>NC_058111.1:30910117-31220117 GCF_914725855.1 Thunnus albacares | reverse complement strand
CATGAAGCCAGATGTATTGAGTCAGTGGAAGTTTTTAAATGTGTACTGGTCTCTTGGGGGATGTGATTGAGGGGATACTTAAGCTTTTTTTTGTTAATTACAGATTAATGTGATTTAAATCCAATGTCCAAAGCCTAAATGAGAGAAAATATGTGTGCTTATACCATGGTCTTTGTGAATACTCTTTTCTTATTGGCTGGCAGGTGTGCGTTAAAACCGTTTATTGCACTAGGTAGTTCGGCTCAAGTTTAATCACTGTTCTAAATTCATCCGCTACCCAACCCGTAACCGTAGCAACATTTAAAGAGCATAGCTGTCAAAGCTTACTCGGTATGAAGTTTTGAAGAATGGGACACAGCAGAGGAAAAAGAGATGAAGAAGAAAAGAAAGAAACCAAGCAGAAAACAGGGAACCGACACCCGAAGAGCTTAAAATGATAGAAGAAGAGAAGGATGAGATTAATACAAGAAAGGCAACAAAATGGGCAGTTAATACACTGAGAGACTTTCTCTACCAAAAAGAATAGAACACTGATTTGGAGACATACTCTGTTGTTATGCTTAATGACACCTTATGTGACATTTAGCCTATGTCTCGGTTCAGGTTGGCGGTGAGTACAGTGTAGCAAGTTGTCATGACAACAGTTAAGCTTTTGCTTCATAAGCTTTTGATTTTAAGTGTAAAACTTAAAATTTGCAAATGCTTTTGTTTTATATTGTTGGCAAATGACCATGATAGAAGTGGGTTAATCAACTTTTCAGTGTTAGTTAAACGGTTTTAAGGCACTTTGTGGATGCACCAGTTCTGTTCCTCCACGTCATGCCTTAAAACCATTAAACAACTTGTTGATTATCCCTTACATATATTCTTTTGCATCAGGAGTATGTCTGTGTATTTTCTTGTCCAGCTAAGTAATGGAGTAAATTCAACATTCTATAATCCGGAGCCATGGTTTTCGCCCAGTTACCATGAACCACAAGGTGCACTGTAGCCGTTGATTATTTCCTCCTCTTCTCTTTGGCTCCAGGTTTATGTGTCCTATGACTACGGTACCGCCTTCACGCTCGTCTCAGACAAGTTCCAACTGTCAGGCGCCAAGGCTAAGGACGGCAGCAAGCAGGTCATCTCCCAGTTCTACCACAGCCCTGCAGACAACAGGAGGGTAAGTCACAACCAGTGCCTAGTGCCTCACAGATGAAGGTGTGCAGTATGGTCACATGCTCCAGGATACAAATGAACATAATTGCTCCAAGGCAATTAAGAACAGGTTATGAAAATGAGGTAAAATGTACAGAAGAGGAGTCTCTGTAGAAAAGAGTGGAAATAGCAGGTCAACTGCATGAGCACAGAACATACTGTATGTAACACTAGGGACAGGAGGTGATATGGGAGGGGGGAATGAATCAAGCCCATATGGGACTTTGGATTGTTGATGCCTTGTATAAATAAATTCATGAAGCTCATTCAAGGATGATCAATGGAAATGTTTCATGTGGTGCTACTTGCTGCACTTCTAACAGCCCGCACAGCTGTAGTGAAAATGATGATAATCAAGTCCAGATCAGTTCAAAGACCAAGTTGAGAAAAAGAGGTAGAGACCAAGCAAAAGTGGGAAATGAACCAAGAGCTTATTACAGATGAGAGGTAGAGAAATCTCAGGGCTGACCATCCATCCCTCCAGGTCTTTGGACTTCATAGCTTTGGTTTCACGCACTGTTCAACCATTTGACATGCACTTCAGTTGAAGCATACAAGCGCCTTAAATGAGACATGATAATTGGGCATATTAAACTTGTTGATATTTGCTCAAATGAAGCAAAGATACAATAATGGAGAAAACTGCAAAGTCATTGCAGTACAGGCACCAAAGTTTTTCTAAATCCGGACCAGATTTTCAAGGGCTTACCTACAGTGGGGTAATGGCTTGTGGTCCTGTTGACTATTGTTTATTATATTCAATGTAACTGCTACAATTAAAAATATTTATCATATAATTATTAGATTGAATGGCCCACTATTGCAAAGGTCAAGGATCAAGATCAAAATCCTTCCAAGGTGGATTAATGTTGCTCTAAGGGCAACAAGTAATGCTTCTCACATACTTAATAGGCATTAAATCCAGGTATTTCATTACTTTGCTGTATTATCATTTGATAAAAGGATTCATAGTTTATCTACTTAGTTGCTGTGTGCCAGGAACAGCAGGGAACACAGCAGTGATGTTAAAAGCACAGTCCCAGCCTGTGGAGAGGGCACATGGCTTCACAAGGCTGACGGACTGTCAGGGGGTCATTAGTCTGGCTCAGGTGGGTTCAGTAAGAGATGAGGTACAGCAAAGGAGGGGGGAGTGGATAAGGGGAAGCGGACAGAGATGAAGTGATTGTACTGGACAAATATAGGTTAGCTAGAAAGACATACAAAGAGCAGGATCTTCTGTGGGGTTCTTCACAATATCAGAGCTCTAGGAATCCCATTATTAAGGGAATAAAACTTCATTGGCATGCTGAGTAAAAAAGGTTTTTACACCCTTGCAATCCAGACCTTTAGAAGAAGATAAGCTGTATCATATTTCAAGCACTTCTAAATGGAACTTGCTTTAAAAGTTTATTTCTTCCTCCAGATTTTCATCTTCTGCTACTTCCTATTTTAACTTTTAAAGTCTATTTTTCTGAATGTGTTTTGAGGCTTGTGCCAAACTAACCAGATGTGTAGCCTTTATATGAGAGAATTGTGCTTGATGTAGTGAGTTATCATTATCCCACAGGTAACTGTTTAAATTCCTTATCATGGTGAAGCCAGATACTCAGTGGATGGGGTTTGCTTGGTTGCTTGATGTAGGACATGAGATGCAGTTGCCTCTTAAATTTAGTCATCAAAGTGTTCACATACTGTAGATACCAAGAGTGATGTTTGTGTCTATAGCTGTTAAGCATTTTGCTTGAACGTCATATCAGTAAGTTGTCAGCACATATGAAAATGAGATTCTAACCTTATTGTATTTATTTTATGCAGCAATGTTATAATGAAGGATTAACAGTCTGGCATGCTTAAAATGAACTAGTTTGTACATTGTGTTGTCCGACCATGTCTAAAGACAAGTGTTTTAGACACTGCTAGACAATCAGACCTGCAACATTTGTCTTAAGTGTACTGAGGCATTTATGATTACATGATGTGGTATTGTTCATATGCTGATCATGACAAAGTAAAATGAATCAAAGACTAGTAGAAATACTATTTTTGGTATATATTAATTGAATCAGCATTGGCTGATACTGAGACATGATAACAGAGATTTTTGAAAGTGTACAAAGCAAGTAAGTAGACAAGCCCTCTTTTATTCAAACATGCACAGATTTTAACAAAGTGCTGATACAAAAATAGATATTCTAGTTGAGGAAATAGAACCTTTTCTAACTCTCAGCTCCTGGTTTTGTTCCTGCTTCTTGGTACATTGTTATTATTCAGTATACTGCACTCATCTGAACACTTGAACAGACTCCGTTCCCAGTAGGACTGAATTAGCAAAGCTCCATTGTACATTAGTGATCTGGCACCTCAGCTTTCCAACACACTGCACTCAGCTATCACTGAAGCACATAGAAGCACTGGCAGACATTTGCTTCAGTTACTTGTGTTTTTTTTTTTTTTTTTTTGCAAATGATGGCGGTTAATGGAATAATCATACACTGTGACAGAGTTAGACTCAGACAGTGTCTCAAATGAATCAGCACAAAAGCTCTAACTTGAGATATACAAGTGGGGTCCAAATGCGTTTCAGTTTTAAAGAGGTTCATCAAAAAATCAAATTTTGTTGCGGAGACACAAATGTTCCCTTATGTTTCCAATGCAGCATTTACACAATACAATAATTGTCATAAGTTTCAAAGGAATTAAAGGATCCCTCCACCAATTTTACACTTCCAGGTCAGTTGATGTGTCATGGGTAGTACTATGCAACCCAATGATGTCATAGTGATATCATCAGGATTATCTCAGCTTGGGTTTACCGATTACACATTTATTACAGAAAGTTACAAACTGGGGGTGTGGAGTTTGAAACGCTTGAGTAATTACAAGGTAGGAAGGGTTTAACAAAAAGATGTCACTGGTAGCTTTGTGGAAAATGTAGGATTCAGTGTTTGTGGAGGTTGACCCATATTTGGGACGAAAAGTCAGAATATTTCTGCCTCTGCTGCATCGAGTTTGACCATTCTTTTCTTAATCTATCTCTTGTAAGTCCCCCAGACTCTATGGAAAGGTCATACTAAATTGCAGGAGTATCCCTTGAAAGACTACATAACTACTCAGTAGAGAGTTTTAATTTAGTATCAGTCATAATTTCTGGATAACAGGTGATAAAAATGCTCCTAGTGGATATTATATTTCGCTATTTCTTCTGATGGTGTATCATGAGATTCCATTTTTCATCAGTGCAGCTATACTGTGCCTTGCTCCCACAGGATTGAGAGGTTATTGGGAATATAGTTACATAGTAGTACATCAAAGGGAAGTGAGAAAAGTGGGATTAGCACAGTACAATTATATAATCAAACTTTGTAATGGAGTTTTGGAATGCATGGTATATTACTCTATATTTCCTTTCCAAAAATATTTTTTCCTAGAATTTGTAAAATGAGGTTTATATTTATGATTTAAAAATTGCTTTTCTTACATCCAAATATTTTCTGCTAAATGATGTGTTTTCTTCTTCCTCAGTATCTTTTCGTCGACTCCACCAACAACTACCTGTGGAACACCTTCGACTTCTGTAAGAGCGTCCAGGGCTTCTCCCTCCCCTTTAAACCGACAGACCTGCTGCTCCACAGCAGAAGATCCAACCTGGTGCTCGGCTACGACAGCTCTCACCCAAACAAACAGGTAAAAGCTTGCTCCACCTGCAACGTCTGTGTTATCTTCACAGGGTGTGTAGTCCAATCATTATTTTACGATATGATCTCATGTGTGAAACCACAAGAATGGCGCAGGCATATTTGGCATAAAACCTGATTTGAATCTATTTATTCAGCTTGAAACTCTGTGAAAAGCTGTGCTAGCCTTTGCTTTTTAGTCAGTTCTTGTACAGTAGATAGAGATTTCTCTTCCAGTGGTCATATCATCAGACTTCTTAATTGTACAAAATGATTTTAGCTGCCACGAGAACTATATTTTTTACATACAAGTACTTCAAGTACAACTATAAACAAGATCTGCAACGATGAGTTGTTGATTAATCAATCAACACAAAATTAATCAAGAACTAGTTTTGTGATCCGTTAATGATTTTAGTCATTTTTAAAAGCAAAAATGCCAAATTTGCTGTTTGCAGCTTCTCAGTTGTGAAGATATTGTGCTTTTCTTTGTCAAACATAATAATAAACTATAATAATAAATATATTTTGGTTTTGGACTGTTTGACGGACATGGGAAATTATAACTAATATTTACAATTATTTTCTGATTTTTTTTTTTGGACAAAACCATCAATTGTCTTATTATAAACATATGTAAAATCATGAAGTATGCTGTAATACTTCATACTAATCCCTATTCAAATTCTTATTTCCATAGATCAAATAGGAAAAATGCTTCCAGTTAAACATTTTCAGCAGTTGTCTGATGTAGTACTTTATGTACAGCATATGCTAACCAATAGCAGAAGCTTGGGGTTTTTTGCATGAAAGCTCTTTTTTTTTGTTTCCTTGTCTTGAGTTCCAGCACAATAGCTGCTAAACGGCTCTCCAGTGTTCTCCTTGTCACATGTGCAGGAGCCAAAACGAAAGGAATGAGCTTGACCTACATTTTTACAGTGCACCATCCCCCCCTCTTCTTCTTCTTTTCACCCCCCTCCTTGATACCCTCTTCTACCCTCCTGCCTCTGTAGCTGTGGAAATCAGACGACTTTGGGGAGACATGGGTGTTGATCCAAGAGCACGTGAAGACCTACTTTTGGTAAGATAACCAGCATCTCGGCTCATGACAAGTACAGTACGCACTGTAGAGAATATATACTGTAAACAAGAAATGTCCTGAATGCTGTGCTGCATTCAGTGGTGTATATGGGGAACAGGAGATACTGCACAGGGCTTCATTGTCATCACATAAAGATCAGAGATGAGAATGAGGTGGCTGCTAAATATTTGGAGTAGAACATCAAGCAACAGTTTCACATTAAAACATTTTTTGGCATGCACAGTCAATCAAGCAGAGCTGATTCTCTTCACATTAGACATAATTCCACCAATTCCTCGTCCAAAAATTCTCAAAAGCTCAACCACTCCCCTCTCTTGTCATAACTAAACAAAGGTATAACCGATTAATGTGCTTGCCAAATTTCAAACAAGTCTTGAGCTGCAGTTCAGACGATGAAGTTTTCCAGAAAATCCAAGATGAGAGCTGGAAATGGATGCTAATATTTCAATATAAAATATAATATCATACTTTAATATTGTTAAATACGACGGGGAGTGATTACTTGTAGGGTTTTCGTTGACAATACATCATTTTTTGTGGCATCAACCATGAATTTAAATGTCATAATAACAGCTCCTCGACACCTTTTCTTTCTCTTTTTTTGGTTATTGCGGGCGTTCCCGTCTCACATAAAGGCAACACTGACTAGATTCTGTTAACGTTGGTGAAAGACTGTGTTTGTCTTTTAGGAAGGGCAAGTCAATAGGTTCATTTTTTGAGTTAGTGAACAGGACCAGACCTGAGGGCTGAAGGAGTTCATGTTTACTTTCACTTTGTCAGTATGTATGGGTGTGTAAGCTGTTCGCTAGACTTGGAGGATTAACAAATGGTCATGCATTTGAGTGTTGGTTCATGTCATGGCAGCCCTCAAACGTGTATCTTATGCATATTTTATGCTCTACGATGCCTGCTGTAACTGCCAGCAGTACTGTGGTTGATGCAGTAAACAATCTTTTGGAAAACATTTTTAGCCACATGTTTAGTTACCAACATCAATGCTCTGCTCAGTGGGAAAATCTATCTCCAGCACACAACCCCTCTCTGGATCGTGTAAAGAATGGACTAAATACCAGGAGAACAGGAAAAGTAGATACATCTTATTAATTTATTAAACGAGGACAGGAGTTACAAAGAAGTTGTGATTTATACAAGCTGTAGCTTGCATCTCCTGTAGTCTTTAGGTGGCATCACAGAGGTTGGCTAGAGACTTAGTTTTGGCAGCTGAGGAGATCAAAAGTAATCCAGATTCATTTGGGTCACAGAGAGAACCCATCCCCTCTGTGTGCTGTTTATATTTCATTGGTGCATTACTTATGAAATAAATGTCAACGCCTAACATCAGTGGGTGAAACCCTCGAGTGATAGCTTGCATCCAGTTCAACCTGGCAACTCACACTTCTCATTAGTGTGCAAGATGGCAAACAACAAAGGCAGTGGTGTAGATGGTATCATGTGTGAAACTCCAATTTCTATCATTGTAGTTTAATTGGAAAAAACCATGCAACCATGTGATCTATGAACATGAATGAGAGATGCTTCTTGTCTACCAACTATCTTAAGCATCATTACCAATACAACACCAATCTGATAGTTGGCTACTGGGATTTTTGTAGACTTCAGGTGTTCAACAAATTTTTGGCTATGTTACTCATGCAACTTTGACCGCAGGATCACTTTTTTATTCACCTCAAAACAGCCAAAATGCATTGCTGTACCTTAGCTGTAAGCTACCTAGTAATGCAAAGCACTGACTGTGTCTGAGGGAGTGTGTGTCTGTGTGTTTGTGTTCAGTTCAGCCTCTGACTGAACTCAGAACTCACCAGGAACTCTCTTTCCCCCCCAGTCTCTCTCCATTTTCTCTCTGTACATTCATGAAATGCATTCATAAAGCGCTGTGATGTGCACAAGTTTTTGTAGTTTTTGAAACATTGTCAACTTGTGTGGATGCGTATTTGTGTCTATTCACGTTGTCCGGTGCAAATTTGTGTCTTTACATTGAGTTCGTATGTAATTGCAACACATGAAAAATCCGCTTTGCATTTGGTCTGAACACACCATCCACACTACAAAGAAAAGCAAAACTTTACAGTGCCAGTTGCACTTTTTTTTTCAAATATTTTCTAAGACTGTTTAATCAGATTCAGTGTAATGAGAGTGGTTGGCTAGTTTTTGGAGGCGTGTTTAGGTACATCTTTCAACAGAAAGCGGGAGGTGACATGAGGCAACACATCAGCACTTGCTCTTTGAAATCAGCTTGGTGTATCAGGGCTCTTAAGGTGTTTATTAAATGTTTATTGGCCCGTGTCTTGCCCTGGCTTGTTGACTCTACATCTTGTTACCCAGGCAGAAAGTTTATCGACAGGTAAAGGATAAATGAAAGACTGAGATGGTTCTTAACATCTTGTACTCTCTACTCTCTACTTGATTTTGCTCCTAAAGGTGTTTATTGATATGATAGATATCTGTACTGAATCTTGTATTCAGTTTGTGGATGATAACTTACAGATATCTCTCCAAATGATTCTTTATGACAGGCTGCCCCTGGAGTTTAGGAAGGATAAATGGTGGTTTTGGAAAAATGACAAAATACAGTTTGAATCATCTAGTATTTATATTATATAATTGATCATGTGCCAACTATTAAATTCATATAAATTCATCAAAATTATTTTCATAATTGATTTATCATTTTGAGTCATTTTAAGAAAAAAAAAACTGTTGTGGATAAAACAAGACATCACCTTGGATTTTGCGAAACGGTGATCGACATTTTTCACCATTTTCTGGCATTTTATGGACCAAACAACTAATCGATCAATTGAAAAATAATCGACAGATTAATCGATAATGAAAATAATCATTAGTTGCAGTCCTAATTATAAAGCATGTGAAGTATCAATGTGCACACTTTTATGTGGCCTTACAGCGTCTAGTTTGTCCTCATGACGCAGGTAATTGCTCTGATTGTGTTTGAATAATTTACTTTTTACAAAACACACACTCACTGCAGTCAGTCTCTGTTGCATTTGTATTAAAACATAAATAGATCAGTAACATTGCCTCTGAACAAGAGAAAAGATTACTTTCTGCTGTGAATCAAAATAGTTGATTTATAATCTGCTTTACCCCAAAGTAGCCTTTTTTTTTTTTTTTTAAAGCCTTCTGAGCTCCACCACCACCGTCAACAGCCAGACAATGAAATCAGTGATTGCATATCCCTTCCCTGTGCCAAATGCTTCAGCAGTCTGAGTCTCTTACTGTAAATTTAAATGAAAGCAGTCGGTGTACAGGGCAGTGCTTGAGACTATAAAAATCATGGGTTGAGGGAAATGAGGAAACAGCAACGAACAACACAGTCAGACCTCTCTGATGTCTTCTAGTTGATAAATGAGATTAATTAGATGAATAAATGTCTCCTGCATCTCCTCCTGTGGTTCGTGTGGTTGCTAGATGGAAGCTCCTTTTAGACTGATCACATGGAGCTGCAGGTCACCCTCACTGTTTCTCCACAGTGAAGCTAAATTACTTTTTGCGCAGAACACAGGCTTCTGTCACTGATAACAAGATAATAGACACAGTGTCTTCACACACCCACCTACACATCTCACCCAGACCGTGTTCACTATATTGCAAAATCGAAGGCTGCCTGATTTGAGAACTGATAGAGTGGAAAGTAACTACAGGAAGTAGTTGTTATATGAGAACATCAGTGTTTATATCTGATAGCCAGCACTTCCTCATTCTTAGGAAATAATGCGTAACAAAATGTAAAACAGAACAAACTAGTAAAGGATCCCTTACACTAAAAAATGCAAGTATGCATGTTAATTATTTGCATGTGAGATATTGTATAGGAGTTGTGGTCAAAGTTTAAGCACTCAAAACAGTTGCAGTGACAGTTGAAGTTGAAGCACTGAAAGGGTTTAGGTGTCATATGAAGTGAAGAGCTGAGAGCAAATTAAATCAGCGTAATTGTGAAAGAATTTGAGACATATGTTTCAAGTTTAAGCCCTATAGGCCATTGAATTGTCAGTTTGTAAGTAAAAACTGAAAGTAGGTGAACTGTGAACTTAATTCTTTCGAGGTGAGAGCAGCTAAAATGTCGGTCATTGTCTTAGCAATGAAAGCAGTTGGTATTGAATTTGATGAGGAAGCTCTGAAAGCAGTTGAACTGAAACTGAACAGTTTCGACTTAGAGAGCAGAATTCATTTCTAAACACTTACTCTCTCCTGCGACTCTATGTTTGAGTATATGCTCTCAAATGTCATTATTAATTGATGAAAACTAGCTTCAATCTATTTAATGAATTCAGGAAGCTTGGTCAGCTAATTTATTCGTATAATCAGGGAGGAAAAATATGTGCCTCTACTAATATGATAGAAGCTTTTTACTATACATCAGACCTTTGTTAATGAATTATGGCTAATTATTAATGTCAGCAGACATAATTTACCCCCTCCTCACATTTGTCATCTAACTGTATTGTTAGATTAAGTGAAAGTGGGTACCAAGTCAACCAAGTTATCTCCAACATTTATCCATGCCTTCACACTACAGTCAGTCCAAACTTTAGATTTCAGAAAGATTTCCTACCACCAAGGTAGATGATGTTGATAAATGCCTTTAGCTTACTACATAACTCATCTTAGCATGATCATTTAAAGCAAGACGGCGTAACTTTAAAAAAAAGGAAATACCACCTTCTTCCTCTTACAAATGAAAAGTTGAATTCATAAACAAAAATAGCATCCTTGCTCAATTCATAAACCCAGGGGTATTGCTGCTACAACCTTACTTGGTCTGTTAGGACCAGTAGGGGCTAATGTTAACAAACCATGGTACTGTAGCTATTAACTGACAGTATTCAGGCAAATTTTGCTTTAGTTCTAATTTGTGCGGACACATCTTCCCTTCATTTCAAGCTACCCAGAGGGCACTGGCATCCACTTGCGTCCTTGAAACACCTATAAAATTTTGTCTGAATACAGTTTATGGCTCGGAGTCTTCTTCCAGCAACAAAACTCGCTGTGTTCTTTCAATGTTCTTCATAATCTACCAAGTATCCTGTCCATAGCTACCTGTAATCACTGAACTAAGCCTTTAGTTTTATCATCCTTGATTCATAGATTTCTTGATTAATTTAACTATTGATGTTTTTTTGTGGCTAACCAGTTAGACATGATAAAGTCTGTAAAAGCTACGCCACTGCCA
Organism: Thunnus albacares; assembly: GCF_914725855.1. Classification (NCBI taxonomy): domain Eukaryota; kingdom Metazoa; phylum Chordata; class Actinopteri; order Scombriformes; family Scombridae; genus Thunnus; species Thunnus albacares. Next base: position 31,208,932 of record NC_058111.1, on the reverse strand, counting down.
AGTGAAACTGCAAATTATCTGAGGACAAAAGCAGCACAAAAAAGGATTGGTCTTAAACTCTACCCAATTTGGATCTAATCCTGTTTGTTCTGGCTTTAGCAAGAGGCGCTACTGTTGTGCTGCAGATCAGTCTAGGCCTTGAAAGCCAGAGAGACTCAAGCTGTACTCTCAGCCTGCTGCTGGATGCATTCAAAACCAACCCCCTATCTGATGGGTCTGTCCCCCACCCAACTCCTAATCCTCTGTGATCTCACTGCTAGGAGACAGACTGAGTGGCAAAATCCTCTGTGTATACAATGAGAAGTGTACAATCTTTTTTTCCATATGGATTACAGACAGTGATACAAATCCTACAGAAAGAGAGATTTCAAATGCATTGAGAGAAAAAAAGGGAACAGGAAGAATAAGAGTCAGGGCACATGTGGACTAAATGTCACTGCAAGAGAAAGGAAAAGAGCAAATCTGTCAATGTTGACTAGAAGTTAACACCTTTTGAATGATGATAGTGTTTCCCTAGGTTGACTGCTTTGGCTGTTTAGCATTGTCAGGTTAGGCTAACCATTTGTTGCTGACTTTGGGGCTAACCCTCTTCACTTTTCCAGCAGTTGGAGAAACAACAGACGAGACTTTTCTTGGTCTTGAGAAACTGCACCATTTATTAACTGACACACTGTAGTCTGTACTGTACATTTACTGCCAGATTGACAACTTACTGCTAACCTTTTCCTCTGCTCCACTCACATTCATCGTCAATTTTCTGCCGCTCGCTCTCTCATTTAACCACTCACTCGCTTACGCACTGCCCTATTCCTTAAAAGGAGTTGCGCTACCAGGAGTTTCCCAGGCAACAACACAGAGGTTAACTCATGTTTTGAAACAGTGCCACTCAGAGGCTCCCAAACACTATTGATTTTCGAATGAATGGATATTTGGTGTTATTTTGGCATTTAAAAAAATATTTTTTGGCCTAGCGGTGGTTCTTGTTGGCAAGGTGGCCTGTGCAATTAAAGGGGAAACACTGGATGATAGACATACTGACATGTACTATTTATCAGGAATTGTAAACATTTGGTCTGATCTTCAATCCAAACAGGGTGGAATTGTCCTTCAAAAAGATTTCAGGGAAACCCTAACTGAATGACAAGCAGAACTGGTAGAAAATGCCAAAATGGGGAGGAATGGTGTTAAGGAAGTGTTCAGAAGGGTTTAATTAATTCAAAGGAACGGGGACAGAGCCTGACTCTCCATGCACTCTCATCCCAGACAGTGTCCATCAGTTGAACAGGGACCTTTGAAAGAATGCCACAGAGGCAGAGTCCAGCCGAGACACTGCTCTCTCTGTTTAGCTCTCGAGACTCCGGAGGAAAACACACTGATTTGGAAGGCAGACGATAAGACGCAGTCAACCCCCTTCATTCATTCCAGCTGACTCTCCGTGCCACGGTTTCTGAACACCCTTTGCTGTCCACTTATGGCCACAAATAGTTTGACCACGCTGTTTTTCAAGGTTGACACACAGACAGATATTTTCAGTTTGAACATGCTGATGGTCTGTGTTTTGTGCTGACATTTATTATGTTGAAATTTGGCCATTTTTATAGGGGGAAAAAATGATAATGATGATTCTTTGTCTGAGTCAAAAAGCCTTTGAAACAGCTCAGTGAAAGCCAGAATAATTCTGTTATTTTAGGTGGTGCAGCAGTCTCCCAAGGCAAAATTCAGTACATGTTTTTCAGACTGACACCTATGAAGATGTTGAGTTAAGTTCTCCACGCTGTGAAAGCATCTGAAGGAAAACTATGTTCTAGGATAGACTGGATACTATCGCAGAGTCTTCAGTTCATATCACCTACATGTTTCTGAGGTGGAAATGGGGCAACCATTGGAAACCCACAAGAACACAGAAAGGACATGCAATCGGCACACAGAAGGAACAGAGATTAGATTTATATAACTGTAAAACGTTGTTACTGTGAGGTGACAGTGCACTGATAATCATGAAATGTGTTTGACTGGCTGTGACAGAAAATGCAGACAGCTGGCCCATATCCGACTTTATCCACTGAGAGTGCAGTGCTCCGGTTGGTCTGTCACTCTGTCAATAGGCTGGCTTAAACCACTTTGGCACTGATGGGTTGAAAGATCAGGATAGCCTCAAAGGACCCATATTGGGACTTTTTGACCCTTAGCAGCAGTGACAGGCATTGATGATTTGGTGTCCGACCCCCTTCCCCCACCCCCCTTCATATGAAACCTACTCAAATCTGGCATATTGTGCATTCAATGCATGGAGAGACTAAGATACTGTTGTTTGATATTCTATTGCTCAAAAATCTGAAAAGATATCTGAAGACCTTGACAAATAAACCAAAATTACAGTATCTGCATGGAGAGACACCACTACAAGGAAGGGGTAAAATATGTTTGTTTTTAGTCATTTAGGTGAACCGATCTTTTAAAGTGATTAAAAGGGGAGAGGCTGCAGTGTAAAAACTTAAACTCTGAGAAGTCTGTGAAGTGTAAAACTACAGCAGTCCTCTTAATTTGGAAACGCTCATATTATTCCTGTTGCTGTGAGATGCTGCAGGTATTTAATCTACTGAAAGAAAAGCAATGCATTGATGCCCTAGGCAGTTGCCTATGTTGCTTATTCCATGGACTGCCACTGCTCAGCAGGCATTTACACCAAAAACGGCACTGTGTTAAAAATACAAAAGAGGCCGTGTAGGTGGTAGAGTGCTTACATGTGTTTGATTGGCTAATGCAGTATATTGCGGGTTGATGGCACAATGCATTGCAGCAGAAGTCGAACAGGGTTCAACCTTTTTGCTGTACAAGCTGTATTTTTCCGAACTGAGCTGTGCTAACATATTTGACCCTTTGAAATGAATAAGGGGGCTGCGTTTATTTCTCACAGTGCTAATGTCGGTCTGAACAACACCTTAAGGCTTGGTCAAGCCAGCATTTAAAATGGTGGAATTTCATTGTAAAATCTGTTCTTTCCAGTGAATTTCGGTGAACTTTGGTGACACAATTCCTGCCATTGACAAAAAGCAAGCTGTCTTGACAGTGCTGACCTTTGTGATGGAGAATTTGAGCATTCAACCTATTCAGTCAGAGGATACTAACTCCTCCACAAAAGAGGCATGGTTTTCAGTTATGAGATGGGAGACGATGGTACAAATACATCTTTTGAATCAAATGTGTGAACTTATTGTCCCATTTGAAACTGAGCTAACGAATTCCCTAGCACAAAGAACATTTACCCTCTTGAATAACTTTTTTATGTATGTGTAATCCTGAGAACAAAATGCACCCTGTATAGACAAAATAGAAAGCTAGGACAGCTATGGAGTCCAACTAACGCTAACATGTTCCCAGCTGTTAGCTTGCTAGCTACAGTAGCTCACCAACTACATCACCAAGCCTCTAGCACCACACATTTTATCAAGACGCGTGAATATCTCTGTGACCTCTATGACAAATGTATGCAAAATAACAAAATAATCAAATTTATGTTCAGTGCAATTTGTCAGTTTTTCATTACAATTAGGAATCATCAATTTTGACAACAGAATTTTGTTAAAACAATTGCATGATATGATCATATCGTCACATGATTCCTCTAAAAGTCAATATAAGACAATGTTGAATTATTGCCCAGCCATAACCTCAATAAAAAAGACATCAATGAGAGTGGATAACATTATTTATAGTGAATTGAGACAGCTACAGAGAAGCATTTAAGTGATGAGACATCCTGTCTAACATGCACATAAAATGCTGGGCCATTTATTGGAAGATATATTGGATGACTGAATAATAATTTATGGGACTCCATTAAGTGACCTCTAAAAATACAGTTTTGGTAGAAAGTAATAGAATTTCAGTACTGTGCAATACTGTATGTATATCATTGCAGGAATAATTGGCTAACAAATTGATCTCTTGTTCTCCCATCTTTGTGTGTCTTTCCTCACCTGCTCTCACTTCTTCATCCACCTTGAACTCTTTCTCTCTAATCCACCCTCCATCACCTCCCATTTCCTCCAGGGGCGTGGAACCCTATGACCCCCCCACCACAGTGCTGGTCCAGAGACATGAGCCTCAGGGTGTCTCCACTATACTCAGCAGCACCGACTTCTTCCAGAGTGAACTGAACCGCAGAGTGATCCTGGAGCAGGTGGACAGCTTTCAGCTCAGAGACAAATACATGTTCGCCACCACCACAAGGGTAAGCGAGCTGGGGGAGGGGCAGCTGAACGCTCAATAGAGTTCTTAACACTTTAACATTTTAATTGAAGTTTGGAAGTGATGGAAGGAAAAAGTGGAAGTTAAATCTCAGATACTACTGATCTTACCTTAAATAAATGTAGTCTGGTGAAGTGTCTTACCATTGTGTTATTATTGGCCTGCATTTGTTTTATTTATTTATTGCCTGCAGTTGTTTTCTGGCATATAAAAATGATTACATTTGACATTTTTGAGACTTGGATTAGTAGGTGACTAAGAAATAATAAAAGACTAAGATTAAGGTAGTTAAGACTGAGATTAGATTAGATTTATCCATCATGAAAAAATGATTAGTTGCAGCCCCAAATCAAAATATTGTACGGTGAAAGTTACTAAGTCCTACAGTGTAAAGTAATAGTTCAATATTTGGGGAAATGGCATATTTGCTTTCTTTCTAATGCTGGAGGTGATAAGCCTAGCTTAGTATAAAGACTGGCAGCTAGCCTGGCTCTGTCCTAACACAAAAAATACACCCACCAACACCTCTAAAGCTCACCTCTTAACACATTGTATATCTCTTGTTTAATCCGTTTCACAAACAGAAATGTAAAACTGTAACTGTGCTCACCGATTGCATCCAACAACCCATGTATTGCCAAAAATGCTGCACAAAACCTCTAAAACTATAAGATGTTGTTCTGATTTTGTTTGTGTATGGATTAAACAAACAAGATGCAACATGTTAATTAGTGAACTTCAGAGGTATTTGATAGGCATATTTTTGAAATATGAAGAGAATCTGGCTATCTGTTTCCCCTTGCCTCCAGTTTTTAGGCTAATCCCCTATTTAAGTTCCTCTTTATGAAGTAAAAATATATAAAAATTAGGTCTCTGTATGTTTTATTGACATGACAAACTTGTTATAATGTGGTTCTGCATTTGAAATATGTCCCCGACCCTAACTTGACCTATTCACACATATTTAAACATCTTAAGTCAACTGATTACATTATTTAGTCACTCTGTTTAGTTTTTGAAACCAAGCTTTTGAAACTAAAAAACTTCCCTATCTTTGAGAATAGTTAGCACAGCTGAACAGCATTCGCTGTTATTGACAGAAGCAGTTTGGTCAAGTGAGGCCTTTTTATACTTGTCAAAGCCTGAATAAAAGAAGAGAATGAATGCTACAGTACTTAGGGCAGTATGAATAAAGCCCAACATACTGCTTTGCAAAATAATAAAGCTTGAAAGTAAAGGTTGTAGGATTAGGACAAAATTAAAAAGAATTGTTTTATTTTTTGTTCGTTCACTTTGTTTGGTCAGCCCCTCTGCAGTTTCCCCATGGTTAGATCAATATAATTTCCCACATAAAAGTCTTTAGTAAAACAGTACCAAGCACCAGTATACAGACATTTAATTTGGCAACCGAAAGTCGCCATTTCGCTCCTAAAGTGCACCTGCATACATTTTTAAGACCTGTTTGAAAGCCTGCACTGTAAAACGTAGTGAACCAATGTATTGTAGCCAGTTTCCCACCTCAGCATAATGTGCTGAGTATAACAGACATTAGATCAGTATTTGGCTGGCGGTAAAGTGGATCGCTGTATGTTTTTTTTTTTGTCATTGTTAGTCTCCAGTGTTTGTGTAGTGGAAGCCTCAGTTAGGCAGCAGACAAACAGACAGCAGTGCAGATGGTGAATATGATTTGGATCTCATCTCCTCTCTTGTTTCACAAGCTGCCTTGGACAGATTTACTTTCCTCTGCGTCACGTCAGCTTCGGTGTGGGCTGACAGCAGCCTGTAGCTGCTGTGTGTTAACAACAGTTGATTGTAAAGAGTGATCAGCTGTGAAGGATTTGTCTGATCTGATAATTGATATCATATGGTTCATCATACTAAGTCAATGCTCCTTGTTGTAGTTCAAATCAGAAGGGAGAGCAGGGAATTACATTAGGGCTCACTACTATGTGAGCTCCTATTAGCATACTTCTTACATTTCGCTTCCACTCAACTGTATGTCAGCGGACATGCTATTTTTCTACATTATAAATTTAAATGGAATGCTACACTACAATGCTACAAATATACATTGACATGAACAAATGAAACTACTGTAGTTTTGTTGCCATCTGTTCTGTTATTTGCAAATAATAATTTGATTTAATAAAAGGCAGCGGCAAACAGAAAAGACTTCAGCCTTGTTTTAAAAGAACTGAGAGTTGCAGCAGACCTGCAGTTTTCTGGGAGTTTGTTCCACATATGTGTTGCATAAAAACTGACAGCTGCCTCTCCATGTTTAGTTTTGACTCTGGGGACAGAAAGCAGACCTGTCCCACACAAACTGAGAGGTCTGGGTGGTTCATAACATAGCAGCAGATCAGAAATGTACTTTGGCCCTGAACCATTCAGTGCTTTATAAACCAACAGCGGTATAAAATCAGTTCTTTGACAGACAAGAAGCCAGTGTAAAGACCTCAGGACTGGAGTGATGTGATCCATTCTCTAAATCTTAATAAGGACTCGAGCAGCAGTGTTCTAAATCAACTGCAGCTGTCTGATTGATTTTTTAGGGAGACCCGTGAAGACAGCGTTACAGTAGTCAATTCTGCTGAAGATAAATGCATGGACAAGTTTTTCCAAATCCTGCTGAGACATGAGTCCTTTAATCCTTGATATATTATTCAAGTGATAGTAGGCTAACCTTGTAATTGTCTTAATATGGCTGTTGAAATTTAGGTCTGAGTCCATGACTACACCAAGATTTCCGGCTTGGTTTGTGGGTTTTTTTAACATTACCGATTGAAGCTGAGTGCTGACTTTTAATTGTTCTTCCTTGGCTCCAAAGACAATTACTTCAGTGTTGGCTTTGTTTAACTGAAGAAAATTCTGGCGCATCCAATTGTTGATTTGTCCAATGCACTTACTCAATGCTTGTATTAGACCATAGCCCCCTGGTGATATGGTTATGTAAATTTGTGTGTTGTCTGCACAATTATTCTAACATATTTTGTTGTTTTCCATAATCTGAGCCAGTTGAAGCATTTAGATGTTGAACAGAAGAGGACCCAGACTTGAGCCTTGGGGAACTCCACTGGTCATTTTTGTCTGCTCAGATGTGTAATTACCTATAGACACAAAGTAGTTCCTGTCCTTTAAGTAGGGCTCAAACCAATTTAGTACCGTGCCAGAAAGTCCCACCCAGCTTTCCAGTCAGTCTAGTAATATGTTGTGGTCGACTGTGTCGAATGCAGCAGTGAGATCCAGTAATACTGACTGAAATTCTGCCACTGTCTTTGTGTTAGTGGATGCCATTGAAGGCCTTAACAAGTTCGGTGTCAGTGCTGTGATGTGGTTGAAATCCTGACTGGAGAACGTCAAAACAGTTGTTTACTGCCAAGAAGTTGTTCAGCTGTTGAAAAACAACGTTTTCAATTATATAGTCCTATAATTGTTAGTGAGGTGTCTAGATTGTTCTTTTTTAAGAGTGGCTTAAACTGCAGTTTTCAGGGCCTGTGGGAAGACACTTGAGAAAAGAGACATGTTTACTATTTGTTTACAATTTGTTACGACTAAAAATGATAGCTCTATACACTACATAAATGTGTTGTCATCTGTTGATGCAGATGCATGATGTGCACAGTGTGGTGCAATACAGTGTGCAGTTGACCTGAAACTGCTGAGAAACCAGGGGTGGTTTTCTGTTCTGAAAATGTTATTCTAAGTATCAGTAATTTAGCTAGTGTCGCTAAATGTGAGCAACAGTGAATTGGCCTGATTTTGTGCATGCAGATTAATTTCTTTTCTTCTATGAAGTTAAAGTAAGACAGCGACTAAAATCAGTGATAAGGTTCAGCCTAGGTGAAACAAAAGGTCACATGTTTGTCCATATGATTGTACAATTTCCTGAAATTTCTCACTTGTTTAATGTAAATGAAAACAAACCTTGTTACCCCCTAAACATACTAAGGGGCGCATTTTACCCCCTCTCAGATGTTCCTGGCTCAAACACTGCATGTGAGCTCAGATAAATGCAGCTTAACACCATCACATGTAAATACTGCAGACACAAGTAAAAAGGATGTGAAAGAGGAAGTGCATTATCTCTACAGAGTGTTTGACTGACGAAGATGCAGGAAGTTGTTAAGTAGTACATCGGTTTAAACAACAACACTTTCACAACAGGACATTGCTGCACAGTAAATGAACATTTGCATACAAGTTTGAAAGCTATTTTGAACTGATATCAGAAATAACTTTATTTCACTAAATAATAAGTGACGACAACATCACCAATACTGTGCACACTGTGTGAGAAAGACAATTCAGATCATAGTTTGCACTCATTCTAACAATATCCCTCCACTTACAGAACAGATGGAACCACAGTGTTAAATTATATCAAATCCAAAAATGTATGCAGATTGGAGAACAAAACCTTCTCAAATTAGTCTTTGACCTAATACTGATCCATCTGGGGCTTGCTGACATGGAAAAGACAGAGACTTTGAGGACAAAACGGCTGAAAAATATTGCCATCACTTGGCCCTCTTGTTTGGGTTATCTTTCTGAAGTTTTCCTCAGAGATGGTCATTTCTAGAACAGTTCATCAGTGCGTGTGATGAAGGAAGTCAGAGGAAACAACAAACATTACTGATTTCCAGATAAGCTCAGAGGCACTTTCATGTTGATTTACCAGATGTGGGAGCAATAGTGCCAAACAAACTGTAATTTTACAAGTACCAAAACAGCTTTTCCTGCTAAAGTTCTTATTATGTGAACATCATTCTCAGCTAAAACAGTTTTCAGCAAGACGTTGCATTAAAAGAGTATGTAACTGTTATGAGAAAACAAAAAATTCTGAGGCCTGGTCAGACTGGAAGTGGTGTTAATTACAGGCATTTGGTCAGTGTATGTGTTCATTTGACAGCTTTAGAGTTGGACTGATTTCAAAACCTTCCATTAACTGAAGCTGTTTTCTTGATCTTCTGCTCTTTCTTCTCATCTCTGGTCAGAAGTTATACAGTTGTATGAGTTAGTTATATGAGTTATACAATCTTGGGATGAGTGCTAATTTTTCTTCAAAATAACACATTTTTAAACCCTTTGCCTCAATTCATGCCACCTAGATCTGTTCACATTCACTTCTGCTTTTCCATTGACGTTGCATACAATTGTCCCACCTCTGAAATGTGTTGTGTGTACAGTCTGAACAAACTTTTACAGTTACTACACCATCTAGACCAAAGAATGTAGACTTTTATTCTAATGGAAGAACAACAGGAGAATTCATTAAGTAGTTTTCCTATTTCTGGTTGAAATAAACATACAGTGGCAGAAAGGCTGAGTATATTTTATATTTTTCATATTGTCAACAAATCCCATGGAAACACTATTATTGCATTTGTGGCTAAAGTCTAATACAGGTTATTCCTTCTGTGCCATTGAGTTCCATCATAGTCCAAAAACACATTAAAAACACATCAGTGAGCCACACTGTTGCACTGTGTGACGTGCTCCTTCATTATCATGAACATGGTCACCATAATTTATTTAGTCAATCCCACATACACCGTCCTGCTGCTTTAAATTCACTGAGCACCAAATGTGTATTAATCCACAGTTGAAAAGAGTTCCCATGAAATGCACTATTTGCTGTTGTTTTGGTAAATTTGCTAAAAACTACAATACCTAGCTATTTCAAGGAAATTAGTGAGACTTTTTAAAAGTCAAACAATGTATTTGTGAGTTTAAAGATTTAGGTCTTCAGTAGGAGCCAATGGATTTAGGACTGAGAGCCACCGACAAGGTAGGGGATAGGAGTACTAGAGATGGACGAACACATTGTTGGTTTTGGTCAGTAAGAAAAATAGAAAATATCACCAGCTTTTTCCTTCTTAAAACACACACTGACAACAGGGTTTGCCCACAGTTGTTGTGATTGACCTGTCTGTGACCTCCCACCACACTGAGCTCTGACCCTGACCTCCAGAGCTGATTAGACCAGTCAGACAGACCAGTGCAGCCCTCAGCACAGTCACTGCCCCTGGGGCTTGTACAGAGATGGTTGTGGAGGAAAGGGAATGGAACAGATACAGACTGACCTGTCACAAAGCATCAGCACTCTTACACTGCTCACTTACAGTACAGAGCCATCTATATTTTCAGCCATGCTCATTAGCTATGAAAAGAATGATTCTTCTAGTCTAGTCTCAGTTACTTTCTCTCCTCTTCTGTCTTTAGTTTGCACTAATAGGATTAGAATAATGAAATATCACAAGTGCTTTTGGCAGTGCCAAGCTGCTTAAGCTAATTAAAGAGCCAGAAATGGAGAGTTTTATCTAACAATAGGGATCCTGAGGAATAGAGTGCTAATCGGACCTTAAAGACCCCCAGCCTTTGGTCTCAGCGAGCAGACCCAGGCAAGATAACTGGCTTAGCAGATGTAATGGGGATGTCGATAAGGCCCATCCCTTCTCTTCCCAGTTATCTGTTAGCCATATTCCTGCTAATTTAGATCACAGATCCTCTGCAAAGAGAGTCTGAGGCAGAGAGAGACGAAAACAGGAAGTGGAGATTTGTAGAAGGAAGGATTCCTCCCATCAAAGTACAACATACTTTCTAGTGGTTTTTGAAGCCCCTTGGTGAAAGTTCTCTAAACAGTTCAGTTTGGTAAATACATAAGAGACTGGAACATTTTTGGCAATGTCCTCTTTTGTAAAGTAAGCTGTTGTTTAGAAATACATTTTCTCACAGTATTTAGAGGAAGATAATGGGGGAAGTGCTAAATATCTACCATCCCATTCTGAAGTAATCAAAAGGTTAGGAGGTTAGGCAGTATCTATGGTATTATTTAACGCTACGGACAGGGGGGATATTCCCCTCTCACTTTCCAAAATCCCCAAATCTCGCCACACCTAATTTTACACTTTGAGTTTGAATCTCTGTAAACAGTGCCGTAATGCAGATGAAAGAGACTCTGAGTTGATAAAAATGCAAATATTCTCATCTTGGTCATTTGTACTTGTAATGTGCTCACAGCTAAAAGCTTTACAAGCAGCAGCAAACTTTTTATTTATTATTTGTTGTCCTGGGTTGTGCCTCTCAGGCTTCATAAAAGTTACCACCTGATTGATGGAGCTTGTTGGGGCAGTATGCACACTAAGAGGATGATCTGCAGACACTACTTACAGCTAAAAACGTCTCTGCATGTTGTTTTCATATAAAAATCATTTAATCTATACTTTGATTTATACGTGACAATGTGTGATTATAATATTATCATAAAAAGAAACTAGAATTGAACATCAATCAGTAAAGGTCTGTTCTTTTTTTAAAGATACAAATACAACATTATCTATCATTAAACCTGCAATTATTTATGTTTTTGACCACTATATAGTAACAATCTGTACACATGATATCAACACATATAAAGTTGTTGTGGTGAACATGTTAGCAAACAGTTACTTGTTCACACATTCAGCAGGCATTAAGCAAAATAAGCATCCACTTTGAGAGGTGTTTCAGTCAATCTGATGAATGTAAGTGTAATTTTCACTCTCCTTTCGCTCTGTGTTGCTCTCCACCAGCTATTTAGAAGAATCTCTGGCTTTTTTAGCTGCTAAATGCACCACTATGTTCACCAGCTAATCGCTAACTTTGTCTGCCTGCCGTTTGATGCTGGGTAGTGAGCATTTTATCAGGGCTTTCTTACTAAAAACAGAGAGCTGACTGCTGCGACTGGAAAAGACAGTGATGAGAGCGGTGAGAGTGAACCAACACAATAAAGTTGTGAGCTGTAAAACCAAAACAATGAGGTGAAAGACACTAAAATTCTCCATAGAGCTGAGGGGGACTGAAGGGGAACAATTACTGAGAGCATCTTTAAATATCTATCAATGAAACTGAATGTGTTTGTTAAACCTCAAGGATACACACATAGTGTTTTGGTTAGTTAAACTGGATGTTATTTGCTAGGTTGATATCAATGTATATAAATCCAGGGAATGGTATCCACACTCTTTTTTTCGGTGTTGGGGTATGTATGTCAGACCGGAGATGAAGTGTGCTGCCACATGCACATTTCAAGATTCTCAAGCATTAGACAACATCGGAATGACTTCACTTTGATGTTTTACTTTGAAACTGAGGTTGATTTCTGAAAACTCATCATATCCCTGAATAATATCTGTCTTGAATCTAAAAGCAGTTCTTTGGGCAGATATGGAGAGTTCAGCCTCAAACATGAGATATGCTGTAGCCTGAGTGCTGAACCGCATAACAGGCTTAAACGCAGTGTTAGTTTGACAGGGTAGAGAAGAAAACACAGTAAATGGTATAGTAAAAGACACATTATCTTTTAATTATGTGTTAAATTTACAACCGCATACCAGATCCCAAGAGAGACAAGAAAACCATCTGGACTACTACTTCTAGCATGACAAAGGACAGAAATGCTTAACATAAAGCCATCTACATAAGCACCTGAGATCCTCTTGAACTGAGAAAATGCAGATGTAAAAGAAAAGACATGTTGGCTTTACAATGTATTACAAGCCTATCTGAATAACAGCATTGCCTCAGGAGCATTGGGCCAGTGGATCATGAATATGTAACAGATGAAACATAGGCTGGTATAGAGCAGAGAGGCAGCCTCATTGCCAAAACTGTAAAGCAACATAATGGTCTGATAGGATGCAACTGTACAGCAGTTGGGTAAAACAAGCACTTTGCCTCAGAGAATTGGGCTTGTGACATTTTGCAGCTTGTTTCGGTGTCAGTGCAGGTCCCTTTCATTTTATTAAAATGTCAGCCTTAAAAAGTCGAGGCAACGGTGAACATGCACTCTTCCTCCAGGCCAGTCATTAACAAATGTCACCTTGTTGCTGTTCACTATGTGGGAGTGGAACTCTCACTCTGTGGCCTTTTGGGTTACAAGGAAATATTGAAGATGCACTTACATTTGAGTGTAGGTATGTTCATACATAAATCCAGGAAAACATATGATTCAGTTTGATTCAGAACAAACGGCTAATATTGTTGCAGATGTTATGTTTGAGTAATCCTCGAAAGTGTGTCGACACAAAGATATCTTTCTGATTTTTTTCAGAAGCTTCCAATGTATGAGTGCTTTCTTGCTGCAAAAAGAAATTTGACATATTATGGCCATGTAAACTAACTTCGTGTAGTACACTGTGTACAATATGCTTACCATCCTATACTTATGATTACTATACTTACTACGCTATACTTACTGGCATAGTGCACGAATTTCGACAGGGTAGTGTTGTCTCAAATCAAACACAGCTGTTGTGAACTTACCGGAAATGACGATCGCAAATTAGCATTAGCTAGTGTTAGCATTCGCATTATCGTTCGCTCTACCAAATCATTACAGACTAAATTAAACCAATGAACATACTTATGTCAACAGTATAGTGGTGCTTAGTGCTAAAAAACACATGTATAACTTACATTTGTATAATGCAGTGATGTTCACCGCACTTATGTCCTCGGCCGCCATTTCCAGTTTGAAAAGTGGTCCCTCCCCCTCCGCTACGTAGCCAAGATGGCGACCATTGAGGACGAGAATTGTCCATAGTTCCACACTCAACTTTCTGACCGTTTTGAGTGCACCATCCGCATACTCATAGCGCACTGCATTTTTCCACACTTCTCAGTGTGAACGCACTTATGCACTCAAAATGTTAAGTGTTAGTACAGAAGTACACAATTTGAGACACAGCACAATATTCACTCTCCTTTCAGCTCTGTTTTGGTCTCTAGCAACTCTTGAGAAAAATGTCTGGCTCGTTTGCTGCTAAATGTTCACCAGCTAGTCGCTAACTTTGTCTTTCTTCTGATTGGTGCTATTGTTGGAAGTTGTTGAGATTTTGAGCAAAAACAGTAAAAGTTGCTGGCCAGAAAACCAAAACAAGGAGCTAAAACAGGTTAAAAAAAGTTGCAGACTTGGTGTAAATTCTTTGTGGGTCTGTCTAGTGCCAGCTTTCTTGTGATGCATTCTCATTTGGAGTAATAAAAGAAATGACTAGTGCAGCTTTAATTGTTAGAAAGTCTGATGTGTTAGATATATTTTTAAAGTATTAGTAACTGTAGATTCATCACATTTTATGTCCGTATTATCTTTATTACTCACGTGTCTTTTTGCCACCCGGGCTGAGCTGATCTGAGGCCCAAGAACCACATCTCAATTCAGGAATTTGTGAGTTTAGAGAGGATCAGTTTGAGAGAACATGAGCACAGTGTGGAATGTGTGGCTCACTTACAGTTGCCATTGCAGTGCAATTTGTGGTTTCAGTGGAAAAATATATCATCACTATGCCACTTACATGTGAAAACACATAGTAGACATTCTCCTGTCCAATTTTCCCTCTTGACTCACAAAGTCAACTGACCTAAAAACCTTGATATAAGTATTTATAGGGTGAAGGAGTAGAATAAAACTCAAAGCTCCACACCCACAATTACAAATGATAGTGGATTTCCTTCCAATCTTAATTTTCTACACATGACTGCTGTAACTGTTTGTTTGTATGGGCCCTTTAATGAGAGTCTTTCTATCTTGTTATTCTGTGTACCATATATATATATATATGTATATATATATCTGTTCTTCACCTCCATCACCTCTTTTGTCTCAGTGTTGCTGCTGCTTTGCTTTCGTGTCACACCATACAGTCAATGTCGGCACCATGGTAGATAAATCAATAGACTGAATGGAAAAGGCTGAAATGCTCTGCTGGAGGCTGGGGATGCTCAGGCACTCAAGGATACACGCAAATCCTCACACACACACACACACACACACACACACACACAAACCTCACTGTAGGCTCAAACAAGATTTTTGAAAGCCAACATTAATATGTTTCAACAGCTAACTTTGTGTCTTTCAGTAACTTAATATTGTACATTTTATAGCAAAAACTGCAGAAAAAACCTTCTCCATAATGACTATTTGTACTATTTCTAATAATTATAGTTATTAGTTAATCAGAGATATTTCTAGTAGAGATCATATCTGTATATGAGTAGGGTTGGGTTCTGAAAGTTGGTTCTGGTTTGGATCTGGTTCCCAGACAGAAAAATACTTGGATATGCTAACAAATCTCTTAATGAACCTTTTTATCTCTCCTTGCTCTTTTTTACAAGCCAGAAACAACGTAGGTAATTTAAGCAGGCCTCTATTTTTTAGTGTCACTCTTGCAGGTTAAAATGACACACATCGCAGACGCCATATTATATCAGTTGTAGCTTTTTCATCTTAATTCCTAAGTTCACGAAAATGAAACCTCATTCGCTTTCTTGCTGAGAGTTAGACAAGAAGTTTGATACCACTCATGTATGGCGGTTTAACATAAAGCATGAGCCAGCAGACTGTTAGCTTAGCTTAGCATGACCAGCAGAAACGGGGGGGGAAACGGATTGTTGGGCATTGTTGGAGGGTAACAGAATCTGTCTACCAGCACCTCTAAAGGTGACTAATGAACATGTTATATCTTGTTTGTCTAAGTCTCCCTGTCTTTATGCTAAGCTAACTGGTTTCTGGGTGTGGGTTCATTTAAGGCACAGATATGAGAGTGATATCAGTCCTCTTATCTAATTTTCACCAAGAAAGCATGTTTAATTTTCAGGTTGGGTCTCCAGGTTGTGAACATTAATTAGATAACCACTAATAACTGTAGTGTTTCTGCCATCTCAGCTGACAAAAGATGATCCCAGATTTATGAATCTTTGAGTTGTAGTTATTTATAACTGGTTACTTGCAAATGTTGAAAGCTAAACCTAAGTAGATGCAACATGGGATTGGATTCAGTAAACATATTTGATGCTGTATTCATGCAAACTCCAACTCTAAAATTCTGAGGCACTGACACTAAATGCTTGATATAGTATGCGATTATTAATAAACGTCTAGTATCAGCCCTTTTTATCGTCCAACCAGGGTATTAATCTAATTGTGAGATCCCAGACAGAATGAATAGTTGATGTGCAGCTCTGCTCTCTGAATTCCCGTCTGACTTCTTTGTTCGACTTCAATTTATAGCTTTCTAAAGCTGGCCTCCTGCTAGCTCCTCTCTCCTGATCTTTCTCTGTTTAACTCCCTGCTGGCCTTTTTCTGCCTCCCTCTCCTTCTTTCTTCGTCTTGTTTCCTCATTTTTCTTTGTATCTTTCTCTCTCTCTCTCTCTCTCTCTCTCTCTCTCTCTCTCTCTCTCTCTCTCTCTCTCTCTCTCTCTCTCTCTCTCTCTCTCTCTCTCTCTCTCTCTAGAGAGTGTTGGTTTTAAAGCCTCGAACAGGGTGGTCCAAACTAATCCAAAGTAAAATAATGAAGCTGCTGAGCTCTCTGTAAGTTTGATCTAAGCCACAATCACAAGCTAAATTTACAGCTGGGAGAGCAAGGGATGAGATGGAAATGCAAAAAGAATGAGGAATAAACTGTGAAGACAGTGTAATTAGGAGCAGAGTAGAGTCTTTATAAGCACAGAGGGCTGGTTTATTTATATATATATATATATTATATATATTCCCAAGGATAAAGCACACGCCTTTCGTCTCTTCCTATGGATATAGATTAGAAGAAAAGTCAGCAGTGATATAAACAGTATTTAATGTGGCTAGATGATGTTTCAGTTTAAATATCTAGAACAGACAAAGGTACAGACTAAAGGGTTTAGGTGGGAAGGCTATAACATAGTTTTTTTGCAGTCATAGACATACAGAGATAAGACACTTTAGAGCAGATATTTTCAAACTGTGAGACGTGCCTCCTCAGGGGGGCCCGAGTGAGATGAAGGAGAGCCCGGTGGGAGAGATGTGAGGCATGAGCCGCAATACGCAGCATAACTTGTACCACTTCTTTGAGTCATAACTCGGTGAAATCTGAACACAAAGACATGATACACATATTTTTAGATTCAGTGTAACTTATACTTCCTGAGGATATCATCATCTCCGTACACATGGTGAACAAACATCCATAAATTTGCTTAGAAATCATGGAAAAAATATGCTTCCCCCTCACCGCAGAACTCGCCTGAGAATCTTCACGTTTTTAAGTTTTCTTCAGTATCAAAGTAATCCGGTCATAGCTGTGTGTTCATCCATGGCTACACGTTTAATGGTCAGTTATGTCTGACAGTGTCAGACCTTGAAAACCCCCTGGCTTAAAGAGTTAAGTTCCACTTTGGCAGCCTGTAGTGAAACTGGAATAATTTACAAATATTTGAGTCAGACATGGTAGCAGTGAAGCGCACACTCCTCTGCACTAAACTAGTTCTCTGTGGTTGATAAACAGGAGAAAAAAGCAGCTTCAGCCATCATTCATCACCAGGGAGTCCAGCTGTGTCTGAGAGGAGAGTTTCTTTTCTCTGTTTTTGAGGAAAAGGTTTAATATTTCAGGCTGAGATCTCGAATCCCCCCTCTGTGTAAAAAGTGAAGATCTCCGGCACTGAAAATGCATCATAAACACTTTTAAAAAAAACTGTTTTTTAAAAATGTGACTGACAGGTGTCACGGCAACAGTAGAGGTGAGCCAAAACTATTTAACTGATGAAACCAAGTCAAAGAATCTCTTGGGTTTTCATTTCAAGACCTTTACTTCATTTAACTTAATTTCACAAAAAAAATAGTTTGCTTGATACTGAGTCCACATATTTTTAAAGGGGTACTCCGCTTATTTAGCACTGCGCTTCCATAAAGTTGGCTGGCTCTTACACTTCCCATGAGGCAACCAACAGCATCTTTTGTCACCTCCAAGCCTAAAACAAGATAATTGATAACACTTCTCTCCAGAGTCACAGAAAACATCATACAACTGTTTTCACAGGCTTGAGTTCAACTACCCATGGCGTAAAAACTGACCTTTAAAACAAGCCCATCATTTCACTCATTATAAAATTGTCAATTCATTTTTTTTGCTACATTATTGATGTTAGATAGACCATACACTTAAAGTCAATTCTATAAAATTCAACTGACAAGGTCTCGCTTCTTCAAATAAAAAACATAAATAGGGCTGAAACTAACAGTTATTTCATTATTAATTAATCTGTTGAATCTTCTTGATTCATCGATTAGTTGTTTGGTTTATAAAATGTCATGTTTTGTCCTGTCAGTCCACAATCTAAAGATACTCAGTTTATTATTATCAAAACGTCTCAGAGTTGGAATCAACTAATTGATAAATTGACTAATTATTGTAGTTATTTTTTGCAGGGACCAGAAAATAACAGATAAAAAGCTAGATTTGTTATTGTTGTCTATAGAATTTGATGCACATACTGTATGTCTGAGAAGCAAAAAAACTAGATAACCAGATATAGAATTTTAATGTGTTTTGCTGCTATATTGACAGTTGACACAGGCATAGATTCCCAGAAGCACACATTATTCAGTGATAGCACAGCATCTCTTCTATCCAGTGTGTGTGTATCACTCTACATACACTATATATGTATTTATATACCGTATGTCATTATCACTGTTCGCTTCTTTCAAATGAAAATCTGATTGATAAGAGCCGGTGATCACATCTAGAGTATATCCCCAGGACTCTGATCAGAAGACGTCTCTGTTCTCTCTTCTCCCTCTTTCACTTTCACACACACACTCTCTCTCTCTCAGACACACACACACACACACACACACATACACACACACGTTCACTCAGAAATGAGATATACTCAAGTCCTCCACTCTGTCTGGTGTGCATGCTTGTAATTCATAAAAGATCAGAGCTCTGCTCCTTACCAGCAGCCAGCTTCATAATGTCTCTCTCTCTCTCTCTCTCTTTCTGTCCCTCTCTCTCTCTCCCTCTCTCTCTCTCTTTCTCTCACACTCACACACAGATATTTGTACCCCACCGGGAGTCTTTTTGAATCTGGATGTTTAATGTTTTCTGACTCAGCTGTTGAGCTCTGTTCTAAGGGGAATATTAAGACAAGAAAAACATCATCAGGACAGCACAGATAACCGAAGCCTCTCCTCCTTTTTTTCACAACCTCACCGCTCCGTGGACAGCACTGTCCGGCTCGCCACATACCACATGAGACAGCAGTGACCTCTACTCGGTCAATTCTGCATTAGAGCTGTGAGAAACAAAACTTCACAGCGTGTAACTAGGCTGGATATCTCCGAGCGGTTTTTTGGGTTTGACGTACAGTAAATGATGAGCAGCTGAATGAACTGTGCTGTCTCTCTCTCTCTCTCTCTCTGTGTGTCTTCTGTCTCTCCAGAAACTGTTTGGCAGCCATGAACCATCATCTGTTCAGCTCTGGGTCTCCTACAACCGCCAGCCGATGAAAGCTGCCCAGTTTATGACCCGCCATCCAATCACAGTGAGTCTGCTTCTTTTTTTTTTTTTTTTTTTTTTTTTATGGACTGGAGTAAATGATTCATAAAGTATTTATGAAAGCCCAATCAGCAGACTAATTGATTAATTGGTTTTAAAGATTCATAATCTTGTTTACTCTTTGATGAGATAGTTCCTGATTTAAAGAAAAACATTGCCAGTTTGAGACTGGACTGTTCTTGTAGGGCTGCTTGTGTTTTGACAGCATTAGTACTTTAGCTTAATTGTCTGTTTTTTGGCGATATCGTCAAAAAAATGTGTTCCATTAGAAAAGGGTTATAGAAGAAAAACACCTTTATACATAATTTCTTTAATAAGGTATGAAAGAAAACATTATTTTGTTATCAGTAACAAAACTCTTTTTTTATGGTGTATACACAGACAATATGGTAAACGTAGCACGTCAGCATGGTCTTCAGTGCTCTATTAGTGTCTTCATAGAACGTACTGAGTGTAGATCACCTGTGTTTTGGCAGCGCTCAGAGCTCAACACACAACACACTGTAAGATCTGTGTAAGACAGAAGAAAACAGACTTGAAAGCTGTGACCTGAAATATGCTTGGGCTACAGCTACATGTGTAAAGCCTGTGCAGACAGCTGTGTTAGTTAAAATAGAAGCGTATCTGTTCCGTCAGATCGCTGAAGAACGCGGTTGAAGCAGCTCATGTGTCGGTAGGTGTACAGTATTATGCAACATTAAGATGGCGATGGATTATCCGAAATAAGTAGAAGAATAACAGCAGAACAACAGTATGGTTCCTATTTCTAAAAATACATGACACGACTGATTTTAATGGAAGAACCACCTGCAGTACACGGCTCCTCACAGCTTACAAGTTCATGCTTAAATGTCTCATATCAAATCTTTTCACATTTTGTCCAGCCGTGCGTCGTGTCCTCATCTAATCAGACAGTAGGTCAGTGAACTAAAGATGACTTCCCCTTTCTCTCTCTCTTTCTCTCTCTGTCTCTCTCTCTCTCTCTATCTCCCTCGCCTAACAGGAGTACTACATAGCGGACGCATCTGAGGATCAAGTGTTCGTGTGTGTGAACCACCTGAACAACGTCACACACCTGTACATCTCAGACACGCAGGGCCTGTCCTTCTCTCTGTCACTGGAGAATGTTCTGTACTACAGTCCCGAGGGCTCCGGCAGCAACACGCTCATCAGGTACAACACACACACACACACACACACACACACACACACTCTCACTATCTGACATTTATCAAAAAAAATGTGTCAGGCTGGTTGGGGACAGCCAGTGTTTAGTCACAGCATACTGAATGTTTTCATGGCTGTAGAGTAAACACTCAATTGTTTGAACTCATCATGTCTTTAGGACGTACTTATTTAAAAGCACTAAGTGTCACCTTTGGGTTAGCCTCTTTTGTTTGTTGTTCAACTGCCATAACTGTCAGATCCACAGAGATGGCATCACAGCAGAGTGAGTTAATCATCCAGTCAAACGTTTTGCTCATTTGCAAGCTTAGTGCACATCACAGGAAGGCTGGTTTTCTTTACTACATATACAACTGCTGAATTCCAGGTTGCATCAATGTGCAGTCTTGTGAAGATCAAGGTTCAACATAATTCAAGCAGTAACACGATTTTTACGTTTTCTAATATAGATGAACTTTTTTGAGCAGTGAACTTCTATTTATTTCTTGTCTCATAAAATAAAACAGTTCTAGTCATTTTCTCAACAGTTAATCACACACTGATAGATGAACTAGCTTAAAAAAGTTGGGTGCAAAGCGCCACGTAGTGGATGAAATGAACAGAAGCTTTTATTTTAAAATGCTTGTGTGTACAAGAACGATTGACGTAAGACACGTCGTTGAATAAAAAAAATGCTCAGTATAAAAGCAGACTGTTGAAGGTGTGGCCAATCACTTTGCAAGATCATGATCTGCTCTTATAGGAGGATCCTACACTTACTCTCTAAAAACTCTATATAACTCTGTATTTTAACACCTGTCTTGGTGAATTTGCATAATAAACGACCCTATTTAGGGCCCAGACTGCAAGGTGGGGAAAGAAGCCATAAAGTCATATTGGAATTAATTACAGCTGCTTGCATCCACAATCTCATTCTTTTAGTCATTACCAAAAGTTGGATAGTAGGTTGGTGAGTATATCTGTCAAATAAATGTTGTGGACAAACATGTATATTATTTGCCTTTGAAATGTTGCAGGTAGAAGTATAAAGTAGTATATGACTGTGAATTATTCCAGAATCAGTTTCATTAGCAAAACCATGTTTAAATACATAAACATTCGTACTGAGTTGAGCTCAGCATTAAGCCTGAAAGTTCATTCTTGACTTTGAGCAGTTAGAAAGTAGTTTGACAGTCGCTCAGTCACCGGCATGTCAACAGAGGCCTCTCTATTGGCCCTTAATGATCAAAAGGTTCCAAGAACCGTGAACTCAAAAAACTGAACTAGGAACTGTTGTTCTTTGTACTTCCTGTTGAGTGGCTCTGATGTTTTAATTCAATTTAATACATCATAAAGAGGGGAAATGCAGAAGAGGCAAAGGAGACTGAAACCACTAACAACTGAGCAAACTCAATGAAGCCCGGTGCATGTGATATGCTTAAAAGTGAACAAATTGGGACTGTTTTGTCAAACGTGTATGTCCAAGATTAGGAATAACTTCATGCTTCATGTATAAGTAGCTGAGTAAGCAGTTGCTTTCCTCCGCTTGCCTTCATATTAGTAACACATCACACAGTCACGCAAATGGTACCATAGCATAGCATATAACGAGTTCAGCATGCAACCCTGTGTGTACCTCTTGTACAGATTAAGCACAATAGCACAGTAGTAATTGAGTAGTTCCCATAGCAACCCCAGGCACTGACAGGAAGACCTCCAGTTCTTATTACAAATGTTTGATACCACTGATGACACAAAGGCTTTGCAAGCACAGATGTGTAATACTTCCTTATTTAATAAGAGACAATTTATTGATCAGAGAATAGAGCTCTGAGCTCCGTATTCATTGTTTTTCTGCTCAGTCTTCTCAGTAATCACATCAGGAAGAGCAGTTGCACTGTTGGCTCAGGTGTTTGCCTGCCAATGATTCTCTCTGTCTGTCTGACACATTGGCTTTTGCTAATTTAATTAGCCATGGATCCCTGTGCCTTGTTCAGTGTTAGTAAAGATTCTGTTGTTTTTGTTGTAAAATTGTAAATGCACTTTTAAAATGCTGATGTATATATTTCAGCCGTGTTTGCCCTTCTGTGTTGTGTTGGCAAATAAATAAGAACCTGCACAGAGAAAACAGCAATTAAAAAAAGATTTATACAAGAAATGAATCAGCAAAATGTTTTCTTGGCCGTTGCAGGGCTGGAATTACCACAGAAAGTATCAATTGCTTCACACTGTCGCACATAGACAAAAACTCACTGTGGTGGGATGAATCTCTGTGTGTTGTAGGTACTTCGCCAATGAGCCTTTTGCAGACCTGCACCGCGTGGAAGGGCTGCGAGGCGTCTTCATCGCCACGCTCGTCAACGGCTCGGTCAGCGAAGACAACATGCGATCCGTCATCACTTTCGACAAGGGAGGGACGTGGGAGCTGCTTCAGGCGCCCACGGCCGACAGCCTGGGAGGAACTGTAGACTGCCAGGTACACAGACCAACCGACATCAGTAGTGGTTCATTGTTGTCATCCATTCCTATAATGGTGGATATGATTACTACTGTACTACTGACTCAGTAGTAGAGTATCTTGTTTTGACCCAGCTCTACTTCCTAATAATGTGGAGATGTTGTAGAGAAGTATGTGGATTGGAAGTAGTAACTATGCTGAAGTGATTGGTTGAAATTGATCAGTTGATTAAGAGAAAGTTAATCAGCAACAATTTTGATAACTATCTAACTAATTATTTTAAATCAATGGAAAAATTAAATTGAATGGTGTACAAATCCAGTCGCAGCTTCTCCAATGTGAGATTTTTTTTCTTGTTTCTGTAAATGGAATATCTGAATTCTGGACTGGACACAAGACTGGATTACATTCAGGGCAAAGCAGTCAACTGCTCCAGTATGCCAGACCCTGAGCATCCCCAAAAGCCAGAGTTTTACTGGGCATCAATTGGATTTGGCAATTTGATTCATTACTGAGTCAGACTAATTAAACATTAGTTAGAGACTTGGCACCACTGACCACTTGGCGGGTCCTGCAATATTTGCTAATCCCTTGGCCATGTCCTGTAGATCGAGTTTTAAGAGCTTTTTTAAAATTTTACTTTGTGTTCACTTGATGCATATTCCTAATGAAGTTTTGTTTAATCAAATAAGCACAGATTGGACTGATAATTAGAGGTGAGTGGGTACATACACACAGATGGCAGTAGGTTGGGGGTCAGTACTGACTCAACTGCATATTTTTGCCACAGGGCCTCTAACAGGTTAATCTGGCCTTGGTTGGACAAAAAAAGCAATTTAGAGCTCTCGGAAATCGTGATGGGCATTTTATACTACTTCTGTACTGCAACTGCTGCTTTTTATTTGCAAAATAATTCTTGATGAATATAAAAAGAGATAAATCAAAAATTCTAGTAGTTACATCTTAGTTCCAGATGTGGTGTTTCAGGGAGGATTTGACTGGTTGAAGCAGCCAGTATTCTTTGCTCATATCCAATATCCACAAGTTTAAAGCAAATCTTACAATTTAGGGATCGCCAAAGTTTTTTATTTTCAGCATTTTTTAGCATCACAGGGCATTTATATTTCCTGTTGAAAGTAATTTCAAAAAAATGCTTTTAATAATGACAATTCTTACAGACAGGATGATGCAAGTCCTATTGCAAGTTTTACAAACTGACTTGTAGTTGACAGTATGAAGGGTAACCCTCATTGTGATAGAGGTGGACAACCTTGACTGTTTTAAAATTTGATCTTTAATAATATTCCAATATCAGCCCAGTATTTTTGCAAACCAATAACTCTAACATTACTTTCTATTTCTAGCACATACTTTCTCTGTTTAGTAGTAGATCTAAGTACTAGACCCACTTTACTTCACATTCTGGTGTACCTGTAAGTGGATAAGCACACAGAATAGGAAGCTTAGGGTTGGAGAGTGGAAACTTTTCACACTGTAACTTGTTAGCAAAGCAGAGAGAAGAATACTAACAACTGAACACCATCATCTGACTCTCCTCCCCTCCCTTCAGCTCAGTAAAGGTTGCTCTCTCCACCTGGCCCAGCGCTGGAGCCAGCTGTTCAACATCCAACTGAGGAGGATGCCCATTTTATCAAAGGACTCTGCACCAGGACTCATAATGGCCACAGGTGGGAAAACACTACTCAATTATGACTAGAAATCTCTAGAATCTGTGTGATGAACAGAAACACAATCTTAAAAAGATTCAGTAATTTGGCAAGAGTTGTTGTGAGCATCCTTTAGACAAGATAGATGAAGAGAATTTGGGTGCCATCTGTTGAAAAATGGTCTCACTGATCCTGTGCAAGGCAAGTTTCTCATTTCAACTTCCACTTCATAACACAGATAAGTCATATGCAGGAAACCTGCAATACAAACCAACACCTTCCTTTGTGGTGCTAGAGCTGCCTTTCTGTCTCTTTCACTAAATGGCCACTTCCTGTATTACCAAAAACACAGGAAACGTGGTTGCAGAGAAGTTGCTAGACACATCTTGCTTGGTATTTCAGTGTTTTGAAATACAGAAAATTCTGAAAATAAACAAACTGTTTCATCATTCAGCAGAAAGATGAATTCATCAGAATGAAGTGGAATGAGTTTCTGCCTGCAGTTTGAAGCCTCTTTGCTTCTTCACAGCTGGTGGAAAACATTGATTTGTTGGTGCTCTCCATTGTCTAGGAGACTGCTTCCCCTGCACCCAGTCAGTCCCTCTAATTAAATTCTTAATAGATAATGGGCATGGAGAGAGAGAGAGAGTGAGAGAGGAGGAAAGACTGGCAATCGGCGGCGCCATTCGCTTCGTTATCGCTCTCAAACAGATGGGCTAATTACTGCCGCATCACCCAGCGGGCACTCGACAGGTCAAACACACTAATGAATACAGGCAGGCATGTACATACACAAACTACACAGGCATGTTTACATACAGAACAACCTGAGTAAACGGTTCATATATATTGCTTTAGGGGACAGTTGGGTAAGATGAGCCAATTTTTACATAACCTCTAGGTAAGGAAAATGAGACAGAGGTAGAATGAAAACATCTACTTTTATTTCAGGATGTCTCCTATCAAATGAAAGTGACAGAATGCATTGATGACAAAGTGACCTAAAAATGTCCTCTCTAAAAAAAAGTGTTCCTGTGGCTCAACTTGCCCCAGGTTAGGAGGAAGTTCATTGGAGTGGGTGGGTAAATTGAGCCATCTGGGAGTAAACTGACCATCTGACTTTTTAAGACTGCTGAACAATTAAAAACTACTATTCAGAATTCCATTCAGGTTGCAAGGGAATATGAATTGTTGCTCCCTCCTTGCAGTTCCTCCACTCTTTAGAGGTTGAGGTAGCTTCTTCATCTCATCACTCAGTGGGAAAGATCATCATTTTCCTTAAATGCAAAGGTGGTGCCAGCCACCTTGAATGCTGAAGACCTTCCCAAAGATGTTGCTTCAGGCATACGACAGGAGGGATGGTGATGCGCCATAAAATTCTTGAACCCATTTGGACCTAAAACCTTGACTATAATTCATTCTGTCATGGTGCTGCATTAAGCTGCATGGTATAAGTTAATCTAAGCTGACCTAATGAGTCATGTAATTTCTTGCACACCCTACCAACTAAACCCTTCTCTTTCCAGTTGTCGGGGACAGGAATGTTGTTTCTTTCTGCCGATGCCAATGCCAGTTCACATGATTTCTTTGGAGTAAGGCCATGGAACTGGTCAGCCAGCTTCTTGATATGGTCTGCAAGCTCTACCTCCTCTGTGAGGACCTTCTTTGCTTCTGCTGTTCCACTGTACACTACTGTTTTTACTTCCTTTACCTCCTTTTTTTATGACCTGTCAGTACCTCTGTCTCTTGCCACCGATCTGATGGATTTTCCATTCTTGACACCATTGGCTGCTCGCTGTTGAGCCTTGGTTTGTTTTTCTCTTGTAGGTTCTTGGCATGATGGCTTCTCTACAATGAACCATTACCTCAGTTTACCCCATAGCTACCAAAAAAACAGCTTAGCTTAGCAATTCAAGCTAATCTTTAGCGAAGTGATTCACATGCAACTGTTGAATACAGTTGAAAGGAAATTTCTCTCAAGACAAGGGTGTAGAAACCAACAAAACATCAAAGCAAAACATAATAACATAAGTCAAGAGAAAACAAAAAATTATAAGACAAAACATGAAAACATAAGACAAACCATAGAAATATCAGACAAAACAAACATAAGACAAAACAAAGAAACGTCAGTCAAAACTTAAAAACAGCACAAAACAAAGAAACATAAGACAACACAGAAACATCAGACAAAACATAGAAATATCAGACAAAATATAGAAACATCAGTCAAAATAGGAACATCAGACAAAACAAAGAAACTTCAGGACACAACATACAGTAGAAACATCAGACAAAACATAGAGACATCCGTAGAAAACAAGGAATCATCAGTCAAAACTTAAAAACAGCACACAACAAAGAAACATCAAGACAAAACACAGAAACGTCAGACAAAACAAAGAAATCAGTCAAAACACAGAAACACTAGTCAAAACTTAAAAACAGCGCAGTTCAACTTTATGACTTTACACGGCTACACATTTTTAAACCAAAACACAGAGCCAATACTGACCATTTATCAAAATTCAATGTCAACAATGTCAAACCTTGAAATGATTGATAATTTGTTGTAATTATATCCACAAATGCACAAATACTTGATATTTCACCTTGATACCTTTTTGGGGAAATGTCTGTAGCACAAGTATTGTAAACTGTTATGTCAAACCGTACTCAGAGATGCTAATTACATTCTGCCTGAGTTTGCAGATGCCCAATAAAACATTAAATCTACAAGTTTATAATGTGTCAGCACTACTGTAGGACTGATCATAATTATGCTAGTTGAGTTCCCCCCAATTAGATTTAGATGAGACACTTGAGTGAAATTCTGCATAGTAGACAAAGGAATTTGTTAACGATACATCATTGTCCTGTTCCTCTTCTATGTATATTATTATTGTTGCCATCATAGTCATTCTGGCTGTCAAAGAGAACACTCCTCCACCTGTCCATAAAATCTCTCAAAAACACTAACATGCTTTGGCATGAGATTGCACAAGTTTAAAAGATATTCAGTTTTGGCAGAACATATTCACTGTCAGTGGTTGCACTCCAAAAATATCAGTGTGTCTTTAAACACTGATACTGATAGAACTCCACTACACATACACGTACACAAAGACAGTATATTGATGTGTGCCAGTTTCATATCTGCACAGTCGCAGAGGGGAACATTTGTTTATTGTCTGGAGTCTCTGGCTCCTTGTGTGATGATATTTAATGAAAGTCATTAGTCCGTTTTACACGGAGACGAGGTGTAATTCATTTCAGAGGAATTGTTACAGCCCTCGACAGACACGGCGAGCATCTCATATTAATCTGCTCTTCTTGAAGTCATTCACTCTGAAATGTGATTTGATAAACATGATTGATTTCTGCAGATGTAAGCAGGTGTCTGTCTGCTCTCAAGTGTCAAAGGCAGACTCTACTGGTATTAATCATCCAGTCCATAAATTCCATTGTTCTTGACAGAAAGAGGGGTGTGTGTGTGTATGTTTGTGTGTGAGGAGAGAGTTTGTCTGCAGGAGGAGGAAGTCTTTTTTTCTAGCTTGACATTCACAGCCTTACCTTCTCTGTAACTCTGAATCCCTACAGATGATATAAAACAAACAAGATAAAAAGCATCTCCTTTCTGCCTCACCTTCATCTATGTGGCAAAATCAACTCTACCTCAACGCTCACACTCACCATCTTCAAAATCTCTATTCTACACTCACACAATAGTTATTTTAACATCTCATTCCTCTTAACTTTGTAGTGTGAATATCTTTACCCGTATGTTGCTTTTCATTCAAGTTTTTAAATGTGCAGATAACAAAATATGAGCAAAAGAAACAAGACTGAGACTGCTAACGTCATTATGCTAACATACTCAAAGCGTCAAAGCTAACATGCTGGTGTTTAACAGGCATAATGTTTAGCATGTTAGCATGCTAACATTTGCTAATAAGAACTAAACATATACCAAAGTATTAGACAAAAGTTAAGTAAGTTACATTTTTTCCTGCTAACACTAGATTAAAAGAATCCAAAAGATGCTAGTGAATCTTCCCACTTTCCCTCCACCACCACTAGCAGTTCAAATTTTTGAAATATCGCAACATCTACCAGATGGATTGGCCCAAAATTTGGTACAGACATTAACGTTCCCTGCAGAATAAATTGTTGGTGATGACATAAAATCTCACAATAGGCTTCACATGTTGACGTCCTCAGACACACGAAGAGAAAAAACTATGTAATACTGCCACTTTAATGCTTTAAACACTTTAATGCTCACATCATATTAAAACTCCTTTGGTGATGGTTACCAAAGACCTTTACTCAGACACCACTCTGGCCAATTTTTAAATTTTACTTCACCAGAACGGCTAAGATCAAAAACAGACAGTGGACCTTAACTCTTAACTCTTTAGTGTTATGGAAAAACAAGTGAAAAATGTGTATGGCAAAGTCCACTTTTGTTTTCAGTGTGTTTGATTTCAGCATGTTTCTTTGTGATTTCTGTGAGCAGATCATTCCTGGTGATCTGCCATATTAAATAACAACTTACTGAGTGCGGACAAAGGCCACATACATGAAAAGATACAGAATGCTATGGTTTGAGTTCTCGAGTTACAGATTTTCCATATGTGAAAGCAAGAGAAGTCTATTCAGGGAAAACCCCTGTAATGTATGTGTGCGTGTGTGTGTGTGTGTAAAATGCCTTTTTGTCCTCTGATTGCAGGATCTGTAGGCAGGAACCTGGCCAACAAACCCAATGTGTATGTATCCAGCAGTGCTGGAGCCCGGTGGAGAGAGGTCAGTGCAAAATCTGACACAGATGACAAGAAAAACACAGCTTGTAAAACCGAGTCCCAAGCAGCTTTTCTATCAATTTAAACATGCCACAGTGAATTTCATTCCAGTGCCTGTAAATGTAGCCAAGCATGATGGACTTATCTGCACTATGTGACCTTCTCTGTAGTTGTAAAAACAGGCCTAGAAATAACTAAATATGATCATCAGTTCAGTCTGTAGTTTTCTATGGTTTATTGACTTGTAATTATTATTTGAAACACAGACCATGTTACATTGAAACAGTTGTTGCAGGGCAATGAATGTGCCTCAAAGATTGTGCTACTAAACCTTTACAAAGGTGGTGGTTTTTAAAGCTGCATTGATTGATTTTTGGGCTCTTGAGGGCAGCAGAACAAGCTGGACTCACAACATCTGACATATCACCTTTATAAAGTTGTTTTGGTGGAAATGTTAGACAACACTTGCCTATTTGCATGAATGTAAGTCCATCAACTCCTGAGGATCATATCTGTCTCTTTAGCTGCTAAATGCTCCACTGTGTTCACCAGCTAGTTGCTAACTAAAATGTTGATTAATGCAGCTTTAGATTATTTTAAAGAGACCATATTATACCCCTTTTCCACAAGCTAACACAGTTCCCTGGGGTCTTAATAAAATGTACTTGACATGCTTTGGTCAAAATACCACATGGATCAAGCACCACAGCAGCCTTCTCATCCTGTCTGAACAGCCCTGTTCAGAACGGCTGGTTTGAGTGTAAATAAACTTGGATTTTGCTGTGATTTAATTGCAATAAATGGATCAAAAGGATGCCAAAATAACTACATCAAGATGTCGATTTGTAAAAAGCTTGAATTCATCTTTTGTCTGATCTGATCAAACAACAACAAGCAAACAACTGTTAAAATGCTTATTTTCTGAATGGAGTTCAGGCCGATCAGAGCTATACTAACATTGTAGCTGCTCCATCCACACTCAAAATAACGTCATCTAAAGGCATAAATACAGCAGCGGCAAGATGTTTATTACTGATGACAGCAGCTGAGGTGGTGGCAGCGGCTCTGTCCTCTGGTCCAACAACTGTTACTTAGAGACTGTGCCGCTGTGTGCGCGATGTGAATCATTGTGTGGCACGTGTATAAATTTGACTGGCAAAAAAACAGATATATGAGACTGGCAGAGGCCGGTCAACGGTCATCAGCTGAAAACCGTCCATTTATGATCGGTACATCTCTACTCCTATCTAATCAACACGCTCTCCTTCCTTAATTGATATTCCATTGGTTTACTCACTGCAGCATCCTGTTTCAACAGGAACTGTATCACATAAAAAATAAAGGTACCATTTCATGAGGTCATTAAGATGTTTTTAGACTTCCTCCAATTAAATTGAAGCTTGCATTCACTAAAGAGCTGAATCATCTTTTGCACAGTTTGTTCTGATAGTTTACTGACGATGCTTCCCGTACTCCAGGCATTGGCAGGCCCTCATTTCTACACATGGGGTGACCACGGTGGTATCCTGATGGCTATCGCACAAGGAGGCGCCACCACGCATCTCAAGTAAGTCCAAGTGACCTGATTGAATGCTCCTCCAGGACAGGAAATAAAGCTTGATTTAAGCTTAGAAGCTAAATCTGTCATTCAGTTGGTTCCACCTTAACAAAATAGCCTCAGACATAAAACCCAGAGAGGCTTTTGACTGGAAGGTTTCCATTTGAAATCACCAAACAACATGAGGAAATCTGCAGAGTGGAGCACATAAATGCTACCTGCCCCAGTGGATGTGGCCATTAGTCAGCAGGAGCAGATTGTGTGAATGTGAAGCAGCTTGTTTTGTTGGGGAAAAAGCAAATAAACCTTCCCTCAGTAGACACCTCTGTGCCAACCGCAACAATACAAACCACTCATATACATGTACCGTATTATAAAGAAAGTAAAGAATTCAACTCTTATCCTGGTGACTCAGTAATCTGGTTTTCACTCGAGGCTTGATCCCATATAACTCCCTCACTATAGTGTTTTTTCAGATGTCCTTATCTTTCCTCTTGCTGTTGCCCAATCACAGAATTACTGGCTAGACGAAAGGACATTCTAGTAACTGTTTTAACGAAAGGGAACAGATAGACAAATCCAAGTTGGATGGCTAAAAAGTTGGTCATGTCCTTATCAGGTTCAGCACCAACGAAGGTGAGACGTGGACCGACTTTCAGTTCTCAGACAGGGAGGTGTACGTTTACCAGCTGCTGACAGAGCCCGGGGAGAAGAGTACCATCTTCACCATCTTTGGCTCGTATGCCGACCAGAGACACAGCTGGCTCATCCTGCAGGTCAACACCTCCGATGTTCTGGGTAGGTTGTTAAGCGAGAAGGAGGTTCAGAGGGTACAAGAGGAGTAGAGAGCTTTTAACTGATGGACCAAATTAGAGATCCTCAGCGCTTAGCAACAACAGCTCACAATAGTTATTTATATGTTCATAGCTCAGCTGCATTTCTCAACAGAAGGTCTCATCCATGTGGAGTTTCTATATTTTGAGCTGATTATTTATCATTGCTACATTAATATAGTGTTATATAGTTAACTTATATAACTTGCATAATTAGTAATAATAGTATGTGGCTAATTTGCATTTCATGGTAAAACATTTGTAAGATTTTACTCAACCTATTAACTAAATTAAGTCACATTAGACATTAGCTACTGTTGCTAAAAAGCTTGTTGGCCTTTTAGTAACAGTAGTTAACAAAACCTAAAAGCAGCAGTTTGTTGGGGTTAACTGAGATGACTATTATTAGTTAGCTACACCTAACTTTGAGAAGACACTACCACTAAATGAACAACAGTTTACTGAATCACTGAATCACATAAACTCAGGAATTAATGTCTTTTTTTAGAGCATATCATTAGCTTAGCATGTAGGGTTGTAGCATCCACCAGTAATTATACAGAAATGTGTGGTCATGTAAAAAAAGTAAATGAAGCTAAAAATAATTTTAAAAAAATACAAGGAGACTGCTTTACCAAAGATTAAAGTTGTAAAATCAAAATAGCCTGTTTGTTATAAGGTTCTTAAGTAGGCTAAGTGTCAGATTTGTACTGCAGAGGCTAAGTGTCATGCTAAGTAAGAACATACTTGAGTAAAAGGTAGAAACTCATTGAGATGTAGAAGCACACAAACAAGCTAGCTACATTAATTAAATGAGTCACAATAAATATAATTACCTCATATTTGGTAGTCATGGTTGTCAGTATGATGGGAGAGTAATGGAGAATTTGCTGTGTACAAATTATGGCTGAATATTTAATAATGAGGCTAGAAGAGGAGAGAATGTATTCTCAGGTGTTTTCAAAAGTTGTGAACCTGTTTATTAAAGCTGCCAGATGGAGTGTTTCATCACTTTAAATTCAGCTAAAAGCTTAGAAGAGAAATAATTGGAGGGAAAATTGACAAATAGACCACCAGGAACATTAGCAAGTAGCTTTTAGTTCCACGTCACTGTCAAATATCTGTGATGTTTCTTTTCTTTTTTCTCCTTCAGGTGTGCCCTGTTCTGAGGCTGACTACAAGCGCTGGTCTCCGTCAGATGAACATGGAAATGAGTGTCTGTTGGGCAGAGAGATAACGTTTAAGAGACGAACTCCTCATGCGACATGTTTCAACGGAGAGGACTTTGACCGGCCCGTCACCATCTCTAACTGCTCCTGCACACGCCAGGACTATGAATGGTGAGGGACCCACACATGCACAAAACATTCAATTTAGATCACCATAATAGCAAAAATGTTTATATCTAAATTCAGAAATACCTCACTTATGTTATGAATATATTCAGTATTTGATGTTCTTTTGCTGTGACACTGTAGATGAAGCTCAGGTGTGTCCTATTTCATTTTATTATACATGAGATGTCTCCTGAACTGCTTTGGAGTCCACCTGTAACAAATTAATTTGATTGGAAAATATGTATTTTTTAACTTTTTAACACAAAACTAATTGTGACCCAACAAGACTAGTCTACAGCCATGCTAGCAGCTTTGTCAAGGTATACTTGGACACAGTGGTGCTCTGAGCTAAATGCTAATGTCAGCATGCTCATGTGAGAAAGCTAATATGTTGATGCTAAGAAGGTATTAGGTTAACCATCTTAATTTGAAGTGTTAGCATGCTAACATTTGCTAATTAGCACTGAACACAAAGTATAGCAGAGGCTGAAAGGAATGTGATTAGTTTAGCAGGTATTTGTTCATAAACCAAATGTTAACTTAGCGTGTGCCTAATTTCATGATAATCCATTCAATAGTTGTCGAGGCTTTTTACTCCGAACTATAAATGTCAACATAGTAGAGCTACAGGAGAAGTTAGGGCATCACCAGTCTGGAGTATTTATCCTCTGGCAGCCACAAATGTACACAAAATGTGCACAAAAATCCATGGCAATCCATCTAGTAGTTGTTAAGATATTTCAGTCTGTAGTGTAAGTTCAACTGTTAAATGGGTTAATAGCTCTTCAAGACAAAGCAGATACTCCCACACTGTCATAAAAGTTAAAAATTTCAATCTATATTCATTATCTTTAGTGTAGGTAGCTGTCATATCTGCAGTAGATGATACTGACTGGCTGATACCTGACTCTTAATTAAATTTCATTTCTGGCAAACCAACACATTGGTCTAAGCCCACTCTGCACATTTTTACTGCTCCTGGAGCTCCCATCACAACTCATAATGAGTCTGTTTTAAAATGCAGATCAGGTGCTGCCATTAATCAGAAGAGGGCAGAAGCTAACTGGCTTTTTTTTTTTCTTCTCCCAACCTGTCTTCCTTCTCGCAGTGACTACGGCTTCAAGCTGAGTGAAGACTTAGCTCTGCAGGTGTGTGTGCCTGACCCTGAGTTCTTAGGTGACCTCTATGCTCCTCCAGTACCATGTCCTGTCGGCACCACCTACCGCCGCAGCAAAGGGTAAACTGCTATTATCTGACTTTACAGTGCAGAAATGCAGCCTGGGATTTTTTTGTGTGGTTTATTAGCATAATGTCAGCATCTGCAGCACTAATGTATTCAGATTTACATGCATTTTTCTTATGGTAAGCTTATGGTTTGCTTTTTTTCTTGGTTGAACTTATGTCAGTCAGGCTTTGTTTTCATGAATATTTTCATGTTATAGACCTCTAAACTGCTATACAGTGGGCCCCATAACTCTATCAAATCTAGTCCCATGGACCAGTTGTGTGGAAATTTTAGTTTTTATATTTTTATTTATTTTTGTTCTTAACTAATCTGTAGAATTAGTACATCAACCATAGCAAGATAACAAAGGTAATTATTAAACTTAATAAATCTAATCTAAATCTAAATAAATGTAATTTTAAAAGAGCTCAAATACACGAGCTGAACCCTCTGAACCAGGTGCTTATAACATAATAATTATGACCTACAGTCATCAGCTTTTATTATTTTAATCAGTGTTCATTACTTGAGAATTCCTCAGAGTGCAAACCAGCCTGTCTTCTGTTTGGTTAAGAAGCTACTGTAAGAACTGATGTTGCTGTCATTATATCAGTTTGGTGAGAGCACCACCAAGTGTCCAACGCAGGAAAACTCATGATTTTTTTCCTTCCTGCTGCAGCTACAGGAAGGTACCAGGAGACAGCTGTAGTGGAGGAGATGTGGAGTCCAGACTGGATGGAGAGATCCTGCCCTGTCCTGTTGGAGGTAAACCTACACTTCATTAAATCATTAAAGAGTACATTTGATTTCCACTTTTAACACTGCATGTTACAGTATGTCTCAGAAATTGTTTTTAATATTCTGTTATATTGAGATATTAATATTAGCTTTTACTGCTTATTCTGTGTACTTATGTAGACTGAATGTGTAGTTGTGCAGTGGAGTCTACTAAAAAGGATAGTCCTTTTTGCTAAAATCAAGCATTTCGGGGTATACATCATATGCATCTGAGTGAGATTTAGTGTTGATGTGTTTTTTAGTTGTGTAGAGACTGGAATACCTGATGGCTGCTCAGCCACACCCCCTAAACATCCAAAAACATGCCTCAAATTACTTCCTGAAGAAATGGATTTCATCATACTGTCATATAATAACAGAGTTATAGAATGCACCAAAAACACTGTAGTGGAGAATCAAGCTGAAATTGGAATGGAGTTAGTTTGAATTTTGTTCATTTGTACATTTTAAATTCAAACAAATGATAAGAGTAACATGAAAAGTATTATGCAGGAGGAAAAAGCCTCCAAATGGCTTATACATTACTTCTACCTCAAGACAAAGATATACTTCATAAAGGTTCTATAACATGAAAAGCATCACAAAATTATAAAACAGATTCTTTTTAGCAACACCATCACTTTGGTCCAGACTTGAAATATCTGGACAACTGTCGTATGGATTTAAATGTTATACAGATATTCATGACCTGCTGAACATGAAGCCTGCTGACTTGTGATCCCCTGACTTTCTTTCCTTCTTCTGTCTTCTGTGTTCTTGCAGAGAGTAACGAGTTCATCTTGTATGCGGTGAGAAGCTCCATCCACCGCTACGACCTGGCCACAGGCACCGACCAGGCCCTGCCTCTGGCTGGCCTCAGGCAGGCTGTGGCTCTGGACTTTGACTATGACAGGAACTGTCTCTACTGGGCTGACATCTCACTGGACACCATACAGGTTAGTGAGTAATTCCTCTTAGACACAGCCAAATAAACAGTCGGGTGCTTCGAGAGATTGTTTACAGTGTCTGAACACAAATGAAGCAGGGCTTGTTAACGTGAGTGCACGACTCAAGAGGAGCTTGTTTATCGGACACATTGTTGCTAAAGTTTTTGCTCAATTGTGAAATAAACATAACAGCTCAGCGTTACGCACCACAGAAGTCTCATTTTTCAAAAAATGTTTATTTGCCTGACTCTTTCTCTCTCTCTCTCTCTCTCTCCTGCAGCGTCTGTGTCTGAACGGCAGCACAGGGCAGGAGGTCGTAGTGAGGAAAGACCTGCAGAACGTGGAGGCTCTGACCTTTGACCCCATCAGTAGACTGCTCTACTGGGTTGACGCTGGAGCGCAAAAGATTGAGGTATAGAAGAGAACTTATACATCAATCAGCAGTGTGTGTGAAGCATGCTCGTTAGCTGTCGGAAGCTAGCATGTTGGAAGCTGATGGTGTTAGCTGCTGATATTACAGACAGAGGTGTATGCTGTGTAGCTGAAGAAGATTGTTTGGTTTATTTATGAGTCTAGTGGAACCAGATTTACAGTGATGGTGGTGGGACTACTGAGTGGGCCATGGCATTCAGTTGAATTTGCCTGTCAAGCCAGTCAGGCCAGCCTATGTAGGTTAGCATACACAGATACAATATAGAGGTAAGACCAGGTCAAGTTGCCAAGAATCTGCTCTTTGCTTGGGTGAGGATAGGATCCAAAGGCAGATAAAGGTATGTTAGGTGAGGGTTACAGAATGTTGTCAACTCTCAGAGTATAGACAGCACAGCCTGATACCCACTGCGGGGCCTAATGATTGGTCGAAATATAATTTCACATGAATACTGGGCTTCCATAGGAATGCCCACCCAATGTTTGGCAGACTTCACTGTGTATTGATAACTGAACGTGGAGTGTGTAAAACTCAGAGTACTACCAATCCAGATGTGTTTACTGCTGTGGACACATCTATTGCTAAATGTAAAAACTACAGTATTGCAAATACTAACATACCCATGTTTTGTAATGTGTTTGTGTGTTGGAGACATCTGTTTCTTAAAATACATTACTGTTTGTTCTAAAACTTTAAGATTCTTAATCTACAGTTTTTCACAGAAATCTATAATCTGTTAAATCTGAAGTTGTCACATTTTTATTCATGTCTTGATTTTTTTTTTAATTTGTTCACTTTTTACGCGATTAAAAAGGTTCTAAAAAGTCTTAAATTGAACTTGATGAATAATGCTTATGATGTCTTATGAAACATTTCACTGTTGTGTTTGAAGGTTTCTAACCCCGACGGGGACCTGCGTCACACCCTGCTCAACTCCTCTATCCTGGAACATCCTCGAGCTCTTGTTCTACTGCCTGAAGAGAGGTAACTCCTGCACACACACACACACACACACTCACACACACACACACACACACACATTTGTAAGTCTATTCCTGTGTCATCATCATCATTGCATCACCAAAAAATAAAACACAGGATTGAAACCTGCTATCACACTATTGACTGGTCTTTTATTAAGCAAAACAATATTTTAAAAAAACACTTAAATTAAGTTCATGCTTTCTGAGGCTATTAAAGGTTTGAATACATCAGTACTTTTTGAGATCATGTAATTACAATGAATTTAAAAAATACAAAATGCAATTTTTTTTAAAAAACTAAAAGCCAAACAAGAAATAAAAATTCACTTGTGCGGATGTATCATTCACATTGATGTGGTCAGAAAATGATGGATTGAGGCTTTAAACCTAAACCTCCAGTAATTGTAACGTTAACTCTCAAACACCCATATGAGGAAGTGATGACCAGACAATCTGTCCACAATGACCTGAATTCTGAGAAACTCCTAAAGTCCACACCCAAATGCACCACAAAAGATTTGGTTCCTCTTCTGCAAACTTTTTTCCGCTTTTATTTAAGATGAGGTCAGCAAATCAACATTACCACAATGTTATATTCATTTTTTCCTTAGTTAAGTTTGTTTTTCCCCTACTCCCTTTTGTCTGGGTAAGAATATAAGTCTATTTCTGCCTTAATGCACTCGCTTCTGCTTTCTCTCCTGTCTGTTATTCTGTCCTCTAGGCCATTTTACAGCCACGTCCTCTGCATGGAGGCATCAGTGTCTCCTAACCTAATTTGTGAACTGAAAAAATCCACGATTGATGTACAATATCATACATTCATCCAGTATATCTTAACAGATTTCCACCCATCTATAAAAAAATTTTTAATTCAAAAATATTTTGTTCTTAGTCCTATTTGTTGTTTTTTGTTCAAATGTACCTAAAATAGGATGTTTAGCTCATCAAATTGTGATTTTGGTCCCATACCAATAATAAAACAGTACAGTGATTTTAGATTAAGTGTGAATTTAGTGAAAAAATTCCTGTTAAATTCATCCTTTATCCCTCCACAAATGTCCCGCAGTCTGATGTTCTGGACTGACTGGGGAGACCGAGCAGCCGGCGTTTACCGGAGCTACATGGATGGAACCAACGTGTCCTGCATTGTGTCGGAGGGCGTCCGCTGGCCCAATGGGATCACAGCTGACGACCACTGGCTGTACTGGACCGAAGCCTACAGCGACCGCATTGAGAGGGCCGACTTCACCGGGGGCCAGCGGAGCGTTCTCATGGAGGGGCTGCCCCACCCGTACGCCATTGCTGTCTTCAAGGTGAGACCATATATTTACCTGTCTTCACATTTTCCTCCGGTCTTCTATATGGAAAAAGGTGGATTACATTTTGAAGTATGTTGAATGTGCAATTCCTTCCTAAGAATCTGTTTTCACAAGCTTTTGTTGTACGCTGCTTTAAGAACGACCTGTATTGGGACGACTGGTCCAGAATGGGGATCTTTAAAGCTCCAAAAGCTGGCTCCCAGAACAATGAGCTGATTGTTGGCAGGCTGTCTGGAGTCATGGACCTTAAGATCTTCTATAAAGGGAAGAACAGAGGTGAGGAACAGAGATTGCAGGTAACAGAATACCTGCAAATAGTACTGTTTGGAGTATCAAAACTGTAAATGAACACTTAACTATGATCAAACTGATGTCTTGAACTGTCTTCCACCAGGCCATAACGCCTGTGCCGACCAGCCATGCAGCCTGCTGTGTCTGCCTCAGCCTGGACACCGGCACACCTGCGTTTGCCCAGACGGCACCCCGACTATAACCATGCCCAACGGAGAGCTGCAGTGCCAGTGTCCCACCGGATACCAGCTCCAAAACAACACTTGTGTCAAGACTGGTGAGGCGAAAGTACACACTGTAGAATAATGATGATCTAGTGCTGTAAGATATATGATCTTTATCTCAGAGGGGGGACTACCTGATTCATTAGTGGTTCATGTGATCTTTCTTTTCCTCCAATCAGAGCACAGCTGTTTGCCTAACCAGTACCGCTGCTCCAACGGCCGCTGCATCAGCAGCATCTGGCAGTGTGACAGCGACAACGACTGTGGAGACATGAGTGATGAACAGGAGTGTCGTGAGTTTTCATCCGTATCACTCCTCTCACAATGTAGATGCATCAAGAAGCTATACATTAAAAAAAACAAAAACTGCACTCTCTTATTTGTGCCTGTTGGTGTCCTCAGCCACTACGACCTGTGACCCATCCAACCAGTTTCGCTGCGTGGCTTCAGGTTCCTGCATCCCCCTGGCCTTCAAATGTGACCACGAAGACGACTGTGGAGACAACAGTGATGAGGAGCACTGTGGTAAGATGTGCCGCCGCTTATCTTCTAAACCCCAGCGAATGTTTGGAGAGAATATTGCATAATAATTCTGATTAATTTCAACCTGATGTATTTCCCATAAATATGGCCATGTGACTAATGAGAGTCAGACGTCATGTTAATGCTGCACCCATCAGATTCATCATAGAGATTCACAGAGACAAGGACTCATGCAATATTTTGTGTGTGGGGGGGAAGGCTACTGAGCCTCCTTACAGCTTTGCAAATAAGCGTGATTTTTACATGAATCATTTCAAAGATTTGACATTTCAGACTGAAAGTATTAACACAGAAACTAGCCACCGAGGATAGCCATTATGGCTAACTGCATAGGAACCCATATCCAGGGTAACTTGCTTCTATAACTATAACTTGTCTTTATAACGAAGCTGGTGATCGCCAAGTTAGCACGACTCACAGAGTCACAACAGCCATGTTTATGGGAAATGTGTCAGATTGAAGTAAAGCAGAATTTTCCTTTAATGCTGACAAATGTA
The DNA here is from genome assembly GCF_914725855.1 of Thunnus albacares. NCBI lineage: Eukaryota > Metazoa > Chordata > Actinopteri > Scombriformes > Scombridae > Thunnus > Thunnus albacares. The sequence continues at coordinate 31,168,273 of NC_058111.1, read as the reverse complement.
CACTTTGTTCACATGAAGTTGTACAGATAAGAATAAGCAATGAAAGTGAAGGGCAAGATGCATTTAATTAAGACAATTCCATCCAAAACTAAAAACAAAATAAAAAACTTAAGAAGTTAAACTAAAAGGCGTTTTAAGAAAAGCTGTGAAAGATAAAAAAGTGATGGTCAGTAATATGAGGCTTAATTAATGTGTTATGATCTGTACATTTGACACCATGGACAATCCCTTGGCAGCTTTCTTACTGCGCTTCAGGAGCGCTGGGAGGTACTCAAAAACCCCAAAATTATAATAATCTTAGTGAGAGGAAATAAAAGTGTAAATGACCATTATGTCAGCTAAACATAGGTACAATTTTCTCAGAAACTCAACTGCAGAAAGCGCATGTACACAGTCTTTTTAACTTACTGTCAGATGATGCTCCAAAGATCTAAGGAACTGCATCATTTTAGGCCATCGCCCTGAGCACTGTGGATAATAGCCAGGGACACTGTAAATAGCAGAAATTCAATAGCAGAAAGTGGAGGTCCCTGTGAGTCAGCACAGGTCATTTCTAGCTTACCACAGTAATATTTGGTCGTCACAATATATTTTAACAAGAGACTAAGAGTCTACAGCTGTGGCTCTGTGTGGCTGTACTTGAGCTAAATGCTCACATCAGCATGCTAACATGTTCACAGAGAGGAAAAGCGAGAGATTCACCAATGTGTTTACAATGTGTCCTCTGGGGACCTTGAATATCTGTTGTAAATTTCATGGCCATCCATCTGATAGTTGTGGAGATATTTCAGTCTTGACCAAGTAGTGGAGAGATGTCCAGACATTGCCATCCCTAGAGCCACGTTGCTTGCATTAAAAATATACACAACAAAGGTATGTGTTAGTTTGGTACCGTGTAGATTTCGTGTGTGACATTTATTGGAATCTAAAACACAATCTGAAACTAATGTATAATGTTAAAAGAAATCAGTATTAAAATGTCTGTGGCTCTAACAACTCTTTATACTTTACTTTTTTTGCAAACACTAACTGTATTGTTGATGTGTTTCTCAAGAGTCTCACCAGTGTGGTCCCGGAGAGTTTACATGTGCAAGAGGTGTCTGTATCCGTGAGGCATGGCGCTGTGATGGAGACAATGACTGCAGAGACTGGTCGGATGAGGCCAACTGCACAGGTAACAACTGTGTTACTGATTGTGTGATACACTATGTAAAACACTGTGGAGTACAGATACAAGATACTGTATGTCCCACTGAAATTATACTGTAATCTCATAAGATTTAAGAGGTAACAGCTGCATTATATGTCAGCACAGAAATGACACAATTATATCATGATTTATGTACGTACTGTAATGCAGCTCCACAATCTTTAACATGATTATCAATGGTAAAGATATCAATGGACCAGTCTTTATCAGCATGAAGTGTGTGATGCAGTTAGAATCATTTTAGATTAGCACTTCTCTCTCCCTACTGTCAGCTTCTCCAACTCTGTGTTTGTTCCTAGTGGGCCACCATACATGTGAGGCCAGTAGTTTCCAGTGCCACACAGGTCACTGCATACCGCAGCGCTGGATGTGTGACGGCGATGATGACTGCCAGGATGACTCAGATGAAGATCCTCGATATTGCGGTAACTCTAAACATTCCCGAACATTTACTTAGATCTCATTGTAATAAAAAACTCAACCAACCAGTGAAGCTGAATGTAGTCCTGGTTAAAGTGCTGAATTATCTAGTTTATAATCCTCTTATCAGATATGAGCGCCGTGTGAAATCTACACTTAGCCTTGTATCATTATTGGACATGGTAGTATGCATGCTGTTTATTATCATGCATTCACACACTGCATAGGTGGTGATTTGACACTCTTGTGGGCTAAAAGAAAAGGACTGTCAAAAAAAAGTAGACCCCATGGACCCTTATATTAGACTTACTGTCTAGTGTAAGTATTGTTATCAGACTATTTGGTAATAAGACATTGGGCCTCATGGAAGAACTTTTTCATATTCTTATCCTTAACCTCTCTTCCTTTTTTTCAGGTTGGTTTGCTCAATTTCTCTTAATTTAATAAACTTGTCATAAATTGCTCATTTCAGGCTGATGAATGTCACCTGTTTATGAGATTTTATTAAATAAAATATGCTGAAATATGCCAATAAAATATTAAAAAAAATATATAAGAAGCAGCATTTCTCTGTCATCAGTGATGTCTTATTGACATTGTTCTACATGTTTCCAGAGGGAACTCGATGCAAAGGCTTCCTCTGCTCCAATGACACCTGCCTGCCAGCCACCGCCCACTGTAACGGCATCCAGGAGTGTCCAGACGGTGCTGATGAGCACAACTGTGGTGAGTGACGCAGTGAAAGTACCAGAATGCACAGTAGCAAGTACCAACTTCTGTATGTATGTATATATATATATATATATATATATATATATACAGTTGTCTTCAAAATAATAGCAGTCCCACATCACTAGCAAGATAAATCACTGTTTTTGTTAGAATTTCAACTTTTACACAGCAAGTAAGTTTCTAGAAGGTTTAGTAAAGGTATAGAAAACCATCAGACCCAACAGGCATGACGTGCATGCTGCTGATTCTGTGAAACTGAATCATTTACTGAAAGGGGCGTGTTCAAAAAAATAGCAGTGCCGAGTTCAATCAGTGAGGTCATTGATTATGTGGAAAAAAATAGGTGTTAAACAGGTGGCCCTTATTTAAAGATCAAGGCAACTGACGTTGCATATGCTGGCTGTGCATTTGTCCTTGAAAAACAGAGTAAAATGGGTCGTTCAAGACACTGTTCAGAAGAAGAGCGTTCTTTGGTTAAGAAATTAATAAAAGAGGGGAAAACCTATAAAGAAGTGCAGAAAATGATGAGGCTGTTTAGCCTGTGAGTACTGTAACAATCAGACGACGTCTATGTGAAGCTAAGCTACCAGCAAAGTCCCGTTGTTAAAAAAAATACACGTGCTGAAGCGGTTACAATTTGCCGAAGAACACATTGACTGGCCTAAAAAGAAATGGCGTAATATTTTGTGGACTGATGAGAGTAAGATTGTTCTTTTTGGGTCTAAAGGCCACAGACAGTTTGTCAGATGTCCTGCAAACACTGAATTCAAGCCACAGTGCACAGTGAGGACGGTGAAGCATGGTGGTGCAAGCATCATGATATGGGGATGTTTCTTGTACTATGGTGTTGGTCCTATTTATCGCATACCAGGGATCATGGATCAGTTTGAGTACATCAGAATACTGGAAGAAGTCATGTTGCCGTATGCCCTTGAAATGGGTGTTTCAACAAGACAATGACCCCAAACACACCAGCAAGCGAGCAAAATCATGGTTCCAGACAAACAGAATTCAAGTCATGGAGTGGCCAGCACAATCCCCGGACCTTAATCCCATAGAAAACTTGTGGGCTGACATAAAAAATGCTGTTCATGAGGCAAAACCAAGAAATGCAGAGGAATTGTGGAACGTAGTACAATTGTCCTGGGCTGTAATACCTGTTGACCGGTGCCAGAAGTTGGTTGACTCCATGTACCACAGATGTGAAGCAGTTATCAGAAATCGTGGTTATGCAACTAAATATTAGTTTATGATTCTCAGGAAAGTTGAATCTTCAAGCATTTCTTAGTTTATACAGTACATTTTTGAGTTTGTAAAGAAAGATGTCAACACTGCTATTTTTTTGAACATTATATTTCTTGACTTTCTGTAAAATATTATCAAATTCAATTACTTTTTCCAATTTTCTTGCTTTGAAATAGAATGTGCAGTGTTCATTAAAATACAATTTATTTGAAGCATTTTGAGGTTTACTCACCTTTTTAAACACACTGCTATTATTATGAACATAACTGTATATATATATCTAATAATGCGTCACTCTGCATCTTGTTATTTCACCCGTAGATCCCCTGTGTACTCGCTACATGGAGTTTGTATGTAAGAACCGAGCCCAGTGTCTGTTTCAGTCCCTGGTTTGTGATGGGATCAAACACTGTGAAGACGGCTCTGACGAGGACGCTGAATATGCTGGATGTGGTGAGGAACACTCGCATGCCTGCACTGTATCACTGTGTCGAAGCGATTACATTTCTCTCTTATCCTTTAGTTCCTGGTCTTAGCGCTTTATGATGCTTAGAAAACTATAGAAAGATGTCATTCTACAGAAAGTTTTAGGCTTACAGGTGCCTAATTTTCCCACGAATCATTACCTTGAAATGAGGAACAGGACCCCTGTAGCGGTATCGCTCAAAACTGTAAATCAACCAACAAAGAGGTCTTTGAGATAAGAGGCGCTGACAGAACCCCACAGACGAAACACAGTTCACAAGAAAAGGAGTGTTTATTTTGGACTTTACCTGTTTCTCACACACCTGTGCACACTAACAGTGACTTATTAAGTCATTCTTGTGTGTCAGCAGAGCGTGGTGATGTGGATCTGTCATAGCAGAAACAACCTATAACGGCTGCTCCATGGGTGCCAAACTAGTTCTGTAATATCAGTTAGATCATGTTTATCTGTCATTCCTTCAGCTTATGTGCTAAACCTAACGCCTCTGGATTCTAATATGAAGCATATGAAACATTACACATCAGATCATGTAGTTTATATCCTGTGTTTATGATACATATATGAGGGGAAAATCATAAAATGTTTGTGCCATTCGTACATTAAATAGAATATCATATTATTTCTGATGGTTTAACGTCCCTGTCGGTTTTCTGTCAGCCACACCGTCTGAGTTTGGCAAAACGTGCGACAAATTCACCTTCCAGTGTGCCAACGGAGTGTGTGTGAGCTTGGAGTGGAAGTGTGACGGCATGGACGACTGTGGGGACTACTCTGATGAAGCCAACTGCGGTGAGGAGGAAGAGTACACACAGTAACACACACTTACTGTTAATTATTAAACTATGTGGGGGGGGGGTGTAAACACACTGAATGATAGTGTTACTGTGCTTTTTGTTTTGACATATGAGGAAGAACAGAAACGTTGAAACTTTTGCTCTGTGTGTCACAGCTGCTCCCACTGAGGTCCCAGGCTGCTCCAGGTATTTCCAGTACGAGTGTAGAAACGGACGCTGCATTCCAACTTGGTGGAAGTGTGACGGAGAGAACGACTGTGGGGACTGGTCTGATGAGGCCCAGTGTACAGGTACACTCACTGAATGTTATTTTGGCTTTCAGCAGCAACAGCACACTCTAGTTCACAATTATAACATTGCTTCTGATAATCAGCAACAGCAAACTCCCTCATTTTTCTTGCTTAGATATATTCTAACTTCCCTCATGGGACGTCCTAGAGGTCCAGTGGGCTAAGACACAATCAACGCTTTATGATGCTTAGAAAAAACTTCCCAATGTTTCCATATTTCTTTCATATCAAGATTTAATATGAATCTTCTCTCTTGCAGGCGGTGTTACTCCTCACACTGTGGCCCCTGGTCCCTCTACCTGTGCCCCCAACCGCTTCCACTGTGGCTCTGGAGCCTGTATCATCAACACCTGGGTGTGTGACGGCTACGCTGACTGTCCTGACGGCAGCGATGAGCTGGGATGTCCCACAGGTACAACCTATCTGTTGATTTCATAATGTGTTTTTTTTTTTTTTTTTATTCCTTGGCGCCGGTGACAGCCGTGGACAGATATGATATCTCAGGAACGCCGTAAGGGAATTTCTTCAAATTTGGCATAAACGTCCACTCGGACTTAAGAATGAACTGATTTCATTTTGGTGGTCAAAGGTCACTGTGACATCACAAAACATGTTTTTGGCTATAATTCAAGAATTCCTAACGCTAATTATGACAAAGTTTCACTCAAATGATCAAGCGATGACATTTTATATCCAAAAGGTCAAAGGTCAACTTCACTGTGACATCATTATGTTCTGCAAAAACACTTTTCTGGCCATTATTCAATACTCACAAACAGAAGGGGACATTGTGACTGAATTGATGACACTCATTCTGGGTGCCCACCTTGAAACTGTGGTGATTGTTTAGATCTTCTGTGCTGCCGGGTTGAAGATGTGTGAAGCATCCATGTTTTAGTATTTGTAGCTTCTTTGCAGCAACATCCATATCTGAAATGTTGGCAAAGCATGTTGAACACATACAAAGAAAATACACTTGATACCCTCCATTAAATTCCTTCAAAGTCTTCACTACAAATATTATGAGTCTGGACAGACGTGGATGTAAACTGCAGCTTGACTGGTTGGCGGAGGCTTACAACCATGAGTTGGTATTTCCAGTTTTTCCAGAAAAGCATTACTGGTTCATTAATTAACAAGTAAGCGTATAACAGACATGCATGCTCAAGCAGTCTTAATGTTTGCTGTAGGCTTGTACATTCTCTCAAAGAGAACTAGAGAAAAGAGAAACACAAATAATAGATTTAAAATGAGAATCCCCACAGTAATAACATGTATCTCTCCGACAGCAGCTAATGGCTCTGTGACAGTGGCTCCAGAACCCACCCAGGCCCCGCCTCCCCCGCCATCCCCTGGCCGTTGCAGTCGGGGTCAGTTCCTGTGCCGCAAACCCCCCCACTGCATCCCTGACTGGCAGCGCTGCGACGGCCATCTCCACTGCCAGGACGGCTCTGATGAAGCCCACTGCCGTGAGTCTCTGCACACCGTACACCTGTGATACCACACAAGACAGGAGACAAGCAGAGCAAAGACTAAATGCAGAAAGATCTGCTCTGGTTTTGTTGGCTAATAGGCAAAATTGCAATATTATTAAAACATTTCATAAAATAAAATGTATGTCCTGATGACACAGGAGGCCCATTATTTTGTATACACAGTAAAAAATCCAAATAGTTTCTTTTTCAAATCTTTTTTTTTTCTTCATTGTATACAGAAATGGCGGCCGTGTTGCATATTCAGATGTAGGAAATGCAATAACAAAACCAATTGTCTAAAACCTTTTTTCTCTGCAGCCACCCGTGGGCCTCTGTTCTGTGTGAACGGGACTCGCTGTGCTGACGGTGAGGCCTGTGTGCTGGACAGCGAGAGGTGTGACGGCTTCCTGGACTGCTCCGACCACAGCGACGAGGACGACTGCACCTGTAGGTTCCCACTCTCACATAAGCAAGAGGATGTTAAAATTATCTATTGATTACAGAAGAGTTAGAATCTATTTACTTGATCATTTTAGCCCTTAAAAATTACAGGTGAGTCACTAGCTCTGTACTGTAGTTTGAAAGCAATGCGATACTGCCACCTGCTGGTTGTTAGTGTTCATTTCAGGCTGTGTGTTATATACAATTCAACTGAGCCATCCAAATCTCCCCTTTCTCACAGTGGACACCCTGGCCTATAAAGTGCAGAACCTCCAGTGGACACCAGACTTCTTGGGTGCCATCACTCTGACATGGTCTCGTCCCAAAAACCTTCCTCCGGACTCCTGCTACTTCCTCATCTACTACAGGTGAGCCTGCACACCCACAGTAGTGTTTTACTGATAGATTGGGCAATGTTGATATCAGACCAGACACATTGCAGTTGTCCTACTGACACTGCAATATACAGTTGATATGATTATTATCAATAAAAAAAAAAGGTTTAGCTTTTCCATTCTGCCTAGAATATCATTCTGCGTAAAACAGAAATACACTTGGCACAGAGCCATATCAACACTCTGCTATCCTGATGTCTCTTATCTTTTGTTTTCAGGCTCGTGGGCACTCAGCAGTGGACAATCATGGACACTCACAGCAATAAGCCCAGCTACAAACTCACCGTGCTGAAACCAGACACCACCTATCACGTCAAAGTGCTCACCCAGTGCCTCAGCAAGCTGCACAAGACCAACGAGGTGATCACAGTCAGGACGCCGGAGGGAGGTGAGTATCATAGGATCGACTCACAGGTTGATGCACTGATACTAAATAACATCAATGTTATCAACTCTCTAGACTTCACAAATAAGCGTTGTAAAACGCTTATTTCAGCCTGATGAATGTCTTTAAATTGTCACACAAAGTTACCTGTCCTGCTCCGTTTGTGGGCAAGTTTCATTCACAAAAATGTCACCAAAGAGTAAAAAGCAGAATTTTAAGTTGCGGAGCTTCAAGACCTGTTGTCAGACATGCAGAATCACTATATAGTGTGATTTAATTCCAGGTCGGTATTATAAGTTATAATACAGACATGATGTGCATTTATAATTTATAATATTTGTCTGTAAGCAAAGAGTAAGGTGAAATAGAGTGTACAAAAACAGCTGAAATTCATTGAATATTAATTATTGTAGTGAAGTTATAGTGTGTTTAGCTAGTAAGAACACTGTAAGCTGCTTGTAAAGCATTTCATATTTTATTTCCTATAGTCACTGCCTCATCCAAAACATTTCATCCAATCTTCTCATTTGTATTGTGTGTGTGTGTGTGTGTGTGCTCTGCAGTGCCTGACCCCCCCAGGAACCTGCAGCTGTCTTGTGATAACGGTGAAGACGGGACGGTAGAAGTTTCCTGGAGTCCTCCTGACAAAGGACACGGCCTCATCAGAGAGTACATTGTGAGTTCATTTTCTCTGCGAAACATCAAGCAGCTCATTTTCAGGGCAGAAGAATTAAAGTAACAAACAAGAAACAGAAGAAGACTGGACTCCCTGCCAGTCTCCATGTCTTATTTTAACATTATTGGTTTCAGAATTGGAAATCATATTAATTACAAGAAAAAGCAGAAACGTTTTGTTCTTCCTCTCTGGTATAAGTTAAACTTTCATCCTGTTAATAGCAGATTGTTTAAAGAGAGAAAATCACTTAATGAATGTTTATCCTCCTTCAGTAAACAACAAGGATCATAGTCTAGATAATTATTCCACATACAGTATGACAGTTACTTTGACAATGATGTGTTAGTGGTTAATATGTGTTAATATGTGACAAGTTTTATTGATACTTTATGATCAGTACTTTTTTATTACTGTGCAAAACAAAGAATACATTCAGAGCAGGATTAGATTTTTTTTTTTTTATTTCTAGAGCAGCAACAGCAGTGTCATGTTATAAACTCAATAATATCTCCATGGAAATAATTTTGCATTTTTGATTTTTAAGATATGTGGTTAAATAGCCTAAACAGTTACATACAGTCAGCTTTTGTTTTAGCAATAACATAACAATCTGCTGTTAGCCTAACGAACGAGCTATGGCTAAAACATAATGGCAGTGGATGGAAAACTGGGGGCAAAGTGATAAAATATTACTTTGCTGCAAATATGCTTGTTAAGCAGATGTTTTAGTGCTTATTCTTATCGGCTTTTTCTTCATCAAGGTTTAATTGCACTTTCAGTAACAAACATAGTTGTTGTTAGCTTAAAACCAGTAAAATGTAGCATATCTTTCACTTCACATGGTCTCAGTGTCTACGCTGCCTCTCTGCAACTTTGTGTGTGTGTGTGTTTCATGTCAGGTTGAGTACAGTGAGCGAGGGGCTCTTGATTGGACGTCACAGAGAAGCACCACAAACAGCACTGAGGTGAAGGAGCTGCAGCCAGAGACTCTGTACAGGTTCAGGGTAAGATACACACACACACACATGCAAAGTATTCTTCGTGCCACTCACTTCACCATGGTGTTTCCCCACAATCAATGACACAGTTCTTATTCCAGGTGTGACATCATCATATTGAGCGTATTCAGTTTAAATGTTGATAGTTGCTCTGATGATATTTCTCAGGTGGCAGCAGTGACCAGTCGGGGTATGGGGAACTGGACTGAGGTTAAATCCATCACCCCTCAGAAAGGTAAGATGATCTTCCCACAGTGTCACACTCACATGCACACACACACACACACACACACACACACACACACACACACAAACACTCCAGTTTGAAACGTTTTCCAAGACTGCCCCCTACTGCTGTTTACAAAGTATTGCAGGAGGAGGTTTAGGAGATTATTTTTGCAGCACAGTATAACTCTCTTCCACTTTGACCCGCTCCCTGTGCTGCAGCTCTGCCTCCTCCCTCTGTGATCGCCGACAGCATCACCAGCGACTCCATGAGCCTCTCATTCAGCTTCAACTCCCAGTACGAGGTAAGAGCCTCTCTCAAAAACACACCTCTTGAGTTTATCTAAACAGCTAATATCTAAACATGACGGATGGGTCTCCTGTATATTTTTTTTCGCAAGGTGAAACAGTACGTAGTGATTCTTTCCTGGCAGTTTGACACCCACGTGAAGGAGAACAAGAACTACACAGTCAGCAAGAAGATCCTCAAAGGTACAGTTTATGCGTGATGTGTCTCGAATTCAAGTGAGACGGACATTTATTCATCTGCAACTGTCACCGATCGTCACTTTAGCGGTAATTCGAGGTGTGTTGTCCATTTCTAGCTGTGAACCTGACAGCAGGGACGGTGTATGAGGTGGCAGTGTGGGCTCACACCAGTATAGGGGACAGTCCCACAGCCCTGTCCCATCATCAGACCATTGGCGTCCAGCCAGACCGGCCCCTCATCAAAGCCCGGGCCCTCAACCAGACCGCTGTGGACTGCAGCTGGACCATCACCGGGCCCCCTGCTGAGGTACAACACTCACCAGACACACACAGTATTACTCCTTTATGATTTCTGGGCTACATGATGGCAGATCATTTGATGTTTGATTGATCAGTATGGACTTTCAGGGCAGATAACAATAATTAATAAGAAACTGTTGACTGATACTGATATGATAAACAATAATTACAAGTGTCTGGAAAAATGTGAAGCGGACAATGAAGACTATTTATTTTTCTAATTAGAAAGAATTTAACCATTTGTAGAATAAAGAGGACATTAATTTATTTAATTTTATTAATATGTAGACTTTACTTGAAGTCCTTCTACCTAGCGTTTCTAAGTAGTATATAAACAGTTTATGAATGGTTTATAACACACTATAATGTAGTTATAAGCAGATATAAGATATATTTTTTATGTGGTGTGTGTGTGTTTGTAGGCGTATGGGGTGTTTTACGCCACCTCCTTCCTGGATCTATACCGCCGTCCTCGTATGGTCCGCACCTCTTCTCTCAGCCTGACAGTCATCGTGGACAGTGATGAACAGTATCTCTTCCTGGTGAGTCTTTTTGAGATCCTTCCAACTTCCTCTAAAGTCTTCACAGATGATTTCACTCAACTTAAATCCTGATGCTATCAGTGTGGAAATGTCCTGATCCTGTTCTTTTTTTTGTCTGTTATTATAACATTTGAGTGCTATTTTTGTATTTTACCGAAGAGCTTCTTTGCAGTTATCTGCAGTAAAGCTGAAATCATTCCAGTGTTAAGTCAGGAGGGACATGCGGGCAGATGTCTGGACTCCCGTATGACTCAAGTGAAACCAGTCACATCTTTCATACAATCCCAAGGTGTTTTCACACCGAAAAGTTTGTTTTGGCATTAAACCATATTTGTTACAGCTGAAAAGTCTGTGTGAGGATAATGTGGAGGGGAAATTGAGGACTAAATTATCCACAATGGGAGCCACGGTCGGCTGCACAGCAGATGAGGTGGCATCAAAGCTAGAGAAGTAAATTTAAAATCAGCCTCTTGATTACGCTTGACCACAGATACAACATGAGCTCTAATTCTGTCTAATTCTGTCTTCACGCATACACAGCAAAACTTGTGTGAGAAGGAAGGAACAAAGGAAAAAGAGTGAAGGAGATGCTCTTTAGTCCTTGTGTCTGTCATTACCTTTAGCAGAATTCACAATATAGTGGTTCTCAGTCACTATTTCTGTTTCTGTTGTCAGATAATAGAATGAACATGATGTTATCCAGCAATCCTTACCGAGCTGCTGGTAAAATCATTATTTTCTGATCACACCATCATCTAACAGTGTAAACAACACCACAGGTTAATAACAGCTGTGTGACTGATTGCCTAAATCTGCATTTAAAATGAGCGGTGACACAGAAAGTTACAGGTGACAAAGGGTTGTCATATACAAGTACAGCCACAAAGCATCTGTTACCACATCTAAACGCGCTGCAAATGTGTATCTAGGCAATGAAAAAATGTTGGCAACAACAAACAACGATGCAGCTGTGACAGAGCTGTAGTGCAACACAGCTGGATCCAGCGGACATGAGGAGAAGGTTAAAGCCATATGCTGCCATTATTCTGCAATTATATTTAAAGGTGCAGTGTGTAGAATTTAGTGGCATTTAGCGGAACGGACTTGGCAGAAATGGAATATAAAATTCATAAGTTTATTTTAATTAGTGTATAATCCCCTCAAAATAAGAATCATTGTGTTTTCATTACCTTAGAATGAGCCCTTTATATCTACATAGGGAGCAGGTCCTCTTCCACAGAGCCCATCATGTTGCACCGCCATGTTTCTACAGTAGCCCAGAATGGACACTGGCTCTAGAGAGGGCCTTTCTGCGTTTTTTGTGAGTTTTGCGTTCACCGTAGGTTCTCCTACAAGCTTGGAAGTGGAGGGGGAGAGAGTGGCATTCAGTTGCAATCTGTAACCTCGCTGCTAGATGGCACTAAATCCTACACACTGGTTCTTTAATGTCTTTAGATTTGGTTGTGATCATGTGAAAGTGTTTCTTTGCAGGCATCCAGTTGTTTTGTTTATGTTCATGTTGTTTATAGGCAGGCAGAGAAGACTTATCATGGGACATTTCCATGTTTGTAGTAAGAGATTAGTCCAGTATTGTGTTGGTATAATCACCTGATTCTACTAACTAATGCATTATTCCAAATGTTCTTGTCTTTGTTTTTATGACTTATCTTTGTGTTTTGTCTTCAGGTGCGAGCTGTTGCTCCCTTCTTGGGTCCCCCCTCTTTATACACTGTGGTGAAAATGATTCCCAACGAGAGGCTGCCACCCAGAAACCTCCATCGTGTGCGAATAGACAAGACGCAGGCCACGCTGAAGTGGCAGCCGCCCTACGACGCCCCAAACGCACCTCTGGTACGACTTTGTCTCATGTTACTGTGATGATGATGATGATGATAAATAGATGACAATACACATCAGTAATGTAATCAGGAGGGTGTGTCATGATGCCTGCTGGGACTTGTGTTTACTCCTTTTGAAGTGTAGTGTATTTTCAGTGTTTACATTGCACTTAACATGAGTGTTCATGGTTTATATTCAGTTTTGTCAGTCACAGTAATAAGTATCTGACCAATACATAATCTTATTATTTGTTATTAGACTTCACAGTTTGTATCAGTATCATGCATCTGTAAAAACCGAATCTGTTCATAGATCTAACCATTCTTCAAATATTGGTATCACATGTGTTTTTGTGTCTTTGTAGACATATGCGATCCATGTGAGGGACGTGATCCGTAAGGTGGAGCGGGACTACAAGCTGACCACCCAGAACAACACAGTGGAGTACCTGCTGAAAGGCCTGGAGCCCGGAGGACGGTACAGCATCTCTGTCCGCCTGCGCAACATGAGCAAGGAGGCCAGCTTCACTCTGAGCACAGGTACACAGACAGACAGACAACTATCATACATACATACGAGTGAAACCAATAGTTGATTAATGACTCTTTGACTTTTACATATCTCATAAACTGAACACCTCAGTATGCATTATCACATATAGTATGCATTTGTAACTGTGGTCTTTTAGTAAGATATTAAGCTCCCATCATACCTTAGTATCACCAATCACTTTACCTAAACTCTACATGTCGTTACAAAGGAATAAAATAATTTACTAAATATTTCCCCTCTGCTGCAGTTCCTCTTCAGGCTCCTGAGGCCCTGAAGATTTTGACGGAGAAAGACCACGTGTTCCTGTTCTGGAAGAGTCTGGCTGTCAGAGAGAAGGGTTTCAATGAGAGCAGGGTGAGATACAAGTGACGGTGTTTCAGCTTCTTTTTTCTGCCCCTCTTCAATGTTTTCTTATATTCTATCAGCAGGTTCATTTTTTGAGGGTTTTCTTCAACAGTCTTCCCGAAAAGCTGAAACATGATCATGATAAATGATACGAGGACTGCATAGCTCTACTTCATTAGAGTTTTCTAGGCCTAACACTCATGAGAGATTCAATAATGTAATGCTAAGAAAATAATTCAATCTTTTACAAGTGTTCATATTTTATCAGCAAGTAGCAGAAACCCAGCCTGTGAATATACTACAGTCCACTAACAGCCCAAAAGAAGCATTTCTCATAATTCTACATTTACATTCTGTGGTTTGGTGCTGTTAATATCCTCCATTCACGTTCATGGCATGCTGTTTACAGGGGTATGAAGTACATGTGTATGACAGTGTGACCAACCAGACAGCCTTCCTGGGAAACACCACAGAGACCTACTTCCGCATCAGCAGCCTGATGTTGGGACACAACTACACCTTCTCTGTGCAGGCCCGCTGCCTGCTCAACGGCCAGCTGTGTGGGGAGCCCGCCCTGCTGCTCTATAACCAGCTGACAGCAGGTACTGGAGCTCACACACACACACACACAGTTTTGAAACATGAATGAAAATGATACGGATTTGAAAGAAAGTGTAAAATGAATGTTGAACACGGACTTGATTCCACGTGTCCAGGTGCCAGTGATGCCTCCCGCGGTGAGGGCCACTCGGGGGACATGGCAGCAGTGGTGGTCCCGGTCCTCTTCCTGCTGCTGCTCGGAGTGTGCGGCGGCTTGGTGGCTCTCTACCTCCGACACCGCCGACTGCAGAACAATTTTACCGCCTTTGCCAACTCCCATTACAACTCCCGATTGGGCTCTGCCATCTTCTCCTCTGGGGACGAACTGGGTGAGACAATTATAATATTTATGTAGATGTACACAGCTTTGGGTTGTCCTGGTGTTAAGTGGACGCTCCAGCAAACGCGATTTACATGATTCATGAGTGGGAGGTCTGAGGTCCTTGTCACTGCATTGGCAGTTCCTAGTGCTTGTTCAGGGTGTCTGTTCAGTGTTGAGGCACTCTTTCACTGACCAACACAGAAAACTGTGATTTCTGGGAATAAAAATAGGAAGAATTTGTTAAGAAGAGAATTTCTCAGTGCTCCTTTTCATCTCTGTCTTGTATGGGTCCACATATTTAAGAATTGCTGCTTTCTGAAACAAAGAGTTTATCACTCAAGACACTCAACATAGAGCAGAAATGTTGTTTTATGGTACCAATTTCCATGCAGGCAGTCAGTGTAAAATGAGACTCGAGTCTTTTAAGATTATGTTTCTCATGGTCAGCTTGAATCTTAATTGCTATAAAAAGGATTTGATATATTGCTGAACACTTAAATCACCCTCTCAAAACCAGGAATGGCAGTATCTCAGAGGAGCTCTGAAAATGATAAGATTGAACCCATATCATCAGTTTCAGGAGCCGACTCTCTTCACATACATTAAACAGTATTATCCCTTTGGTCACTTCAGGTTTGACAGTTAATGGTAATTAATGAGGGGGTTAGGGTTAAAATATTTAAGCAGTATTTAGTTTCACTACAGCACTACAGCAATAGTCTAATCAAAGCAAAAAAAGAAACTACTCACATCTTGTAAGAAATCTATAGTCCCACCTGCCAAAATGAGATCGGATGACTTAACTGATACCCTGCACTGGGAAAAGATGCAATATGTATTTTCTCAATTTGGACATGATGGAGATGTTTTGGACAAGCTGAAAATACAGCAGTGCCATATTATCACCTTATTAAGTTGAACGTATGTACACATAATATAACAGACACAGAACAACATTCATTTTGAGTTCATGTTTTTGTCAACCTAATGAATTTATTTCCAAAATTCACTCCCTCTTTTTGCTGTTTAGGTCTCCAACAACTTTTTTTAACTGATAAAACTGATATGTTGCTATGTTCACAAGCTAGTTGTTTACTTTATCAGAGCTTTTTTGCTATAAAAATAAATGAAACAGTCATCTGCTGCAGCTGGAAACAGGGTTGATGAAAAGCAAGTTAGCCGGCAATGAGCTGAAAGACACTAAAATGTTTGTGTGAAAACTGTGGGTTTGACATTATGAGTGACCTCTTTTACGTTGTACATTTTATGTTGTTGTATTGTATTTATTGGGATAATGTACAGTTTTAAACAAACGAACTTAGCTTTAAAGCTAATTTTCATCTGCAGTCCCTTACAAATTAAATATATAACTGTACAAAACAAAAAACACACAGGACAAATTGTGCAAAATACAAAGCTACACACAATAGCACATCATCACATTGATTAGTGCTGCTTTAACCCTTACAGTAAAGACATTTTTGTAAATGTTCCTCTCTCCCCCTCCGTTCTCTCCAGGTGATGACGATGAAGATGCTCCCATGATCAGCGGCTTCTCAGACGATGTTCCCATGGTCATTGCGTAGCAAGACGTCCCTCCATTACCTATCTCCTTCTTCCCTTCTCCCCTTCTCTTCCTCCCCTCCCACTCCCCTTTACTTCCTATCAATGGCGCGGTACGATGGAGTGAAGAGCAAATAGGCAGACACTTTGCCGTCATCCCAAATCAGTCGATGGGAAACCACCCGATTAGCAGGAAAGATGAAGAAAAATGGAAAAGTGTAAAGAGAGAAAGAGATATTTTTCAAATATACAATGCACTTTTTTTGGATGCGCAATAACTTATTTTTTATAATATTAAATATATATATATATGGGGTCAAAAAAGGACTAGGAGGAAGAGGTGGACACTGAAGCAAACTGTGAAGGATTTGAGTTTGTTGAGCGCGCCAGGGAAAGAGAGACCCTATTTGTAATGCAAACTCACTATCCATTGGAGTGGTTCATTGCTTAAAGCCAAAATAAGCATCCAGAGACTGGAATATAGAATGCAAAAAACACACACATACACACGTAGAAAAAAAATCAAACTATTATATAGACATATGCTGTATACAATATGTACAAAGAAAATATGGAAGCATTAATAGTTACATATTTTGGTAATAGTACAGTGTGTACTATAGCAGTGTATGTAACATTGGTGCCCAGTGTGAGGCAGTTGGAAGAGTTAACTGTGGATCATTTATCATCATTTACAGAATCTGAATTGTTTGTGTCTTTGATCACGCTATTGATTACTGTAAACACATTAACAAAGTCTTTGACACTCAGCGCAACCAAACAGATCAGTGATTGGATTGACTAGTGGCACTATGTAGTGTCCTCATAGATACACTTTTATTTTCCACCACCAGCACACGGTTGTATGTCTGTATGTAGAGGCAACACACGTACCAAGATACGAGAATATTCCTGGCCTTTGAGGGGAAACCAATTCCTCTCAGCATCACCAAGATCATCTGAACTGTTTGTAAATATTGGCTTTTAATATGTCCTCTCCTTGTAATGCTGCACCATATCATTCCGTAAAATGTGTATTTAGTTTTTCTTTTTGAATCATTCAGGACCATGAAATTATCGTCCCCAGCATTTTGCCATAGCTGTAGTTGAAGAGGAAGT
Organism: Thunnus albacares; assembly: GCF_914725855.1. NCBI lineage: Eukaryota > Metazoa > Chordata > Actinopteri > Scombriformes > Scombridae > Thunnus > Thunnus albacares. The sequence goes on along the minus strand of NC_058111.1, from coordinate 31,150,829 downwards.
GTGTTTGGGGTTCTCAGGGAACTGTGTCGGAGCGGACACCCGCGCAGCACCACCATCACCATCATGGCTTAGGCAGCACTGTCGATCTACTGTTGAATAGGTACAGAAACCTTTGAAGAGGTACTGGATCAGCTGTGGGTGAAATGACTGGCAGACGCAGATTATTGTCAGTAGTTGTGATGAAGAGTCAGGTTCAGGCTCAGTGTCTGGTTAAGATAAAAATTTGAAGGGTCAATTCGCCCAAAGTTACAAAACAACATGTTTTCACATACCTGAAGAAGTAGTCATGCAGAGTCTTGGTTTTATTTTCACAGGTTTTCAGATATTTATCTTTGACATTTTAACAGCAAGACCTCTGTTTTTACAGAAACAGTGTCACTGTTACTCTAATAATCCACAGATCTCACTATGATAAGTTTTTATTAGAAGAACAATTTTCTGCAGAGGAAATAATACTTATAAAAACACCGCTCTGCAGGTTATCCAGAGTAAGAAGCCAAATTTATTAGTTTAACCTTGTGATATTAAGTGTGCTGGAACATTTATGACTACTGTACTTATAGGGCTATAAGTGGCAAGCTTCTGTGGCTGGCGAGTTAACCAGTAACATGTTAGCTAGCTGGTAAAATGCTAGCAACAGTCAGCACCACAACCATCATAACAGCCTGCCCAATAGCTAGCAAGCCAGCTAACTCCTAGCTAATAGCAAGCTAGTGAGGTGGGTCGCTAACCGAACAATAAGTTGACACACCAAATCTCTTTTTAATTCCCTGAATTATGTAAAATTGCATTACTGCAATATAGTTTCCGCCATTATGGATTCTCCAGGTCCCTGTTTTTACTCTTAAAAAGAAGAAAAAGAAAATTTACAGATTGTTTTTCCAGTGATAGAGTACAACATTTTCAGTATGTCAATAAAATACAATTGCGTTACAATTACAATTAGCGTGTCACAAACTTTTTTTTTAAGAACAATCTTTTTGTTCTCTCAGATGTCAGCACTGTCAAGATAATTTGTGATTGGTCAACAGTATTAATTTGCAAGTTCATCAAAGTATAACTACACAATACAGTGTGGATTTTTGGGCTGCAAATAACAGATGTTTTTAGTTAATCTCTTTCATTATTTCAGATTAAAATGTCTGAAATTAGTGAGAAATGCCAATCAAAATGTTCCTAAGGTGACGTCTTCAAATATCTAATTTTTTCCAACCAACAGTACAAAACAGTGATATTAAAAAAAGCAGTAAATCACATCTTAGAGAATGTTTGCCAACTTCGTAAACCACTTAAATGATTAATAAAACAGCAAAATATTTCACAATTAATTTACTATTGATCAACTAATGGATAAATCAACACTAGTGAATTTCTTTTGCCTTCATTCATTCATTGCCGCTCTTTAATTAATTAATTGATTTTCGTACACTTTCAGAAAATACATGTTGGTGTTGAATATTTGTTAAAGTAAATTTTCAATATTAAACCCCATAAACAGAATTATATCTACCGCCATTGTGGTCGGATGGAGGCTGAAATCTCAAAACCTGAATAAATAAACAAAACAATCTGCATGGCTACATATCAACAGAGGTGGTGTGAGATGATTTTTCTTTTTTCTTACTTGGTTTGTCCCTTTAAGGACAATGAGACCAATTTGAATCCGTACCAGTTGATAGGACAGAGATATTAACCTGTGAGGATATTTTCTCTCTGTCTGTATGTACAGAAGCTCATTGTTGCACGTCTGTAAATGTGTCAATGTAGAAACCATATTTGGGCGTCATTGTCTTTGTTCTGCTCCCGCCCCTCCCTCACCTGACTCTGTACTGTAGTCCATAACTGAAATTTTGTGTTTTGCCTCTCGGCTTGAGCCATTTGAACTGATGGTGTCTGCTTGCTATTGACCTTGTTTTTGTTTTTGTTTGTAAAGATGTCTTCATGAATGTATTTTATATCTGTACTTTTTAAGGTATTGTCCCAGCTCATTATGCTACCACCACCTGTGAAGTTGATGCGCACTCTTGTTTGCCCTAGCTACAGTGAATTTGTAAAGCACCCATCCCATCGTGGAAAACACATGCCTTTTTTTTGTTACTCTGTAGACTGGCTTCTGAAGAAATATCCTTAGAGCCCAATTTATTAGCCCAGAGCAACAGACCAAACCATTTATTTGTCTGGTGGAGCCCAAATATTCTCCAGCCCAAATATTTCTTTCATCATCATGGCTCTTATCCCAGATTATAAAACGGTGTCTGGTCTGACATTTAAGGTTTCCTCCAGACTTTTGCTTGATTTGATGGAGCTCCTTGCCCTGTTCATGAGGTACTTTGATCTGTTTTCTTGGCCTTAAAACTGATTATTCTGGCATCGATGCTGTTTTTGCTCTGTGGAGTTTCTCTGTTTTTCTGATGTTTGTTTCTGTTTTGCCACATAATGCCTTATTAGAACACATTGGGTTTCTATGTAATGTACTGTTTGTATGATAGAAAAGTGCACACGCATGCATACACACACACACAAACACACACACACTATACCCATACACGAGGATGAGGAGGAAGTTACTGTTAGGGCATTTGGTTAATTTTGTCACATCACTGCTCCTTTTTGCGTCGGCTGCTGCAGCCACACGTGGTGTGTATGCCAGCCTCTTTTTAGTCAGGTTTTTACATGTGTACAAAGTATGATTATTGGTTATAATGTGACCGTTTGCTCCTCACTTAATGTCGACTCTTGTCAAATAGTTTGCTTCAAAATGTCGTTTGGCACAGAGTTTGATCATGTTGGACTTGGCCATGTTTGAAGATATTAATGTCTTGCTCGCTTATCTCAGAGGTTGCAAGAAAATGAGATGTTTGGAGAAACAGTGTGAGGTGTTTTAAAAACCACTTATACTGAAATAAAGTTGCTGAAAATCAAACTCGACTGTCCCTTTCTTTTATTCTGTAAATTAAGGTTTTCCCTGTATTGTAAAAGACAATAAGAGATGTGGAAGTAAAATGAATTTAGGTTGTACCCATACCACCACCAACTGACTAAACCAGACAGACTTCACCCAACTAAACCTGACACTTTATGAAAACTATGTCATGAGAAGGGTAAGATGTAATACACTGCTCTTTAAAAATGGTAACAATTTATATTTGAAACTCATTGATGGGCAAAAGGACTCCATTTTCATCTGATCTGGTCACACTTTATGTACACCACAGCTTCCACCCATGTGAGCATCATCATCATGTCATGGCAAAAGTAAGAGATGCAAGCCAATATCTAGTGAACAGCTCCCTCAAGTGGATAAAAGATGCAATGATGAATTCAAAAATAAAAGCAACTCAAGATTAGATTCATGATTTAATTTGAAAGTGCCAGACACAATAAGGGAAGACAGATAATCTGAGTATAAGGGCTGTGTTTCACCCAACTGGACTGCACAATAGATTTCTCATTTTGTTATTATTATTGTCATTATTTTAGCTTTATGTCGTAAATTTTGATGAGATAAACTTTGGCTGAAAAAAAATTGTATCCTCAGACACATTTTATACTTCAACAAAATACAAAATTGTCTTTAACTCTAGATAAAAGCAGAATAAGATGTCATCACTTTTTTAATGTTGTTGTTTATATTGTTTTATCATGCCCAAAATGTTTCTGGAGAAATATGTCTATAAGTTGAAAAAGACGCTCCAACATCACATTCATTGATTTCTGGGGGCAGCAGAACAATGTGAAAACCTGAATACACAACACTGACATATAAAATTGTTTTGGCCAATGTGTTAGCAAACAGTTTCCTAATTCCACATTAAACAGAGACCAACGCAACATTGATTTGGAAAAGAATATCTGGCTCTTTAGCTGCTAAATGCTCCACTGTTCACCAGCTAGTTGCTTTCTTTGTCTGTCTGCTGCTGGGTGCTGGGCAGGTGGTGTTTGGGTTTATCAGAGCAACCTAATGACCTACAAGTTGCAGGCTTGAAAAAAAACAAAACAATGAGCTTAGACACTAAAACGCTCTAAAGTTGAGGGAAACTGCAGAGTTGAGTGATAATTCTAAGTAGATTTGTTGGTACTAGTAACACCCCTCACATTACACATAATCATTTGATCCACTGTTAATATGAAAATATTGATAAGTGCAGCTTTAAAGCCATTTTTAGGACTGGAAACAGTATTGCCAGGGGGCTAAAAGGATTGTTGAACAACACCAGTGACTCAGTGATGGCTTGGTTAGTTTCTGGCTCTCAAAACTAACTTTCCAATCTATTCTCTGTTTTAGAACAAAGAGGTGTCTGTATTCATGCCTGTCATTGAAGTGCAGTTATACAGTACATGACTGTCCAAGATGTTAACAACTGACAAGCCTATCACTTTGAATAGATTCATTTCGTAGTCACTGCACAGAGCTCAAACGGGTTGTGTGTGTGTGTGTACTGTTGAACTATTGGACCAAGACAACTTCAGACCTTTATACACCAAGTAACTAGTTTCTCTTTATAATGTATTAACCTTCTCCTTTTACTTAAGGCATCTATGAAAAGGATGACACCAGCAGTTCGTAATGCAGGCTTTGTTATGATCTGTAGTCTTTTGGTCTGATGACATCATCAGGGTTACTTTTTCAGACTTGAAAAAGCTCCTCCAGAGCCACAGATGACATTATACAACTGTTTTCACAGGCTGAGTCCTCATCACAAGTAAACTGATCTTAATGTGGAAAATCAATTGACTGTCCCTTTGATATAAACTTTTTTCATTTGAGTATGAATGAATGTATTTGATTTCACTACACATTTTCCAGTCATTTTAAAGCAATAAAATACTTTCACATTCTAAAGTACTGAGTTGCAATTAATTAATCTAAAGAAATTCAACCTGACAGTGTTGGCCTAAAAGTGTTAATTTGGAAACGCATAAAGAACATAAGTTTAACTTTTGACAGGTGTCCTGCAGAATATTATTCTGTCATGTACTGCTGGGGGCAGCACCTTATCAGCCTGACAACGTACAGTCTTACTGAGTGTTGGTTGATGATGAGTGGGAGGTGGAGAATGTGTATGTGTATTTGTTGAGGTGGGATTTGGGGTTTGAAGGTGGAGGTCAGGGGCCGTAGATAAACAGCCCTATCCTGTCCTGGTCAGGAACTGAATGTTACTGAAGAACTCACACAGAGCGCAGTGTTGGGTAAAATTAGCTAACCTAAAAACAGTTCACTCCTTTGTAGCCCAGTTTAGTCGACATGGAAGTCTTCGGCAAGCCTTCTGTTACTGCTGGTCATTGTTGGAGCTGTGTTCGGCCCCTCAGATGGGCCTCAGGTTGCCGAGGAACAAGGATCCACTTTGGACAGCAGTATTTACAGAGCTGAGAGTCAGAGCCAACACAGACATGTCTGTGTCAGAAACAGCCACCAGGGGGCAGGAGTGACTCTGCAGCAGATTTGTCATATCAGGTGACGTTTCATTAAAGATGCATTTCATTCAGTCTGCTGGATCTGTGTCATTTTACTACTGTCTGCAGCTCACTGTTTATGCGCTATAAGTTTATAAGAGTAAGTTTTAGATGTTCTATTTATGACCTGAGTTTGTAATCAGAACACTTGCTTTGAAAAATGTAAAATGGACTTTAGAGTGACTGTGAATCAGCACATCTGCAGGCCAGTATCATAGATGAGACTTTTGCACTTAACTGACCTGCAGAAGATTGTGTTACATCACCAGATGTTTGCTGGAGAAGAGATGAGACCAACAACAGTAAAGAGAGTTAATGTGATAGCATCCAACCATTACTTGAATGTACACATACACATGTACCTTAGTATATGTACACATGCCCTAACTGCCGAACTGGTTTTTGTTGATCCACTGTTACAACTCTAAGCTTGTCATTTTGTATTTATATTTGTTGAACCCTTAAAACAGATGAGGCTCAATGTCCATCTTCTTTTTGACAACTTTTATTTAAAGGCTTGGTTCAGTTACAAAGCATGTTTTAAGTCACTTTCGGCCTGCTACCTTGTTTCTAGCTGCACACGCTTTTTTTTCAGACCTTCTCTTAAAGTGGCAGCGCTCAAACAAATGCAACCTTGTCTAATAACAAAATATGGCACCATTATAGCCATGTGATGTCTAGCAGAAGTATTAATAGAATTATGACACACACACACACACACACACACACACACACACACACATATATATATATATATATATATATTTATATATATATATAGTAATTCTATTAAATTCTATTAATACTTCTGTTTATATGCTAGACATAACATGGCTATAATGTGTGTGTGTATATATATATATATATATATATATTGTCAGTTGAATTTTTTTCTAGGTTACAGTACCCTCCCCAACTACAAACAGGAGGAAAAAAGAAAAAAGAGAAAATATTGGCATGACTTTTTTTCTTCTTCAGTGTCTCTTATGCTACCTCTGACAATTAACACATCAACTATAAACATAAAAACTAAAAAAATGGGTGGCATACATTAACAATTACACTACTGAGTACTTCCCAGACTACAAAGCATGATCACAGGAAAAATAGCAAAATATCTTACTCCTGTTTTGGGGTATTGACTTAATTATTGGTACACTTATTGGTATTGGCACTGCTTTACTGATGTGTATGTAGGTTGTCCTCAGCTTGGCTTTCATCCTGAGTAGGTTCCATTTCCTCCTGAGCCTGACTCCTCTCATTCTGGTCAGGTGTCTCAATCTCAGTTTCCACTCTCAGATGCTGCTTTGCTCTGGCAACTGCTGGGGGTGGATGTGCTAGCCCACCCTTGGTGAAGTGCTTCCTATGAGGGGCTCACAGGCTGAAGCCCCCTCATCACTTGGACAGCCTAGTGGGTCCACCTTTTGAACCTCTGGATCAGGCAGATCTAGAGGTGCTGTCTATCAAGATAGTGCTCCTCTTAGCCCTGGCATTGGCAAAGAGGGCGGGCAACTTGTGTGCATTATCAGTGCACCCCTCCGACTTTTCTCTCAGTGATAAGGAGGTCAGTGGAACCGACCCCATCAACCAAATCTGGCCTTCAGGTCTAAGGTCATCACCTCCTCATTCAGGTAAAGGGTTATTCGCTTGAGGGCTTTCTTTCCCCCTCCTCACACCAACAGGAAGGAGGAGCATCTTTACACTTTGTGTCCTGTGTGCGTGCTCAGATGTTATGTGGAGCGCACAGCAGCCCTCAGGAAGGACCGGTGGTCAGACTCAGGTAAGCTTTTTCCATATACATGTGCTGGCTTAGCTTGACTTGATTTGACTCAGCACATCAACCCAATGTGGCAGGGTTATGTATCTTCATTACAAAAGGGCTACCTGCTTGAAGGTGTGTCTTTAACGGATGACGCACTTGTCTTGAGTCAAAAAGCAGCTGTATACATCATGGCTGTGACTAGTGGTCAAAGTAACAGCTGTAAAATGGTGGATAAACGCAGTTAATTTCCTGTAAGTTCTTCACAATAAAAGCCTTCTGTTAGTTTGTTAATGGAAAACTTTTAATATGAGCAGCAGCAGCAGGAAATGTGTTTTCATCAGCAGTAACTTAACGCAGCTCTGATACGGCTGAAAGTGATCAGGAAACAGTAAAATAAAGCAAATATCTGAAAGTAAAAACAAACTTCAAACCACAGAGATTCAGTTAGAAGCTACAGAAGTACTGAGTGCTGAACACACAATGACTCTTAAAAATGTCTTTCTCTCTGGTCTCCAGCACAGACATGAGTTGAGTCTCACAATACACACTGAGAGGGAGAGGGGGAGTCATCACGTGTTGGCCACTGTTGGCGAGACATCACCGCAACCTGCTTGGAGACAGTAAGGGCATGCTTTGGCCTGACTCCGGAGATGGTCCATCTCGGCATGACTTGGCACAACTCAGCACATCTAAACTGGTAATGGAAATGCAAATCATCGTGGGATGGTTTGGCTCAGTGCAGCCAATAGTGCCAATGGAAAAACCCTAAGGGAGCCTCTTTGTCTGCATAACGGCTCGCTCACTGGATCTGTGATGCGATCTGCAGGAGTTATGAGACGGCAGGTTGCCCTCCTCCAGAGGGTCCGAGGGCACACTCAGGGGCATCACACCTTCGATGGCATTGTTCAGGGGTGTCATATCTTTTCTCAGGGTGCCAAGGCAGTGTCTTGGAGGGTAAACCAATGGCAAAGCCTGTTAGAGGGCTATGCATGTACTCATATTACTGGAGTTACATCCTGGTAACTACTATGTCTCATCTCTGATGCTTGGATCCTGCAGGTAAGGCTTAATATCTGCCCTAATCATATCCTGTCTGTCACTACCATCTGTAAGAACTGATGCGTTGTCAGATCCAAAGAGAACTTTCTGCCTGAGGTCCCCTGTACGCACTAAAAACTGAATAGGTGTTTCTTTTGGATCTTGGACAGCACAGGTCAAGGCATGATAAAGCTCAGTAACATCTTTTTCTATGAAATGGGTTTTCAGGACTCAAGGAACTCATTGTCAGCCCAGGCCTACTTTCCAGGTAACTTTTCAGTTTAACCTCTGGTGCAATGGACTGGATGACAGCTTTGACAATTTCACCATCATAGCCTTTCTTTAGCCCCCGTTCAATATGTTTTTCAAGGCTGTTAAAATTCAATTTGTCTTTTTGGCCACGTTCCCCTATTTTACCAACAATCCTGAAATCCTTTCAGTACACTGGATAAAGATTCACCTGACTTCTGACTTGAGCTAGCTCTCTATCTGGCTCTGATACATTGTCATTGTCATTTACTTTCACTCCACCACTGTCTTCCATATCTCTCAAGCCATCAATACATTGGTAGCCAAAAGCACAGAAAGTCCTTGATAACATCTTCACTTTCCCGATGTTGCAAGATAACCCGTCTTAGTCATGAAGACTTTGGTTTAAGTCCCAATTCTTCACTTAAAGTATTTAGGTCTTCAAGTGATAAAGTCACTGATTTCCCCTCAATATCAGCTATTACTGATTCCCACTCAGTCTCCATATTTTTTCATATGTGACTTACATCCCAAGGTGAAAAGAGTGGATTCACTTCAGATGATCATTTTCTGTTCTGTCATGTCTTGCATTGCCACAGTGCTGGAACTAACTTCATGAGCTAACGTTGCTAGCTAGCTATTCTCCTTTATGCGGGGCACCTCTGTTCAAAAACCAAGGCTGCATTCAAAACCACCTATTATACTAGCAGTACGTACTGATTTGGCCAAAATGTAGCATGTAGTATGCAGTATGCAAACAAAAGCAAAACCTGCAGTATGCCAAAAATACCCAGATGTTGTACTGATTCAGAAAAAATCTCCAGTATGCATCCAACCAGGCAACCGTTGCCTACTGTGTCCCACAATGCAAAGCACTGGAATGGTCACAACAACTGGTCATTTTTGAAATGGCACACAGCAACATGACGGAGATTTTGAGCCAGGTTATAAACTGTTGTATTTTTTGCTTTAAGACTGTTAATTTTTCACTTTATTAAGTTTTAATATTTTTTCAGGTGAGAAAGTAACCATTTAGATTCTCAATATGCAGTCAGTTTATCCAAATAATGTCTGTTTGGAAATTTCTCACAGATGTGAGGAGCCACTGGCTGGGTGAGATCGGCTGTTTATTTTGACTGTTGCTATTGTTTACCTCTGCTTTCCAAACCTGGAAACTGGCTAAGCCTGGCCTAGCATACTGCTAATTAAATTGATTTAACAGTTTCATACTGCATACTACTATGAAAAGCAGTATGCACATGAAGTACATGCTGCATACTGCATTCTACGGCAGTATGCAATAGGCGGTTCCAAATACAGCCAAAGAGGTTCATTCCTCTTTGTAAACTGCACAGAAACACTGATTTATGTTACACCCTTAAAACGGATGAGGATCAACATCCATCTTCTTTTTGACAACTTTTATTTAAGACTTGGTTAAGTTACAGCACGTTTTAAATCTTCAGCCTACTACCTTGTTTATAACAGCACACACACTTTTTTTTTTTTTTTCAAAACTTCTCTTAAAGGAGAAGCGTTTCAATAAATACAACCTCCTCTAATAACAAAATATGGCAACATATGGCATTGTAGCCATGTGATGTTGAGCATATAAACAGAAGTATTAATAGAATAACAAAATATATATATATATATAAGTCTAATGTACACAGAAATCCAAAGCAATGCCTTTGTCAGTTCTTTTTTTTCTAGGGTGCAATATATTAGTACACTGAATGTTTGGCTTAAGATTATGTAATAATGGAGGTCTCATATTAACACCCCCAATATTTCAGTTTATATTGTGCTGAAATGGTGCATATTGTATTGTCAAACAAATTTCCAATTTACAGTGTAATTTTGTTGAATGAATCAGGCACCAATAAAATGTTTACTGGTACTTACATGTAGGTACAGTGGAGGAAAACAAGACTATGAAAGTGAGTAAACAACTGGGCAACTTAGAGGTGAGGAGAAATAAATTATACTGTATTTATTTTTTTGTAAATACTGGGCACCTATGGGGTAACAAAATTTGGGGAAAATGGAGTTAACAATGCTGATATTCTGCTGATGCTATGAATTAATTAAGGTATAACGTATTTCACAGTTATGATATGCTAACAAAAATGTGGGGGTACAGTAAGGGAACAAAAGGAGCTTTGGGAAACTCAACTCAGCTTTGGGAAACTGAAGAAGTAACAGAACATTTGTTATATAATTTTTGTCACTCAGGTGTCAACTCTGTCAAAGTTACCTTTTAAACAACTTCAAAGCCTCCACAGCCACATGCTCCATCTTCTGTGTTTAACATGTGTAGAAAAAAGAAATGAGACAATGTCATTTAACAAGCAGCCAGGCTACAGTTTGGATGTATTTACTGACCATTAACAGCCCACCAAGCTAGCATGTACTGAACCAGTTTGTCCACTGAGACCAAACTGATATCAACCCTCCATCAAACTACCAGTAAGGCAGCAAACATGGCAACCCCCAGCAATGTAGTTTTGGGGTAGGAAGCTCAAAGAAAAAGTCTATAATAATGAGGGATTTTTCAATCATGGAGTACAGCAACGTATTTATAGGTGGCTTAAAAGCTTAAACGCTAGCCCACTTGGCGATTAGACTACCAGCTTATGTTCTTTATAGATTATAGTGCAGGTGCTGGTCCTTATAGTAATGGATGAAGTGTAATATAAACAAACACTTTTGCCTTTTGCTCATGGCAGTTATTAGGTAAGGTTGCCCCCCAAGAAATCTGGTGTCTGTGAGATATAGTTGTTATTGAGAAGAACCCTGATCAGCTTTTATGTCACAATATAGCTACAATATTTTCACCATGTCTACACTTAAATACCACTAGGAAAATTTTTTTTAGTAGCCTACTTGATTCATACAATGAAATTGTACTGTAAACTGTGGGCTGTATTATAAAGTGTTAGTGAAAGTGTTCTTTCAACTTTATGGCCTGAGCATGGAAATTCATTCTTGACCTCTGGTATGCAAGGTATGCAGTATGTAACAAAATGATCTAAGCTCGAACTTACTAGCTTTTAACAGCATCTCATGGCGTTCACTCAGTGAATGGCATTGGGTCAGGTGTCAGTATTGAAAGGACCATGAGCAAGAGACTGAATGAATGCAAAAAAGAGACAAGATTAGCTGTCTATGAACACCAGACCTAAACCATACAGCACTGATGGGGCAGAGGTTATCGACCAGGAGTCAGTACACAGCTAGAAAAAGATCAAGGTAGACATTCACATCAAACATGAAAAGCATCTTATAAAACAGACAGGGGTCATAATTTCCCCCCAGTGCACCTGTTGTTACATGACTGAAGTTCAACACATAGCTCACGTGATGACAACCAGCTTCATTTACTGAAGAAAAGGTGAGATAACGTTGAAAGATTTGAAAGTTACTGAGCTTAGAGGATGTTTGGCTGGACTGGCCATGGACCAGCCCTATAACCCCAAATGTCTGTCCGTCATTGACTGAGTGATGAAGTTACACCATTGGTCAGCCGGCCAAGTGTTAGAGTTTCCCCATCAGCTGTTGCGCGTTCAAAAAGAATTGGCACAACAGTTTTCTATTATGTCCTCAGGGGGCGTTTAAAGTGGTCCCACTCATTGACTGCAGCTCATTCTAAATTTATTGCATGCTAGAGCGCCCTGCAGCCAAGCCAGCAGATGTCCTACCTCAGTCTGCACCTGGACTCCCACGCCATGACTGCATGACTGTTGGAGGAGCGTCTGGAGGTGTTGTAACAGGTGACCCAGCACATGAGGTCCACAGCCTGGGTGCCGGTGGGGAGCGTCATGTCGCTCCTTTTGATGATGTCAGCAGTTCACCCAGTGGTGCACCTGGGGCTGCTCTGCTACACATGAGAAACCTCCAACATTGGTTCACGCAGCTTCCATGCGCAGAGAGGCATGAGTGAGAGCGCACAGTTACAGCACCCCAAATAAAAATCACTCTAACAGTCTTAGAAAAACAAGAGACATCCACAGATAGAAACGGATGAGAGTGCAAGGGGAGGTAACAGATAATTAATTAAATACTAATTGAAAATTGCCGATGAACAATTAATATCCAGGAATTCTCGTTATAGACACTACCACTGACTATCTCTGTAACAAACTGGCCACAATTTCACACACTGACCATACAAGGTCCAGCCATACACTAGATTTTGACCTAGTCTTGTGTATGGTCATTTTGGAGTCTGTAGTCTGTGGTGCTGTTGAATTGTGTTATGCCAAGAGGTGTTTCTAATATCTGCTCTACCCTCATTGACATAGACTGAGTGGACAATAGCTAGCTGTACCTAAGAATGGGCATCTTGGTTAAAATTCTCTAGTTGGATTGGCTAACACAGGCAGTAAAATCATTGGGAAACCTCAAACTAGAAACAAAGCTAAGTGTACTTTAAAAGATAGCACACACCCTCAACATGACCAGTTTATATTGCTGCCACGTGGGAGGTGCTTTTTGATTATTTTGGGGAAAAAAAGCATATTTATATAAAGACATTCATTCTCACTGTAATTTGAATCTCAAACCTGAAATTACTATTTTAATAAGATGGCTATATTGTAGGCTGACAAAGTGTTTGAAGTTGAAGACAAATGTACAGCTGTAGTCCATAATGAAGTGTTGTGAGTATAGTGTACACACACACTTTTTTGTGATTGTTGCAGTTAAAAATGTTTTATTTTCTCAAAAAAAAAAAAAGGTGTAATTTCTTCGTGGTAAAATTTCTGGAATTGGCAAAAGATTTAGTTAATTGTCGTTTTCTTGTGTATTTGCATACATAAAAAATTAAATACAGCTTGTTACAGCACTGTAACAAGAAACAATAAAGAAGAAAAATCACCTAAAAACGATAAAAACATATATCCCAAGAGAAAAACAAAAAAAGGACGAACAATTTACAGTACAGTGCATTAAAGTACATTTAGAGATTAAATGCAAGGTATGGACATTAAATTTATGATGATATACTGATGTCAAAATCTTCCTAGTAGCACCTTTAATGTGGAGAAATCGCAGGGATTTTGCAAAATTGCAAGCCCCTGCAAATATTACAGAGATTGGATGAATTTTGCATCAAATAATGCAATCGCAAGATTGCGATTTCCTGGAGGGACTACTAAGTAACTTTAGGTTAGTCGCATCAGGATACAGAGGGCTGCTTTCTAATGCAGGCACTAGTCAAAGGTCAGGAGGGGTCAGACTGTAGCACGAACACACACACACACGCACCATAACAACAACAACAAACTACTCTTCTCACTTTCCACAGGTCAAGAGGTGGTCAAGAGGTTCCTGGCTCTTTCTGATTGGCCCAAGGTCAAAGGTCAACAGACTTGAGGTGGACAGTGCAAAGTCAAGAACAGGTGGAAGCCTACGAGAGAGAGACACAAGAACAACAGAGACGAGTCGGAGCAGAGGAGAACAAAGCAGAGAGTGCTCAGCCTGACAAAGCCTGACAGTCCTCAGAGCGTTGCTTTACCATCATGCTCCACTAAAGGACAATTGCCACCACAGTAAAGGAGGATTACCATAGTTTGAACAAAAGCTCAGCCGGGGCACGTGCTTTTCTACACTCAGCTGATATGGAGAACATATGGAGTGGTAGAGGTGGCTGAATTCCTTCTCCTCCTTTACAAAACAGTGTACCATAATGATATGGTATGCTAAATTCTGGCAGATGTATCAATTTCTTATGTGTTTGGAATCCTTTTAACATCCAGTGTTCATGCATTTCTTATTAACCTAAGACCTATCAGAGGTTGGTTATTGGTACTCTTATTATACAAGAATATCAAGGAAAGATTTCATAATTATAGCACTTTAAAGCAGATAAAAATTTTTTAAAAAAAACAGCAGGTAATCACATTTTTAGTAAACATGGAATTATATGATTTTCTGGCTGAACTGAATCTTTGAGCTTTTTCATATGCAATGGATAAAAAATTCTGATACAAATACATTTGAAAAGCAGCTTTTCTTATTAATCAAGGATATAGTCTCTATTGGTTTATGATAACATTTTAACATCCCTGCCTCAAAGTAATTGTGTTTTCATACAACTAATTTGCAACAGCAAATATGTTTTAATGTAATGTCACCAGGATTACATTTTGATGAGAAAAAGATACTAATAAACACAAGTGTCAAGTTACAGAATCTTGACACTTATCACTCAATAAAATGTTCACTGACAACATGATTTGTTTTCCTCCACTGTCCACTTTTGCACTGTTATATCCATAGCAACTGAAGTATTAATACATTTTTGATGGTGATATTTAAGCACTTGTAGTGCTTGGAAATTGAAGTACTAAAATTGTGAAATTTTATTAAAAGATGGTGGTATTTTGAAAAAGTCAACAGTGAATAGATGCACAAGACTGAACAAGTTTACCTTCATGACGTTGAACCAAAACCACAATCTTTCCTTAAAGTCCCCCTCCATTTAAAAATGTGTTTTGCTTATTATTACTTCACTTGAATATTTGAGCTTCACTGTGCAGAATGATCTATGTGCAGAGTTTGATTTCACATTCATCTGCTGAGGAGGAAAACTTTGTCTGTGCTCACATTAAATCTGAGTTTAAGGAGTGTACCTACAAGAACTGTTGCATCACAGCTTGTTTGGAGCCAGTGATGGTCCAATATTCAATTTATACAAGTGTGATATGGAAACTTGAAGCCTTGAGTGCACATACACTGAGAATGGACTCAGTCAAGTAAGAGACATCTTGTGTCTTCATCTTTTGAAACTAAAAATATTTGCATATTCAAAGATTCTGGATTTTTCGATGAAGGCGAATGAGTAGATGTAAATGTCTGAATTTTTACCCAGTTAACTGTGAAAAATCCATAACAGACACAAATTATTATTTGTCTTAAAACATGTCTATAGAGGATCTTTGACCGTAAGTGCTTTTGTAGCCTAAACCTAACCACACAGTAGTACTCGGTATCCCAGTCTCTGGAGTCAAAGACCTGCACTTGGAACACCCACCATCCTCCCTGACCATGTTCCTACAACTTCTGTCATGGTACAATGACGTCGCGCTCCCTTGACTGGAAACATGTTGCCAGTGAGCATAATCCAGGTAGCAATTATGTTTGCTTTGATTCATATTGGAGAAAATAAATTAATAGTACATACACATAGTTTCTGGGAGACTTCATTGCATTTTAATCATCAATTTAACAGCTGAGATCCTGAAAAACTTGAACTGTCTGGAAATCAGACAGGTTGGAAAGAAACACAGTTTAATAAATTTATCTAGACCACTTATTATAAAGTGGTTTAGATTAGGAACCAGATAATAAGCTCCTATGTGTTGTTCTGGAGTACACAACACACAATGTATTTGGTTGCGTAATTTGGAGAACTTGTTGAAAATAAAAGGTGAACAGATCTGCTGTATATACCATATATATGTGTGCCTACAGTTTTAGAATGCACCAGACATCTCTGGTGGCTTCATCCAGTTCAGATTATACGGTTGAAGTGGGGACTTGTTTAATCTGTTTCATCGATTTGCCCTCATGAACTCGACTCAAGGGATGTCACTATGCCACACTTTTCAGCGTTAATGGTGGTTGGTTCCTTTCAAGCGTGAATTTGGAACATTTTTGTCCATTTTAACATTTCAGTGATTTACATTTAAAAAACAGACTGTAACAAAGCCTGCCAACAGCTTTAGCTGTGCTGGAAGGCTTTTTGCTTTGAGCAGGAGCAGGGTGGTCGTCCATGGGTGCAGACTGAAATTAGTTTGCAGATGATTGCTCAGCGTTTTGTCAGACTGCTCGTTATCATTTTTATCTCTACGCCAAAGGCTGCTGCCTTGGTCAGCTTCTAGCTAGTAAAATTGATTCTCAGTGGATGTTTTCCAGCCTAATATCTCATGGTATAAAACTGAGCTTGCAGGATGTGACAAGTTTTATTAAGGCGATCAAAAGGCTATGAATTCATTCGATCAGTCTTGTATTCAGTTAACTTACTGAACCATACATATGGTTTAATGAGAAACTTTAATGACATTACCATTTGCCCTTACACGTTTAAGTCAGTGTGTTATACTTTTAAGTAAATGTGTAAGAATGGAGGCTTTTTGTGTTTGACAGGCCTCCTGGTGCGTTCATGAAGCTCCAGTGGGGATAGCTTGGCAAGAAAATAACAGCTGAGCGAGAGGTTGTGGTTGTGTGGGTGTATGCTAGTTTGTTTATTTAGTAGATTCAAACCTTTATTTAACCACAATAAGTGTAAGAGTTTCTTTAGGAAGAAAGACCTAGCCAAGATGAAAGCAACATGAAGCTGCAGATACTCCAACATTGACAGGAAATCAATCCTATACACCAGAAATATACATATAATCAGTTTTAACATCATTTTAACTTTGCAAAATAAATTAAATCAGACTTTCCACTCAAAATATTACATGTACACAGAGCAGCTTCACCATGGATCTAATTATAATATAGGCTACATTTTTTAGATGGCTCTTTATTGTTTCTTTTTGTTCACTATCATCTTAGTGTAGCAGTGATACCATTGGCCATTGGTATTGTTTAATGTTGACATTATACTGTATGTCTCTGACAGTATCACAGCTGGGGTGGTGCTTTGGGCTGAGTTCAAACTCTCCCTGTCTGCTTGAGGAATCACTGCTCTGACCTTGTCAGACACACAGACAGAGGCAAGAGGCAGAGAGAGCCTTAGAGAAATTATTATTTCTTCCTCCCGCAAGCCCCTCAGGGATCTGTGTGTTTGCCTTTTTGCCCTTTAGAAAGATTTAGAGGACTTAAAAGTTTTGAAAGTCTGATGGGTATTGTGTCATGAATATAACCCTGAAGATGAACAGAAAGCTAGTCAAACTACATTTTTTCAGATTATGCGTTTTATTTAAGCTTTTTAATTTCTTTACATTTATTTTAAGATAAAATCCCATAAGCGATAAGTATCACAGTACATTGATATCACTTGTTTGAAATATAAAAGAGCACTTTTTTTTATTTGCAGTGAAGTTCAAATTTTTTCACCTGCTGTCTACAAATTCCAGTATTCACTACATTGACCCCTCCATGTAATGACACCACCTTGCTATGTGCCAGCTGTCTACTACTGACTACTACTGGTAGGCAACGTTAATGTCAGAGTTGTGTCAAAGCAAAAGTTTGTGCTCGCATGACAAATTTGCAAAGGCGATGCACACTTGTACCATACATTTTTGTGGCTGCTAATGGCAGATGCTAATGCTGATGTCTCTTAATGATTTTTATTACGTCCTCATCAGTGTCACCATCATGGTCTGGTTCCTTGCCTCTGAATTGCAGCCCAAAAATCAATATTTAAAAACACATCAATGAGCCACATTGTTGCGCTGGGTGACATGTTCCTTCATTACCATGAACACACACACTGTAGTTTGTTTTGACTCCATCCCACACACACACACACTGTCCTGCTGCCAGAAATACTCACTAGAGCACCGAATGTGTATTAATCTGCCGCTGAAAATAGTCCCCAACAAATGCTCTTTTTACTTCTGTTTGAAAAACATTTGCTAAAAACTACAGTGACCAGCTGTTTCAGGAAATTACTGAGCCAGATTTATAGATAATACTTTGTAACTGTGATGGGTGATGTTTAGAGTTAGAGAATGTTGGTCTTCTGTAGAAATAAATGGTCTTTGGACTGCAGGCCACAGACATGAAGGAACTCTGAAAGTATTGAGAGATAGACTAACACATAGTTGGTTTTGGTCTTGTCATGGAATTTTTGACTATTTAGAAAATGTTATATTATCCTTTGAGAAAACAGCTTGGCTATGCTGACTGGCTAACATTTGTTAACTATGTGTTAGCTACCATTACAGTGCTGGCCTTTTCCCAACTAAAGAAGCATTAAGACAGCTTGCTGCCAATTTGGCGAACTGTGGAAGATCACCATTATAAAAGAGAACATTGTCAGGACCCTTTTAATGGCACACACGATTCATCATTACTCATGTTGTTAATTTCAAACCATGAACATTTATTATTTGTAAAACTTTCTCAGGGCCTAGAAAAGATATTCACACGCATGTGATGTCATCTTCTGTCTCTGGTACACTTAAATAATGTCAAGCTACACATGACCTGCTGTTGGAACAACTGGTTTATATAGTCTCTATGTGAAACTAGTGTTTCTTATACCTCTCTGATATGAGTCATAGCAAGTTTCTGTTGCTATGACTCTCTGTGACACCGACAGCAGCATCTGACTTGCAATACTATGTCCTCCAGCGTAAGTCTGCATGCCTGGAAAACACAGCTGACAGCTCCGTAAGTGAATGATTGGTGTTTTCAAGTTATTCTAAGTATTCTCACTGTTTGCTTGTTCTTTGCATCAGATAGTCTGACCAGGTGAATTCAGTTAATGTGTATGACCTTCTATTGACTTTATTTACCATTAATTGCCCTTTTCCACTGCAGGAGCTTAATGAAAGGTTACTTAACAAGTAGCCACTGTCACAGGTTCTGGTTGTTTATTCTGTTCTCTGTCTGCTTTAGGGATACATTTCTACACTGCTGAAGAGTTGATACTGAATGGAAGTTCCACGTACTTTCAAGTATACTTTTTTATTTATACTTTAAAGCAAGACTGAGAGTCTACAGCGACGCTAAAATGCTCACATGCTCACAATGACAATGTTAACATGCTGATATTTACTGCAGTCACCTTCTTGTTCAGCATGTTAGCATGCTAACATTTGTTAATTTGCTTGAAACACATAGTACAGCTGAGGCTGATGGGAATGCCATTACTTTTGGAGGCATTAGTCAAATTGAAATTTTAACCTGATGATGGCGTGAGATGAAAACTCAGGAGAACACCAAAGACAGTGCAATTGATCCTGAGGGGGACATAAATATCTTTATTAAATTACATTGAAATTAATCCAATAGCTGTCAAAATATTTAACTGAAACCAAAAATATCAACTAAGTCATTAGGAGTCATGCTCTGGGGACCATGAACGCCTGCACAAAATCTCATGGCAATCCATCTGATAGTTGATGAGATATTTCAGTCTGGACCATAGTGGTGGACCAACAGACTGAGCTGCCAGCCATTATTCCCAGAAAAATTGAGAGCACTTAGACAAACAAAGATATCCAGGCCCTCATTAGTATTAGGTGAGAGGAGCTAGAGTCAGTGGTTTGAAACCAAAAAGTGTACCAGAAGATTTCTGAGGCATTTCTCTGTCAGAAATGGGGCTACAACACACAGACACACAGTGCAGGGAATTAATTAAAAGATGAAACAAGATTATTGGAAAATTAAGGAGTACAATTCACGCAAGTGCCCAAACTACAAAGTGATTTGATGTGTTGGCCATTAACAGTCTTGTGCTGGCCCCAGCAGTGCCGTGAGAGCATGAAAGAAGCAGAAACGTGAAAGAAAATCAGTAATAATATCAGCACCACTTCTGCCATTGTTTGCTGCCCTATAAATGCTCACTGCACTTGCCTACTAAACAGCACAGACAAATGATGTAGTTATTGCCATAAGGATATAATAGTCTGTCCCAATGTTACCTTTTTAATAATGTACATCAGACAAGTCCTTCTTTATAAAATACAGTGGACACTCAAGGAAGAACTGAATATCAAAGCTTCACAAGGCTCTAAAAGTTCAGGTTATGGAAAGCATCAGGTAATGTGTTATTTAGTTCCTGCAGAGGAGGGCTACACCAACATTAATAGTAGATCACTAGGATGAAACGGGGTGAAGAGCAGTTACTGGAAAGCCTTGAGATAATAAACATGTGGACTATATAACCAAATATTAGGATGGTAGTCTTAATATTCAACTATTTCATATTTATTTCTACTTAAATCAACAGTAGGTATCACCCACATACTCTCTACATGCAGTATTTGCAAGCAAATTATCAAAAATGCACATGTGTGTACACACACTTTAACCCTCTCTTCTCCTTCAGCCGACACCCACTAACAATTTCATTGTTGACCTTTCTAACATGTACTTTGCAGTCCACTTCAACAGCAGTCAAAGGCGCCATAGTAATTGTGTCTGGATGGCTATCACTGTCCTGCTGCTGTGGGACTTTTATTGGATGAACATCCTGGTCTTTCTGGCCAATGGAAGAGATTGGAGTTATATCTCTCCTAGCAACAAGGCTCACTGGCTGTGTAATGCCACTAGCTAACTAAGACCCTGAAGAGAAATCATTTAAAAATGATTCTTTTTGGCAGTGTACAGTATGACATTATACTTGTTGTGATAGTAGTAATGTTTCTCTCATCACCAACACTGGTGGAATGGAAGCTTCAGTTTATTGAAGTCAACAGAGATTTTTCTTCCCTTTAATCATCATAAAGTTTCTCTCATTTCACTCAGTTACATAGGTTGATAAGTAGAAAGGTTAACCCATTAGGAGAGGATAACCCTAATAGGATAATTGGTAGATAATATGTTGTCATTTTTCTTGACTACATGCTGCAGGGAAAGAGGAACATGCCATTCAGTGACATCATACAGTCAATTAAGCATTGTTGTTCCCCTCATTTACCCATAGACCAATGAGCCAATATTAGATTACACTTTCATACGCTGTAGTCCAATAGCAAGATGCCTTTAACATCAACTTCTCACCATAATGTCCTAAATAATTGATTCTAACTCCACAAAGTAAATAAGAGAGCAGGTTTGTCACATTTTCTCAATTTTTTCAATCAAACTATCAATCAAACAAAATGCAATATTTTGGACAAGTTTGGATTAAAAGTTCACAGTGTGTAATTACCATGGGCACCATACTGCCTGTTTGACCCATGTTGGCCTATCAGTAAACTAGGCTAATGTTGCTCTCTTAATTTATACAAAATGGTTAAAAACTAGTTTGAACTAATTTTCAAGTTTTGAAACAAGGGTCTTGCAAGTACATAAAACACATAATTACAGTCACTCTCCATTTGACTTTCTTTTCTTGGCTTTTACCTCAATTTTGGACAACTTCACTTCAGCACTCGACCATCAAAACATTCTTATAACAAAATACACTCAGATACACACAAAATGTTGAGAAGTAACATTAGCAAGGTTCCAGGTCCAAAGTACGCTTCACTTGATGCTCCATTTTATTAGCTTTTTCATTTACTTCTGATTTATATTTACAACCTCTTTACCAAAATGCAGTTGTAACCAGTTTCCGTCAGCTCTCCATGATGTTTGTTGTGTCTGCAGGCACCTCATTGTGCCCCGGCTGTGTTTAAAAAGTCCTACATGCAGCACTTTTTAATGATGGTAAATATTCAGAGAGGGCTCTTGGCGAATGAATGCATCATTTTCACCTCTTCAACACCCAACATTCAAGGAGAAAATTGCTTGTCCAAATACCACAAGTTTGCTTCCCCTCCATTAATAATGTGAGTATAATATAATGTCAGTCCACACTAGCTGTGCCTGTGTTTCTGAATTTATGTGCCTTTTACAGCTTTACTATTTTACGTTATTAAAGAATTTTCTGTCATTACAACAAATATTTTCATTTTAAAATTTGAAAATAAAGGATTTTGAAAATACATACACAGTCCATATCTGTCCTTGACCTTTGTATAATGAAAATTTAAAAAAACCACAACTTCCATAAACTGTAAACACAAATGCAGTCGCCATGTTAACACCTGCCTACCTTACATACTGTACCTATCCACAGGTACGAGTGCTAAAACAAGAGCATGTATTACTAGTCATTCCTCTAAAATGTGCTCCTGATAAGCTATTAATAATAATATATGCCATAAAACGACAGTTGATAGTTCTTAAGATCATAGTGAGCTTTTCATCTTGTAAACAACATTTATACATGTTTTATTTTGCTGCTGAGCCTGCAAACAACACTCTCAACACCTGTAATGTGACTGTTCATTTGTATGGAAGTTGGCAAATGGTGATAATTTCAAATTCTTAAAGTTTTACGTAAAATTTACAGAAAGAAATCTACAATAAGTAAATAATGAAAGCTCTATTGGTCATAACAGTCCAAGCAAAACTGTAGCAACAAACATGAGTGTATTCAACCGAGCTACTTTTTTTTTTTTTTTTTTTGCTTTTGAAACAAATTTTTCATTTATAAGAAAAGGAAGGCATAATTTATTATTATTCATTTATCAAAAGTTATGTTGTGCTGTCAGAGTAAATGGAGCAAAACACATAAAACACATTTTTGCAGCTTTTTAATGAGAATGCCCTCAGTTTAGGTCACTTTTCCTTCAGCATCACATTTTGCTTCCCTTCCTTAAGGGTAAGAGTAACAAATGTACTTTTTCCACAGTAAGTAGGCAATCAGGTCAGTAACATTTTAATCCTTTAATAATAAACAATGAAATTAACAAAATCTTCATATAAAATAAAATTAAGTGGACATAATGATTTGATTGAATTATCAAACATCACAAAAGAGATGTCAAGTAATTGTTCTCTCTCAATGATGCCATTAGGGGGTAGCAGCATGCATTGCTGTCTGTTGAAGTGTCTGTCTTGACACTAGGAGCCACCAAATATAGACATTTTCAAATGCTACTCATATGGGTTTTAATATTTTGTAATGAATCTGTGATTTTCAAAATCACCATGAAAGCACACATTACAAGAAGCAAATTAACTTCTTGTTGAAATAAATCTGACTGTATTTTAAGAAAGAAATTGAGAGTTTTGATGTTCACACTCCCATCAGCTTTGCGTTAAGTGCTAATTAGCAAATTTTAGCATGCTCACCTGAAATTATGAACATGATAAACATTATACCTGCTTAGCATCAGCATGTTAGCATGGTGACAGTTAGTTCAAAGCACCAATGTGGCTGTAGACAGTGGATTGTTGAAAATTATTGGCAATACCACTCATCTGTGGTGGTTACCACTTGAGGTCAACTAAAAGCATCATGAAATAAGTTAGTCATCTGTCTGCTAATAAACAATGAAAACAATATGACAATTCACAATATGAATTCTGTTGGTATCTGAGTTGACTTTACAACAGATAGATGTTAAAATGTGGTTTTATTAGATTTTTATCATTGCATGGCTCCATTTTCCAGAGACATTGTCAGTGTAGAATGGCACATGTAGAGAGAAGACAATGTATCTTTCCATGTAGTTAACGACATAGGGAAGAAAGACGTAAATACATGTCATTGCAACTTTATTTTGACCCCACAGAGGTGTTGCATTACTGCAGGCTAGAGTGGGAGCTGTATGTCTGAAGAGACTCCCTGCAGCTTCAACCAATAACACCCCCCATGAAGCTGTCAAAGGGATGGAAGGATGGAGCCATCCAGGGAGGAGTAAAACCTCCCTTATTGGCAGTAAGGAAGGGAAGACTACTGTAGCTGAAGATAGAGATGTACAGCGTCGACTCCCCAGCTGCTTGTTTGGAGGAGCAGAATATGTTTGATGTGTGTGTGTACTTGCGTATGATGTCCTCCTTTAATCTCTGTCAGCATGCTAGGCCTTCTGAGAGAGTCTGGCTGTCAATATGAGCTCATGGTTGTGTCTGACTTAGATTTGTGTGTGTGTACACATATTCTCATGTAGTGTGAGAATACAACCCTCCTCATACATTTCCCTGTCCTCTCCTCCCCACTGTTCTCGGGACAAGGCCCCCACTGGACATAAAGGACACATTTGTTCTCAACCTTGTGCCATGCTTCTCCGCGCCATTGTTCTGCAAGCCTACTGTTAATATCCGTTGCAAATCTGCTTACTTTCAGATTCCATCAATACGGGTGGGGCGGACAAAGAGAGGACTATAAGGCCCAGAGAAAGGATGCAAACAGAGGTTGTCAGTGTATTCCTTGACTCTGGGAGGGCGCTGACAATGGCAGCAGTGTGAGGCTGCCTGGTGATTGATCAGTCTGATGTTGTGCTGTGTGGGATGGATGTCACAGACTGAATTAAACAAACAAAGGTTGAGAGGAAGTGGCATGATTTAGTTGATGGGATTTAGAAAGAATGAATATGAGCTGAGTGGATGTGGTGGGCCTACATGTCCTTCCTGTAATCCATAAATTATTTCACATTGTGTCATGACTTAGGCTGATTAAAAAAGAGAAGAACACCTACGGTAGATGGCCTGTCAGCAAATCACCACCGCATTACATTTTGCTGGTTTTGTTGGGAATTATTTTGGTTTTGGAAGCATTTCTCAAAGACAGAGATGCACCGGATACAGAAATACACATGTGGTAGAGTTGAATTTCAGTGGGCACAAGCAAAAAAAAGAAAAAAAAGCCAAACTTTAGTTACTTTATAAAAACACAAAAGGGCTTAAAGTCCCCTTCCACTCAAAGAATTCTTGTTCCTACAGTTGGATGTTTAAGTTTCACTGTGCAGAGTGATTTATGTGTAGAATTTGACACTAGAAGTCTGTTTTCACATTCATCTGCTAAAGAGGGAAAGTTTCTCTGTGTTCACTTTAAATCTGAGTTAAAGATGTGTATCTGCAAGCATGATTTGTGACATCACAACTAGATTGAAGCCTCCAGTGAACACTGATAATGGACCTCACAGCGAAGTATAGGAGCTACTTACATCCATTGTATATTTAAACTTTTGAAATGAAAAATATTTGAATAAATTACTAATATTCATAGACTCTGGAGAGGGAGAGAGGAAAGCACATGTCATTATAAGGACTATAATGAGGTTACAAAAAACTTAAATTAGCATTCAAAGCAGAGGACTTTTATATATCTTAAATCATGTTTGGAGGGGATCTCCAACCCCCACAGTAATGAATGGGTTAGATAGGTATAGGTACAGAACATGCAGGTATAGAACATGGATGGATGGATGACTGGATGAATAGATGGACAATTAGCATGCATTCTTCAATAATGCTCATGAAAACTGTGCATTATAAGAACAGCTACATCCTTTTTCACGTCTGCTGTTGTCTTTGTCTCTGGTATTTTATTTAACATTGTCATTGTGAGCATGTTAGCATGCTGATGGTAGCATTTGGCTCAAAACACCACTGTGCCTATTGTAGCTTCACAAAGGCGCTAGTGTAATCACACCAAGCTGTGTTGTTTTGTCTTTTTCCTTTTTTAATTAAGTATGCAAGTATAAAGGCACATTACTGTTTCTACAAATTATGTACTTATGTATTACTACTTGTACTTTGTGTACTAACTAAGGTTTGTGGAAGTATTCTACCAAAACACCAAATTCTATTCTATTATTTGTAATAGAGGCTTCTGTGCTTTCTATTTGAATTCTTGCATTACTGGGAGTGTCCAAAGACTTGATGATGATGATTTATCTTTTATCTTTTATTTTCATGTCATGCACACAAAGTGCCCAGCCCTCATGGGTTCACAAAACACCAAAAGTAGCAGTTTCATTACAAAATTACAGATTATTTTACAGCATCATATTCTGCCTTCTCTCCCAAACTCGGCAAATAAAATCTGCCGCAAAAAATGTTCCCTTCCTGAAGCACAACTCAAGTTTTTCATAATCATCCAGCCCAAGAAATTAACATAAATGGAGGACATTTTACTAAAAAGTACATCACTTGAAGTTGAATCACTTGCACTTGAAGTTCACTCTATCTGTGTTTAAAGATAAAATATATAAAAGATAGCGGCAGTTGTTCCCACAGTTACTGAAACATTGAAACATTTCACTCCTGTGAGGAATCTTCAGCTGATGAAGATCCCATGTGACATGTGTCTCTGATATGTCTGAAATGTAACAAAACTTCATCTTCTTTTCCATCCTGAGATCACAGCTCACTACATCAACAGCAGATCACCTTTCTCTAACCTTTTGTCAGTGCTTGTGTTTGATCCAGCTTTGAAGACTAGTCAGATAAGTTATCTGTGATGGCCACTGATGCTGGGTCTGTTGTACTGGTTGATTTATCTTAGTTGAGAATGCTTTCATCCCTTTACAGCTCTTCCCCTAGTATCAGTATTGGTAAATGTGCCCTCTTCTCATGTTCACATGACATGAGGCTTGGCTCTGCAGGATGTAGAATTGCTAAACTTGAATCCTACCGTCTATATCTTAAAAGGCAAATGAGGATGTGAAACGATTTTCTTCTTGGTGCTGACAAGACTTACTGTAAATGCTAATTTAAGACTCTGACTGACTGCCAAGACCTGACCTGTTTGATCTCACCTGTACCTTTCCATTAAGAACTTGGCATTATCTTTGTTCCTAATCTGTCTTCAGATACTTTAAGTATATGAAGGCCAAATAAGAATTTTATTTCAGTTTGATATGAGGGTTTTCATCATATTTAACCTCCTGCCTCCTCAGCAGAGGTTATACAGAATCAGTTATGTCAGAGATATACAAAAAGTATAGATGACTGATCAGAAATGAGTGGTGTTTGCATTATTTTATTTTCATCTCAAAGTTCCAGCAGGCTTCATTTTTCATGTCTATACTTGGTTTATTGGCCCATATCATGAACTTCATCCACGTTAATGGAAGTGCAGATGATTTGTAGCCTCACTGAAGCCAGCCTCAATCTTTTCAGCTGAGTTTTCACCACAGAAATTATTGAGCAGGGGAAAACACGAAAAATGGGAAGCTCTTCTCTGTGCAAGGTTGAGGCTAGAGTTAGGGTTCATATCACAGCAGCACTTGGGGGCCATTGGGGCACTTAGATCAAAAACAAGGGCACTTGGACCCCTCAAGTGCCCCAGCACCATGCATTGAAAGTGAAATGTGGTGATGATCCAACTGCCTGGAAAGTAATTCTGGTTTATACATGGTGAAAACACGACTAATCCAAGTGGATAGCTATTGAGCCTTACCAAAACAGATTGTCCAACAAGCAACTAATGGCTTCTGTATAAATGGAAGACTTACCCCAAACTTTGCATTGCATCAGCAACCTGTAGTTATCATTGTCACCAATTAAAGCCCCGAATAGCATCTTAGTGAAAAGTGTTAGATAGATTTATAATAGATAATGATCAAAAGGAAATTGAGGAAGTAAGTAAATCTAAATATCTAGGTTTCATTTTTGGATTCTCAACTTAAGTTTGATGCCCATATTAGGAAACAAATTTTAATTGTTTTCATTTGATAAGACCATGTGCATTACCAGGCAAAGGTTTGGACACACTTTCTCATTCAAGAGAATGGGAAGTGAAGTGTGTCCAAACTTTTGGCTGGTACTGTGTATCTCTCATAGCAGCTCAAATGTGTATGCGTGCCATGATTTTATCAAATACAGTATATCCTACCATGTGATTATCTGGGGCTAGGCCTCCCAATCAATAATCAAGTCTATAATGTCACTACACAAATATACTTTAAAGGTATTCAAAAATATAATTTTGCTAATATAATTTACCTTAACAATCGCATGAAGTTTTCATTCACAGATCGAAAAATATAGCAAATAATAGCAATAGCAAAGGAGTAATGAGCAGAGGAGCAACTTTTAGTCAGTCATCTTTTTCAGTAAAAGGCTTGCAATCATGGAACACCTTGCCACCAGAATTATAAACACAATCAGAACTTAAAGAGATGCTATGAAGGATTTTTCTAAAAAAAAAAAAAAAAAAAATGCAAAGATTCATACAAAATGAATCCCTCTCAACCATTATTTATGACCCACTAGAAGTGTGTGGCAGTGTATGTGTCTGCAGAGACCATGCCCCCTGCCTGTTCAAGACACTTCTGGGTGTCAACCTTTGGGCAGTGGGTGTGTAGCCCCCAGCCAATAACAACACGCAGGTGTGAGGTCAGGACTCGTAGTGTAGCGACCAGGTTATATCACTGTCTCTGTCTCTCTCCTCTGCTCAGTTCTGCTCTCTGTGTCTGTCTTGGATGTATAAACAGTTGCAGGTCTGTGTGTCTGCTTGCCCGAGGGCGGGGCTAAGCTACACACGCACAGTAGAGAGGCCACAGCGGACAGGATGAAGCTCTGCATTCACACAAAATCTGAAAAAGTGAAGCCGATGCAGAAGTGCCTTAAACCTGCATTCTTTCCAATGGCCAAGAGGGGGCGACTCCACTAGCTGCAAAAAGAAGTTCGATTGTATGGAAGTCTATGAGAAAATTATCCTACTTCTCACTTGATTTATTACCTCAGTAAACACTTTCCTAATGACTTTATGGTCTCAATTGCTAGTTTCAAGTCTTCTTCAGTGTATCATGATGTTTATTTTGTAAATTATGGTCCTATTTAGAGTAAAGTAGACGATTGCTTTAGGGCATGGCTACGTTGTGATTGACAAGTCACTACCACAGCAACAACGTTGATTTCGTAATGTAACCATGTTGTAACCCGAGATTCACAGAGTATAGGTGCAGCTGCTGCTATTTCACAGTGTGTTTTCAGTTTATTAATGTTATTTGTAACATCTTGGTCACCTAAAAAAGTCTTGTTCAGCATTTGATTGTGATAAAAGAGGAGTCAGATGTTCAGCTTTTCTGGTGAGTATATTTTGTTATAATAGTTTTAGGCCTCTTTTTCACAAGGAGAAATTAGCATTAGCATTAGCATTAACACTGTTAACCATAGATTGTAAATGCACCGTGCTAACCAAGCTTACAATTAGCACCATGGTCAGCTCCATCCTCTTGTCCAAATATGGTCACTTCTGGCTCCAAAAATCAAACATGCCGACGGTCAAATCCAAGATGGCGATGGTCAAATCGCTAAACTCGAGGCTTCAGAACGGCAGTTCACTAACCAATGGGTGATGTCATGGTGACTGTATCCATATTTTTTTACAGTCTATGGTGGAAACCAAGCACCTTACTGCAATACATTACTAATCATTTAGTTCATATTGCACGATTGTGCACTTAATTTATGTCCAGTGCCAACATTGACTGTGCCTTTTATTCAACAGACAGACGAGTATGTGGTATTGATCTCCGCCACTAAGCGACTAAAATTGTCAAATAATCCTTTAGTTGCCTAACCCTTATCAGATTTAAAATGGCAAAATTTCACGACAAATTCAGTTTATTCCAATAGAATCAACGTGATCAGATTTCCTCACAGAGGTCCGTGTGGACTTTTTATGTCGAGATTAACTTTGGTGAACTTTTACCGCAAATTTGTGCCACTGACCAATAGCAAGCCTTCTTGACAGTACTGACCTTTGGAGAGCCGGAGAGTCCAAAATGGAGAAAGCTGCTGCTGCTGATACTTCTTCTTCCAGCTGCTCCCATTAGGGATGGCTAAATTGAAGCCTGTTAGCTATGTTGCACAATTTACTTTTATTTAACTTCCTCTATTAAAGTGGATAGATGGTATTTTGCAGACAGTTGGACTCATTGGTACAACTACATCTTTTGAATAAATTGTTTGAAGTTATTGTCCTGTTAGTGACCAAGCTAAGCTAACGGGTTTGCTGCTTGACCTTTAGCAAGCTCCTCAAACTCAGAGAGATTTATTTTCACTCTGCAATAACTTTTTATTGAACAAAATGATGTACAGAGGTTTACAAAATGCCAGTAGGAAGTACATAGAGAACAGCAGAGAGAAAACAGAGATAAGCTGTTGGAGCTATTGTGACTGACTAGCTAGCTCAGCCGGGCCAGCAAATGAGTTAGCAGTTAGCTCAACAGCCACAGCAGTTTGCCAACTAGTCACCAAGTCATCAAGCTTTCTGCCTCACCCAATTTGTGGGTATGAGCAAATGTCATCTTGGGATGAGATCACCGCTTTTAAGGTTTTATGTAAACACCGAATATTGATGTTCTTTCCTACATATAGGATTGAAAAATATAACACACCAGCCAGGACTGGCAAACACGAGCATACCATGTGTAGTTTACTGATGTTGCCACACAGTATTTTCAGTTTCATTCTCTCGTAATTTCATCTGTAGCTGCCAATGTGCAAAGCCGCTGACTGAAGCTCTAGATCTAACCGATTATTTATTCTTTTGTTCTTGCTGAAGTATGTATTGGATGCTTTGCAGGGTAGTGACCTGGCACTGCTGCCTCAGAACAATGGATCCATCCGTGTGAGCTCCCATTGTGTCTGTTGTCTGTGTAATGAAGGAAGTTCTCCCCAGTGATGAACCCTCATCCATTTAATTTTAGACACTCCCGGTGCCCAGTGCCCTGCCTCGCGGACAATCTCCTGTGGTTAATGAAAACATAACAGACTGTTTAGCTGGTCCGGGCAAGATCCCCATCATCTCCCAGTCATACCAACCAAATCTACTGCCGGCCCACCCCGCTCGCTCTCACCCAAACTGTCCCCTCTGCCCCTCCCCTCTCTGTCTCCCCTTTGCCTCATTTACAATGCTACCCTGTCACCCCCCCCCCCCCACATGCCTGAATGTCAGCCAAACCTATTCTGCTCCCCGCTTCTATATCCTCTGGGCTTCTTCTATCTTCCCCATCACTCCTCAGCCTCCATTCACTTGTCTTCCACTTTCTCACCCGTCCTCAGGCGCTCTGTCATCCCACAAAATTCTGCCCCCACCCAACCCACAATTTGTCCTCAATTTGTGCCCCTCCAACCCAGATCTCTTGGTGTCCAGCTACTTTTGCCCCCATGTCTCTCCCTTTCCCCTTACTTGTGAATTTCCGGCTGTGCTAGTCTCTGTTTTCCCGTTACTTCATCTCCTCGCCATCACTCTCTCTCTCCTTTACTCCTCCCTTATCTCACTGCACCCTCATTCTCCTGCCTTTTCTGTTCCTCTGTTTGTCGATTCAGTGGATCAGTCCATTTTCCCCCCACAGCCCAGTCTGGGGAGGCTGCCTAGTCCCTCTGAATGCAGCCTGGGAGACATGAAGCCCTGCCAGCTTCCGATGTCATTACTGGAACACAACACGGTCAGACAGGCAGACGCGAACACACACACCAACACGCCATGCGCATTTCTGCACATGCACACGCACACGCACACCAAAGCATGCACATAAGCTGACACATGCACACACGCGCACACAGGGATGTAGTGAAAAGAGAACCCACCAGAACACAGTTTATCTGTTTTTTTTACCGGCAGGAAGAGTTTACTTACCAACAGTATTTAGATCTTCATGGAGTACATTACATAGTACCACTGATGCATGAAATACTTATTAATATTTTTATATATCAGCAATGAGTCAAATAACTACACATAATGTGAAAGATGTCACTTGTAATGACAAACCCACTACTACGTCTTAGATCTTAGAATATGTCATTTTAACCTCTATTTACCTGCTGTGCATCAAATGTTACACATAGTTGAACATAGTGGAGCATTTAGCAGTTTAAGAGCCAGATATTTCCCTCAGGAGTTACTGAACACCTAATAGAGCTAAAAGGAGAGTTGATATCGGACTTAAATTCATCAGGGGGACAGAAACATAACTCCAAAGTAATGCTAATGTTGTGGTGTCTGCTGGACGTGTTAATAAGCAACTGTGTGTTCACAAGTTGGCCATATCAACCTAAAAGATGACAATATGTCAATGTTGTGTTCATAGATCAACATGGGGGAGAGGAAACAAATAATTTATGGGAAATATAATCTTAATGTAGACAAATGCTATCACTAACAACAGTCTTATTAATTTAAGATAGGGCTGGAGAAGTTTTAAAATGCTGAGGTCCATTTTGTCTATTTATCATATCGGATGATCTTCATCAGCAGATGAAATTTATTCAGGCATGGAATTGTAGATGTTCAAACTCATTTTTAACTGACTTTAATGACTTTAACAACTCATCCATGTTAGTTTAAACCATTAGATTTTATATACAGTCTATGGCTTAAACAGTGAGGCTCAAAGTTTATTTTTGATTTTATCTTGACCATATGAGATGTAATCGTAAGCTCCAGAACAGCTAGTAAATGGACCTTGTGATGAGAATGTTTTTTTCAAGGTCAACAATTTACTTTG
Source organism: Thunnus albacares (assembly GCF_914725855.1). NCBI lineage: Eukaryota > Metazoa > Chordata > Actinopteri > Scombriformes > Scombridae > Thunnus > Thunnus albacares. Next base: position 31,118,399 of record NC_058111.1, on the reverse strand, counting down.
AACCTCTGTGGTTTTTAAGCCAACATAAACAAGTCCTTAGAGTGCTCAGAAAAACGGCAGTCTAAACATCTTCAACTCCATGACAACTAAACATCTTCTGATGAAGATCATGTGATATGATTGAAAACTCCACAATAGCTATTAAATGGACCTTGTCGTGAGATTGTTTCTCAACTTTTAAAATACAGGCTACAGGTAGCACCTTTAAGAAATAAAAACACCACCCTGATCTGAAAATATAAATAGTTTTTATTGATACCGGTTGTTTTCCCTGGTGACAAAGACTGAATAGATATCATATTTTGGATATCTTTTGAGTGTTCCTGTATACATACAAATATCCCTACCTCTTCCTCTATCCCTTCTCATCCTCTTTTGTTCTCACACACAGTTTCACAGGACTTTCTCGGAAGAGCCCTCACAGACACATCATGCTTGAGTTGATGTGATTAGTTTTAAGGCTTATAGGATATAGATGAAAGGATACAGATGAAGGCTTTCTGTTGGCTTTTCCCACTGACAGTTGAATAGGCACTCTGTGGCTTTGAGTGTAACCCACATCTTATTTGCCGTGGCAGGCCTAGGTAGCATATGATTTAAAATGGCCACCTCACACAGAGGGAGAGATATACAATAATCCATGGTAGATTCACTATAGTTGATTAAAAAGCTGTTGTATTGTTAACTAAACAGAGAGAGGGACACATGTTGTCAGCAAACATCACATGAGGAGTACCACAGGGCTCAATTCTGGATCCATTGCTTTTTCTCAGTGTACATGGTGTACAAGGTGTTTGCTGCTGGTGTTTCTAAGATCAAAAATGAACTTTCAATCTCAACTTTGAAGTCAACAAAGAAAAGAAATCCCTGAAGTGCTAACAATAATGGAAATATGAGCATTTACAACTCCATTACAACTGGGCAAACTCCATCTGCTGAGCAAGATTGTGTGACACATTTGAAAGTTACATAAATCATTTTTGAGTCACATGGAAATGACAGGATGTAAGGGTGAAACATAATGCAGTCGGTGACTCTGCATTAGAGCAGCACCATATCAAACATTTGTTTGACAAAAAAATAAATAAAAATCTTAACACTTAAGCTCTCAACCACTTGTAGTTCTTCTCAGCAGATTAACTTTGCACAGTAAACTTATGTAAGATTTGTATTTATTTATTTATTGTCAAACCATTGTTTCCAAAGTCAGAACAAGCTTGAGTTTGAGCCTTAAAGAATCCCTCTCCAACACCTACAACACTTACCCTTCTTACCTTAGGGTAAATTAGGAGACAAGACGCTCCCAGAAGGCACAGCTAGAGCATGATGCCAATTCAAACATACCATACATCCCAGCTGTTTAGCACTAATTTCTGGTTTTCCTTTTACTGTTTGGCCTATTAGCACATTTCTATCTGCAGCACGAGGATTGTCCTTGGTCCTCCTCCATGTTCTGTCAGTCTATTGCTTTGCCTGGAAGCATCTCATTGTATTACTAATTGGAATGAAAATGTAATCAATGAAAATGAAAATTAGGATGTTGTATCAGTGAAAAAGAAAATCTGCTACTGTAAGACCAGCCATGCTGGCTGTAAGCCAAACATTGAGGGTGTTAAGTAGATTGGGTTGGATGAATGGATAAAGAAGAGTTGGATAGAGAGTAGGAGTATATGAAAAAAGAGGAAAGAAAGAGACAGACAATTTTGTTGTTTTAAACACTTTTTTTAGCAGATGTACGTCTCCAACAAGACATTCAGGTAAATACGAACTGTTACAGTGTCTCATTTGTCACTAGTGGCCTTTTAACCTTTACTTAATAGGGTAATCTTATTGAGTTAAAGCTCTCTTTTGCAAGAGACCTGAGTACACCAGAAGACAGAAGTAAAGAGATTAGACACACAACAAATATAGTCATTCTTACACAAGCACATACATACAATCAGAAACAATCACAGACATCTCTGTATGTGTGTTCAGGTAGAAAGTGATGCAAATTTTTTCCTTGTGTTATACATGTAAATTTGACCACGGAAGTATTTGTGCAGTCTGTATTTACATGCCTCAAACAGCCAACATACTGACTGCATAGAAAGGGTAAAGATGTTAGCTGCAGCTAACAACATTTAGCCTGGCATAACCATGCACAGACTATGTGTGTGGCTAGCTATGGCCTGTATTTGTGTGTGTGTGTGTGTGTGTGTGTGTGTGTGTGTGTGTGTGTGGTAGGTCAGCCACTGACTAATCTCAGATGTCACCAGGAAATCCAGTGCTTACTGCCATTTTCCCTAAGACTCTGTCCTCTTTCCTCTCGTCCCTATACATTTATGTACATTATTTTCATAAAGGCCTGAAATATTTTCAACTTGTGTAGATGTGTCTTTGCCTCAGTTCCTGTTGCCCCAGTTGAATTCATGTCTATTTTCGCCCATTTACATCTTTGCATTGACTTTATAAGCAATCGCACCACGTCAAAAATTTGACTCAATGTAGCATTCTGTCTGAACACACCATGAGAAGGTTGACAGTCAAAAGTTTAAAATCAAAGTGGAATGAGATTTGTTTTATTAAAATCCTCTGTAGCTGTAAAATATTTGGAAGGCAGCCTTTCCCAGTTCAACATTTACTTGTGAGGTATCAAGGTCTCATGGACAATACTATGTTACTATGTACTATTACTTTGTAATGAGGCAGCTTTAATAGGAGACAGTCATAAACAAAACTGATAGTGTGTAGCTCTCTTCTTGTTGCTAGTGCTATCTACCTTTTCATATAGAACACAGTGATGATGAATATGTATCTGCTCTAATGAAATGCAAGGACCAACAGTTAAACTGCATCAAGCTGTTTTAAAGTAAAATGAGTGGCATGTGAGTAAAGGATATCACCATTGTCAATAAGCATGGTTATGGGTTGCACAATGTTTTCCCTGTCCTTATTCCAATATAGGAAACCCATTTTAATCTTTAGCCTCTGTGTCAGTTCACCACATGAGGTTTAGAAGTTAGGCTGCTATCTACCCAAATTCACAGGTATTTATAAGGTTACCATACCATATTGTGTATGGATGCCTGCAAGATGTCAAATGGAATTATGGATTCTTAAGAACAAAACATATGTCGTACAAGCTTCAGTAAAAGTTTACGGTTATACAAAGATGAAGATTGTTTAACACAGGTTGTAATCTAAACATGGCTTAAATTGGAGATGAGCCATGTGCATACAATATTGTATCATCTGCATAAAAAATATCATAAGTGTGTATTGGAACCTGTTTGTATAGATTGTAAATAATAAAGTGTTTAGTACAAAACTCTGTGGTAGTCCCTTAGTTCATATGTAGTTATATATGTGTTAAAGAAGACTGATTTTATTAGTAAAGTGTAATGGCCAACAGTATTGAAAGCCTTAGAAAGTGCTGTTTATGTTGCTAAACATGTTACAAACCAAACCAAACAGTAAATAGTTTCACCATGGTTTGAAGGTATTAACTGTTTTTTAATCATTTGTTGAAAGATTTTTTTGATTTGTCAGACAAAGAGTCAATAATGTATCTACATTGAACAGTGGGCAGGAGATGAGCAACAGGATAAAAAGGGCTGAGGATGGGAGAGAGAGAAGAAAGAGGAGGAGTGCAACATCAAGGGAGAGAGAGGAGAATGAGAAGGGTGAGAGAGGTAGACATTTGAAGGAGGTGAGCAGGGCTGGGTGGTTGGAGGAAGGTGGGGTTAGTGCAGTGGAGTCAAGCTGCCGTCTGGCCTAATGTACCCGTTGTGTGATTGGCTGGGATTGCTGGCCTGCATACCTGATACCGGGCTTTGCTCTAATCGTCCTTTTCCTGTAGCTGGGCTTGGACAACGCTCCTTTCTCCTTTTATCTTGCCCTGCTCTGCTCCCTGCTCAGATCAGGTTGCTAAAAGAAAAACGCCGTTCGCCACTAACTCTCTCTTTCTTTGCCCTCTTGCAATTCCCCCATCTCTCTCTCTCTCTCACCCCCCCTTCTCACACACACACACACACAGACATACACACACACACTGCTGCTGCATCCCTCCTTTTCCTCCACCCTTTCTGTCTCTGTTGTGATGGCAAGAAACCTGTTTCTTCTGCATTCAGTAACAAAAAAAATCTGTCTGTGTTTCCACACTGGAAGCTCACAAGATGGCTGCCAGGGGATAACAAGACAGGGAGCGGAGGTCTGCTTGCAGGGAGGCCATCAGTTTAGCAACTTGATATGTTAGAAAGGAGATGATTGTTACTGTGAACATAAAACAGAAACAGTAGTGTTTTTTCTGAGGACTGACAGTTGGTGATAACAAGGGTTCGAATAAGCTGTTATGATTTTATAAAGCTGCTGGTAGTTTATTTATGATATTTACTATCTAAATCTAACCAATGGAATCAGTAGTGTTTGGTCCATAATTTCCTTGCAGAGTTGGGCGTTTTTTGAAAGGCGCATTCCAATATTTTGTGATCATTTTTCAGAGATGAAACGGCATCTCGAGAGTATCTAACTTCTGTATTGTGATGTATTTCCAAGTAAAACAGGACAGACAGGCGGGACATAAGGTTGGGAGGAATTTGATTTTAACATTGATAAGTGGGTGTGTCATAATGAATTTTAGCTCTGTGCCACTAAAAGTTGAAGATTTATTGATCATAATATTTTGTTTTACAGGAAGAGAACATGATTGGATTTTGATATAAGAATACAAAGAAATACATTTTTCTTGTTGTTTTTTTTGGCATACATTGTGAAATAGGTGCACAATATGACCGGGGATGTGTTTTCTAAAAGGGTTAAAAGGCATTTTTCATTTCATTTTGACTTAAACAGCTTTAAAGCTGCACTAATCAGTATTTTTATATTATCAGAAGGATAAATCATTATGTTTAATATGAAAGGGGTCACTTCTAGTGACAAACCCAGATCAACTCTTCAGTTCCCCTCAGCTCCATAGAATATTTTAACATCTGTCAGCTCATTATTTTGGTTTTACAGCCTGCAACATTATAGTTTTGTTTCGGTCTCACCGGACTCAGTATACGGCAGACAATGTTAGCAGCTAACTGGTGAAAATAGTGGAACAGTTAGTGGCTCATTAGCCAGATATTTCCCTTAGGAGTTAGTGGAGACCAAAACACAACCGAATGGAAAGTAAATATTGGACTTACAATTGTTGGGTGACCAGGAACGTGACTCCAAATGAATGCTAACGTTGCTCTGTGTCTGCTAGATGTCTGAATAGGCAACTGTTTAATAACATTTTTGCAACTTTATAACGTGATAATGTCAATGTTGTGTGTATAGGATGTTCCACTGCTCCCTAGTGGCCAAACATTTATAAATACTTTTTTAAATGTGTCCTAAATTACAGTCTTTGTCTTCCAAACCCAGTTGAATTTTTTTAGATATAGCATTCCTATTGGTAGGACAACATTGTTTGTTCCTTCCAAAAATAGCTTAAACCCCTACAAAGTTGACTTATATTAGCTTGTTCTGATCTGCCACCACAATGGTTATGGATTGGTTATGTTTGGGCAACAAATACTTGGTTAAACAAAAAAAACTGGTTTGGTTAAGTTTAGGGAAAGGGTGTGGTCACCATTAATAGAAACCAATGTTGCCTCTTGGAACAATGCTCTCTGGTGTACCACACACCTTATTTGCTGTGGCAGGCCCAGATAGTGTATGACTTAAATACACAGTGATCAGTGTTAGTAGAAGAAACACCAGTGAACTCAGGCATTCCTGATTGAAGCTGTTGTACTGTCCAATATTGTCACAAAGAATAACATATGGAGTACCACAGGGCTCAATCCTGGGTTCACACCGTCTCTCTGTGTAGATGTCTGTTAAACCCATTGATCCAAGCACCCAATACTATAAACTATAAACCTATAAACCTCTGCCACTGCAGTACTGAGACAGCAAGTTTATTGGTTTGACCACAAAGGGTCACTTATCGTGAAAACTTAAACATAGGTGTTTGAAAAAACGATCAAAGCTGACATTTTCCTGTTGCGGTCTTCTGTATTTGGTATTCTGTCAGATCCTGTACAATCTAGTGTTGTCCTACATTGTCCTGTCCTGTCCTGCCTCCTCCTGTGTTAAAGCGGAGGAGACACAGAGCATTGCAGGGGCCAGGTGTTGCTGTGTGTGAATTCTCAGTGTCACTGTGCACAGTGGGAGGACAAAGACAGTATTGAGGAGGCAGGCATGGAGCAGGGAGCAGCACAGGATACTCTTACAGACCGGCCAGCGTTTGTGCCAAGTCCTCCCTTCATACACACAACAGACACTGTGTTCAGTTTCTCCCCACTCCCAGCTTTGTCCTGTCTGGCTCTCTTTCTCTCCCTCCTTATTCCCTCTACCTCCTCTCCCTTCTTCTTCTTCTTCTTTTTTGTTTAGAGCAGGCTGGCTTGCATTGGAGTCGACATCTAGGGTGTAGATGAGTGGCCCAGATAGCAGAGGGTCTAAGAACAGACTTGGGTATTTGAGACTGTTCTCTCAACCTTTAGGACACAAAGAGGTGCAGAGTGGAATGAACTTGAAAGAAACACATTCAAGTTGTACTTCAAACTACCTGACAAAGGGCAGCAATTAAAGGGAAAAGAACATGACTGAATATATGGTATTTTGTCATTTGGATGATGACTTTGTCTTTCACTTTGGCCTCAGGATCCATGAAAAGCACAGATCTCGTTACGTACAGCACTGTAGGTTTAAGTATCAGATTTATGCTTATAGCACAAGGGAGGCAGGAGACACCTGAATGCTTAACATCCCAAAGAAAGGAAATTATAATACAATTGAAAAAGGACATTTAAACAAAAAGCCCCAGAAGCATGAGGAACCTTTTTGCTGTCATGGTTACAAATTTCTTGGAGACCCTGGCACTTTTCCATGACAAACTTAATTGGTTGCATTAGGTTAATAATCAGGCTGAATGGCCATTTCTTTACCACTCTATCATTCAGTCTGACATTGCCCTCTTGTTTGCGGTTTGCTGTGTCTCTTCTTTCTCCATAATGAATCACTAGTGACTGACATATCCAGTCTCTCCGACATCAGCTACTCCCTCATCATAGTTAGCATAAGTTAAAGGTACAGTATACACCTCGTTACAGCATAAAGTAGTGCCCCAAAGTCCCCAATTTTTTATGTGTATTGTGTTAGTTTCCATCTTCCAAAATCCATCTTAATTTGTAATTTTTGTCATTTTTTTAGTCTCCTTTCTTAAAACAAGAGGATATGTTTAAGAAGACCATCACACTGCAGACACTATGCATGACATGTCGACAGGTCTGATAATAAGCACAAGTCAGCTTGAAAAGTCAGCATGAAACAGCCTCTATGCTGAAAATGATAAAGAGAAGAAAATATTTTTCAAGCTAGGTGACAAACCAGGCATGCAACATACTTAGGCTTTTTTCTGTTTCTATGTTCAGTGCAAACAAAACCAAATCTAATATATTCTGTGTCATACTTAAATTCACCCGTGTTGTTGCATGAACTAGCTTCTCCGTTTCTATTACTGGGAGGGGTGATTCTGCAGGAAGAGACAGTCAATGGATGCTTGGATGTATTTTTGGACTTAGACCAACAAGCAGGGAAACACTGTTCTATATGGAATATGTTCGCTCTAATGTACATAGGTATCAGAAGTAATAAAAGGGAAGGAAATATTGTCATTAAGCGCAGCACCTACAATTCGTAAAACAAGTAGAAACATCTGCCAGTGCATTAAGATTATTTCAATTACAAATTAACTTGTTTCATGGATTTTCCATAAATACTCTCCCCCAAACGCCAGATTGTAGCTCAGTAGGTCATACTGTACCCTGTAATATATGAAAATCTGTTAAAAAATACCTAAAATACCTATAAATTCCTTGCAAGCTTGTTATTGCCTAACTTCACACATTGTTCCTTGTACCTACATGTATGTATTGGTATTTACTGTACACCATTAGCACAAAAAATGTACATTGTAAGTAGTGAATAATTAGGCTGTACGTTGCAGGCCATAACTTAATTACCTGATCTCACAGCACAGGCAGATTGTTTTTCATCCAAAAGACATAATTATTCTAAAAATACTTTTTTTTGCTGTGACTGTGCAACTGCGTTTGAGGTGTTCAGAATCGTCTGGTTCAGCCTGACAAAGCCTGATAACATCACATCCTTCAGTCCCACCTCCAAACGCTCTGATTGGCTCCTTTGTTTCTCCAACCTTGGACAAGCTGATGACGAGGGCAACACCAGACCTCTGAATTGCTAGACTGGATTTAAAAAGCAGGCAGGTGATTGGGGATTCAGCCATGGTTACATTTCAAATAAGGCATTTGTGTGGTGAAATGAATCCCCTCTGCACTGGCCACTGAACCTGCTGAACAAGTCAGGTTAAAATGATGACAGTTAAACAGTGTGCATTACACAGTGCAGTGCCATGAATACAAACAAACTGTGTGGCTGTGTGATAATAGTCATTGAACTAGTGCAGATATGAGGACTCTTTCTGTGCATGCATCTTCCTCTGTCTGTCTCTGTGGGGTGTGATCTGTCTTTTGGATGAAAACAGAGAAAGATGACACTGATGTGATAATGAGAACCTCACCCTGTGGCTCCCAGAGAAGAAAAAAAAAAGTCCTGGTCTTCACAAACAGAAGCGTTATCAGAAAACAGACGGCGGTACACATGGTCTGCTCGCTCTATATCTGTAAATAAAGCATCTAATTAGCCGGAGCTCTGCCAGGCTGTCTGCAACACCTGCAAGTCTCACACGCCCTTTATTCTCTCACACACTTCAGTTTCTTCCCTGTGCCTTAAAACAAGTAAAGAGAAAAACCTGGGAGACAGAAACACAATGATGCTCACAGTGTTTAAACATTTTGTAATGTTAGCTGTTTGATGATGTTGAAGGGTGTCATGAACCTGCAGTATGTCTAGGTATGTTTAGGCATGCCATGCAGTAATATCAGATTATTTTAAACCTGACATACAACAACATGTCACTTATGTTTCCTTTGATTTGTGAGATATATTTGCTATTTATTGCTATCATTATATTTATTCATTACTCATGACAACATGACTGTTATGAGTCACATTATATGCATCAGTCATCAACATGATAGACAGACACTGAGCTCTTTCATCAAAAACAAATAAAACAAAGTCACTCTGTTATTGCCTATTGGAATGTAGGCTTGTAAGAAACTGCTGGAGGGAGGTACATCCTACAAAGCCATCATACTACAAAGACATTATATACTTATTAAAGTAGAAATAGACAACTCTTTTGCTTTAACTTATTATGAAGTAAATGTTAATTGCACAGAGTAATGGTAATAGAATAAAGACACCATCAACATTTAGATTGGTTCTCTATAAGCCTCATTTTCTCTCTACAATTCTGTCTGCCACCAGGTACGATCTCCTGGGAAAATTAAGGGTCAGTGTGCAGCACAAAGGAAGTGCGTCAACCATTGCGCAACCAAAAGAGGAAGAAGCAGGTGCTTTTGTGCTCCCCGGTAGCAATATAATTTGTTAGGTGGCCAACCTCTTTCTATTGTCTTACTGCTATATGATAAATGTGGAATATTGCACAGGCAAATCTGATGACACTACTTATATCTACGTGCGCTACGTTTTAGTTGCTTTGAGTATACTACCTGAATAAACTTGTCTTTTGATTTTTAGAGGGTTTTCTTCCTGTTAGCTACTGTAGTTAACGGGAAGAAAGCCCTCTAGAAATCAGTTAGCTAAGCTATATCCAGTCAGGCTGGCTGTCAGGCTGATCTACTTGTTCACATGAAAACCATATGAACAAATAAGAAACATATCATCTACTTGTTATATGAAAATCAAGGGATGGATATGTTATCACTGTCTCCGCAGTTTCTTTCATTTTGTAAAAACATAACACACGTACTAAAGAATTTATATCTGCTTTCATGTCTCCATTATTGACTACATGAATGAACAAACGTTCATTAATGCAACCCCTGCAGTAGTTACTAGTTTGTGTGAAGCAATAACATTACTCAAACTGTTATTGCTATGCAATGCACATCATTACAATAGCTTTTAGCTTTTGCCTGTCCCAAATTCAATATAAAATTGTGACAATTTCAGTGTACCCCTTCAGTGAACATGCTTCTCTCTTCTCTCTCAAGTGGTGTTGATCATTTCTTCACGGAGCTACATTCTGAGGAAAACAGAAAGCCATCCGCTTGTATTTGCAAACAATAATACCACTTGGAAACGCTGGGAGACGGGGGGTGTCAGGGGTGGAAGTTGAAAAGTTGTCTGTTTAATAAGTGTGCTGCCAAGCAGACACTGATAGGTCTGAATTGGAAAAATAGAAATAAACTATCAGTAGGTACATGGATTAATGAGATGGTGTCATGTTTGGCACTATAAAAAATTATATATTGTAAAATAAGCAATTGGTATGAATTCTTAGTGTCTATTATCGTGTTTATTATCTTTAGCTTTATGTGCAGTTATGGGGATGATATATTAAGGTTTGTTTTATTTCACATCTTTGTTATTTAAAAATAAAAATGAACCTAAAAAACAACTACTGCACTCAGCTAGCTGTGGAACTTACTTCCTGGTACAGTTGCATTTGAGAAAGTAACCTGTGGGGACCCCCCTGGGCTTTATACTGGGCCCAGGCTTTTTCTCCATATACTGTATGTGTGTCAAATAATTAACAAATTTAATATTACTTTCCAAATGCTTTTATACCCAGTTGTATCTCATGGTAAACCCAAGCAATATCAAGCGAGAGGTCATTTTACATCACTCGTTAATGGATAATAAAGGAGGAAATCCAAAACTTTCCAGCCTCTACTGTAACTTTGGCATGTAGACATGAGAAGCTAGTGCTAGTGCCTGCATGTGTTTTTATCATAATTTATTTTCTTAGTAAATAAAAACTGTAAAAACAATAAAAGCATAACACTCAAACTACTGAGGTAGGACATTTTTACAGTAAAAGGCAATAAAAAGCCCAGATTCTGTGAGTGTGACTAATTGCACCACAATCATATTTCCACTGAACCAAACGTTTTACCACTGTAAGCAAAGCTAGACTGCAGAGATAAACATTCCTTGCATATGTAACATCCCTTATCGGATCATTTTAAAAACTAAAAAAATAAATATCTATTAGTGACTGGAACCTCTTTTGTGGATTCCTTACCAACTTTGTGCAAACTGTGCAGCTTCCTAAACTCATTTGTAAGATACGACAGTAGTTTTAATGGTGTCGAGGCGTGATGATTTGGAAATAAATTTAGAGAGCAATGATAATTGTAAAATGTATTACATTTAGATTATGGAATGTTTGACATTGTAATAACTAAAGGAAAAAACACAGAACCAATAATTAGAGCAGCATTAGCAGCATTGGCAAACTGTAAAAGTTTCAACCTCTAATATGTTTGAATCCCTGAATACACTGAAACAATGCGGTGGAAAAGCCCCATTCATACAGCAGCAGATCAGAACTCATAGTCACTCTACAAAGCTGCTTTATGAAGTGATAAAATCTAAATCTGCGAGAAGCCTTTATGGCAGGGATGAGCACAGGTTGGCAGAGTGTCAGGACGTCCTGGGTGGCACCTTCATGTGGGAGGCGGCTTTCCTCCATGAGCGGATCACCTGAAAGAAACTTGCACATTATCGTAAGCCTGTGTTTTGTCCTGTTTGGGGATTCCATTTACGTTTCAGTTTACATTTCTGTAAAAAAAAAAAAAGAACAAAAGAAGACAGCGAGTGTCCCCTCATATAGATACATACACATCCACAAACACTCACACACACACACAACATCTGGAGAATGAATGGTTTCGCTAAGGCTGAATAGATGTTGCTTGCAGCAAATATCACAGACAATGAATTTGGGTGAATAAAGCCGGATTTGGGTGGAAGTGTGAGGCGAGACAGACAGGGTGTGGAATGATTATATTTGTGTACGGGCGTGCACACAGTTAGACGTGTGTGCTTTGTGGTGTATGCATATGTTCATGCGCATTTGTGTCTGCGGTGCATGCACGTGTACTGTGTGTGGAAGTGGGTGTCAGTGTGTGTGTCTAAGATAATTAACCATCCACAGAAGCGTGTCATTCCTCTATTGTGTGTCAGAGCGGACCGCAGGGGTCCTGAGGAGGAGCGGAAATGCTGATTTAGTCTCACATTAGTCCATGGGCTCCTCTTTTTCCTCGCTTTCCCTTTGATTAGACCAGCGTCCTCCTCGGATGTTAGGTGGCTCGATTTAGAAATACCTCCCAAATGTTACCTTCCTACCACCTGCCTGGCAAGCTTGGAAATCTACGAACACACACACACACACACACACACACACAAACACACATGCACACACACACACACACACACACACACAATCCTCCTCAACCGGCTATAACCACCACCCATTAACTCTACCACCAGCAGATCGCTGGCCGGCCGACACGATGCGCGGTGGCCTTTTCCAGAGAAATTCTTAGAGTGGGTTTTTTTCTTGTAGATATTCCACGCCGCTCTGCGCCCTCAGATTTCACGCTGCAACATTAACACGAGCTGACACACTGGATTAAAGGCAGACAGCTGGAATGCCCGGGCCCTTTGTGTAGCGTGGACCTCAGCCAAGAGCCTTCGCTCTGAAGCCAAGAGAGACCTGGGAAAGAGCACTCCTTGGAAATAAACACAAGACCGGCCAAGAGGGTGGAATGTACCTGACGGAGTAAATCCTTCACTGGCCGAGCCTGGTCTGGGTTTTTCGGGTCCTGTCAGGTGCACCTGAAAGGGCAATAAGTCCACACTGTGGAGGAAATAAGAAGCGATGCTTAAAAACATCTGAGGCCTTTCTCACCTGTTTAGGATGTGTTCTAATTCCACAGCAGCTGAACCAAACTGTTGATCAGCTGTGAACAATGTTCAGTCAAATTCACACAAATGAGGACAATGAGCTAAAGCTGGTCTCAAAAGTTCATTCAAAAAGTTTATCATGAAGGCAATTAAGATACAATTAAGATACAATGCAACATGTTCTCCTTTTGTCAGTTTTTAATGTCCCATCATGCAATGTTGCTTCAAAGGGAAATTATTTGGCTTATAACTTTTGCTAATAATAGTAAATGCTAAAACGGAGAGCAACAGTAGCACAAATAATGAAGAGTCACAAAGTGAGCAAACAGACTCAGTAAAGATAATCCATGGATGTATTGAAGAGAACTCAAAGATGGCACCTGTTCATTCCTATGAAAGTTACTCAGTGGCCCAAATGACCTGGATGTTGCTCACGCTTCCAAATTTTTGGGCCTATAGAGCATGCATACAAGGACTGCCCATTGGTCCAATGGTCCATTATTATGAAACCCCAGTAGTTTGACAGCCTGTTATCCCAAAAACATACACCCATTGCTCTGAAAATACATACTGTGGAGTTGTTGGAGTTCATTGATTGCTGGTCTTACTACTTTCCACATATATGTCAACATATTCCTCAATTTAACAGATCTGAGTTCCCTATTACACAGATGAAACTCCTAAATCATAATGTATGACTTTGTATGACTCCTAAAGAACGACTTTTCATTTCGGCTGATATTTGGCTTTAACAGCTCTTCTGTGAACCAAGTTAAATAAACTAAAGTAAGATATGAAACATTACTGTTTGACATTCTGAATCACCGCCAGTCAGCATTTCCATGTCATTTTTATAATGTGATTTCATTAAATCAGAGTTTTGCTTTGTGAAACATGACGCAGAATTTATCAGAAGAACTGAGTGAATTGTAAAAAGACTGTTTGATATGTTAGTTTACATTTTTAATTGACTGACGACGAGACAAATAATGTCTTCAACAGTTTCCTACTGTCGGAGGAAAACCTCCATTAACATTGTTAAATTTAACAGAGACGAGCTTTCCAGAAAACATCTACTCTTTCTAAAAGATAATTTATAATTTCTTACAACTCATAAACAGACACTAACTCATTCAGCGAACATTTAACATAATTCGGTATTAATTTTAGCTCTGTGTAAAGTGAATAAACATGATATTTCCAAGGTAATGCTCGTCTGCCTTAACTACGCAATTTACACATTTTTATGACTGCTGATTTATTAAATTGGAGTTTTACTGAGTGAAACATGATGCAGACATTAGCAGAAGACGTCAGTAATATATAAAAAGTCTGTTTTGTCAGGTAATAAACATTATCGGTGTCTGATAACCAATAATGACGCACTGCCAATTTTTTATGGTTAGGCTGATGATTAGGCTACCTCTGTCGTCTTTTGCCTTTAATATCTTTGTGTATTTTGGTGGGCCTGTTGAAAAATAATTATGTTTAATCGTGTGACAACACTGTGGTTAAGGTCTGATTTGGTTTGGGCACAAAAAACACTTGATTAGGGTTAAAGAAAGATTATGGATTGGGTTAAGATGATCACTTGCACTTTAAAATACACAAATATATAGAGAGCAAAAAACTCAGGGAGAGTGTTTATTTTCAGAGCAATGGGCTTTTATTTTTGGGATAACAGGCCATCGGACTAATGGGTTTTCAGTCCATTGGGACACCATTCGGACTATTGGGGTTTCAGAATAATGGGCCGTCGGACCAATGGCATGGCACCATGCACACTAGAGACTTCTAATGGGCGAGCCAGCTAACTTCAGGTTGCCTCTCAGCTCACTTGAACGGGGATAAAATAATTTAATTGTGGCGCTCTTCTAGACTTTCCAAATGTTATTGGATCAAATTCTGATAATAAAATGAGTCATTTCATGGGGGTGATGTGATGCTAAAAAAAATGTATTCACAGTTTTACAGCCACTGCTTTTCACGTGATGGACCTGGAACGGACTATGGTTGTCCTGAAATAGTGTTCATTAAAGGCAGATAAAAACAGCAATATTAAATAAAATAACATTATTAGATTGTTTTGAAATGTTTTGTCGTTCTTTTCTAGACATATGAAGTGAACCACACATTGAATTGTCAAATGAGGTTATGTCCCAAGGCTGGATTTTCATTATTACAAAGTCAGTGGGATTTTGATTGAGGATTTTTTAAATTCTGGATTAGAACCTGCACAAATTTGTGTATTAAGTTCATCAGAGTTGAATTTGAGGGGAAGGATTTTTTAGGAATTTACTTTGATTCACTGATTTACTTTTATCTACTCCTCTGCAGTTATTCAATGTAAATTGATTAATGTCCCGACACTGGATGATGATGCAAAATATCATTAATCAGTTTCTTTGGCTTATTGTAGCAGCCTTCAAAAACCCAAACAAATGAAATTTAACAATAAAAATAAATAAAAATACAACAGCTCCTTTCATAACATTTTACTACTTAAGCATAGTCTTTAATCCAGTCTGCAAATGAGATTCACCCAAATGGGTGTTTAAAAGTGAGAAATAAGAGGGAGAGAGAGAGAGTGGTAGAGCGACATTGGCTTGTTGAGGGTCTCCATGGTAACGGAGCAGTCTAGTCACACCTCATTACAGCGAGCCGAGTGTTTGTATTGGCCGGCCAGTTCCGGAATGTATTCTCCCCATGCTAATAGCCTTCAGATGCCATCGGCTCATTGCGCTCAGCAATGTCATCCAACTCGCCTACACACACACACGCACACAGACACAAACACACACACACACACACACACACACACACACACATAGACACAAACACACAGAGGCGGGGATAACAGAGAACTGGCAGTTTTATGGCTTCAAATATTTCCCCCCGGAGATCTGTCTGAATAGATAACATAATCATTCCTAAAGTACTGCTGGCTGGCACAACTGGCTGTATTCACCTCACTGAGCTCTCCCCTGGTTCATGTGTGTGTGCGTGTGTGACCATGTTCCGTTATGCATCCTGCATGCTGTGCCTTCTTGTGTGTGTCACTTTCATAATTTGATGACTACGACTGATAATTATGATCTTCATCAATTCATGTTTTTTTTCTTTTTGTGAAGTATTTCCTCTCCATCAGATTTCATATAATTCTCATTCTTATTCATTTGCCCCAACACCAAACACTGGAATCAGAGAATAAAACTGGCCATTGTCTCATTTATTTGTTTCCCATTTTGCATTTCATTTTGAAAACCAAATTAAGAATAAACATGTGTTAAACAAATGTAATTAATTATGAGGTAACACTATATTTGAACCCTCCTTATTTAGCATTTATAAGCATTATATAAACAGTTAATACATATAACTCATAATACTATAACGTGGTTGCAAGCATAAGGACATGTTTAAGTTTCAATTAATGTATTTGTCAACAATTATAATGTCTCCAGTGCAGGATCCATAACTAGTGTATCAAAAATGAACACTGTTGTATTCACATAAGTCTTCCCAATAACTGTATACATCATATTAATTACATTTATTATTTACCAATACTTTGATTACTAATTCTTCTTCCCTCTTTATGACAACACACCTAACTCCATTGGTTGATGAAGACCATAAGGTGCGGGTGAAAGCCCTGGATGACATCTAGCACCTCTGGGACCTTGAGTTAACAAGTTTTTGTCAAACCACTGTTTCCAAGATAAAGAATGAATCTGCAAGATCAACATGTCTTCATGAACACATTTATAAACAATTTTTTAAACCTGCATGTGTGTATAAATAGTTAACAGATGTTTCATTATACAATGTAAGGACTTGTTCATATATCATTAAATATGACTGCAGCTGTGCTATACTGTTAATCATTCATTAACTGTTTATACACTAGTTAAAGATGACAAATACTTTAATAAACACTTATGTCCTCATATCTGCATACATGTTCATTATAGTGTATTAAATACTAAATAGTTAATGATAAAATAAAGTGTTACCACCATGATAAAGAAACAGCCCTGTGAGCAAAGGTTGGAGAAAACCATGTTCTTCTGCCACTGATAAATATTTTAAGTAAGGTGTTTCCTGCAACATGGAAAGAAAAGGAGCAGAAGAAAAAACATGGAGGTCTGAACCTAGATGAATAAATGTACAGGTAACATGGCATGTATAATAAATACATGCCATTCTACCTGTAAACTAACTCTAGGGCTGTAACCAACAATTATTTTCATTATTGATTCACCTGCTGACATTTTGAAATTGCTGTTTTGTCCTGTCAACCATTCAAAAAGTCTACAATGACATAAAACTGAGAAAAGCAGCACATTCTCACTTTGAGAAGCTAGAACCAGTAATTGTTTGCCATTTTTGCTTGACAAAATGAGAAGATTTCTGTTTATCAACTAATCTATTAATCAAGTAATCGTCACAGCACATCCCTCCCTCCCTGTGCTTTATGTTTAACTGTTTACTATAGGACCATGAGAAGATAAGTAGCCCCTTGTGCGAGAAACCGAAGCCGTGTGCAGTGATGCTCGACTCGATGCTCCTCTGGGACTTCACAGGGATTTAGCTTTCCCTGGCAACTCCAAGTCTGGCCCCGGCTCACTAATCTGCACGGTGTAAGGCTACATCACTTAAGAAAATATCAGTGAGCCGTCATGCAAAAGAAGATCGCCGCGGCTCGGCTCGGCTCAGCGTGGCAGCTGACTGAAGAGGGGAGAGGCGTACGGAGGGAGAGATGAGACGAGAGGTGGGGAGGTGGGAGCAAAGAAAGGAATAAAGGAGAGAGAGCGGGAATGGGCGGCAAAGAGAGAGGAAGAAAAAAGAGAGGTGAAACTAGAAGGAGGAAGTGTATGAATGGCAAGAGTGAAGACATGGATGTTTTTTTTTAATTAGTAAGGGGCCAAAGTGAGGAGAGCAGCAGTTAGCAAGGGGGGCTGAGGGAGGACTTGGTGCTAGTAGACAGTTTTACTGAGCTTCTTCTATACAAGACAAAATCATAATTGGGCATCAATTTAACTTCACTGAGCTGCATGATTGATTATAATAAGCTGAATGATTCAATATAACATAATAAGCTGCATTAACTACTTTGAAAGAACTGTGAAATCTGTGTAATTAAAGAGATGGAGTTATGTTTCTGTACAGTTGTGGTATTGTGCCAGAAGACAAGGTGCAATCTTAGCCAGCCTGTCCATTAGATACTTCAGTCTATTCTATACCTGCTGAGAGCTTATTCCAGCAGGGTCGAACAGGAAAAAAAAGACATACTGCACTTGCTTTGGACTGAACTACTGGAATTCTTCACACTTTAGCCACCACTATGTGTCTAAATTACTAAAACAGTCCCTCGGTGATGATGCACACATTTTCTGAATTTGCCACAAATTCAATTGGAATTGATGAAATCTGCAACTAATTTTTTGTTACTGAAAACAACACCCCATTTTTTTTGAAGATAAGAAAGACTAAGATTTGATTCTTCCTGTTGGGAAAGTTCCCCCAAGTTTCTATATTAGTCCTAGAATAAGACAGTTCATAACTTCAAAGCCCTGCCTTTTGTTTTTTCTCTGGTAAAAGTAAAACATAAAATGCTTCCATTAAATTATACCATAATTCCACATTTCTGCAGCTTGTCCAAGTTAGTTTTCAAGTGTGGCTCATTCTTCATTCTGTTTATCAGTCAAACACTTGTTCACTCTCCTGTCAGCTGTCAGAATGATTTTCTTGAGGCTAGCAGTTATCTCTTTGAGCTCAGCATCATGACATCCTTTGACACCAGTGATTCTTGGCATCTTAACAGATGTTTGGGTTCCTGGTTTTCTGCAGCGAAGACGTTGGGAGGTGCTCCCAACGTTTCACTGGTTAGGAATTTATCTGTTTTGTAGCATAATACGTAACGCGAGTCATCAGATAATGTCACAACTGAGCTTATTAAACACTTTTAGGGCTGATGAACTCAGAACGAAGACTACAAACAACCCATAGGGACTCATAGAATGCAAAAAGTTTCAGGGAGAACAAATATTGTTCACCCCCAATCTCGTATCAATAATTTGGTGAACAGTGAAGTAGCTGGTGCAGTTCAAATAGGTCTGAGAATGAGCTTATTGACCATTGGTTCCCTGACTGGAAAAACAACTCACCAACAGAGCTCGGTAGGCACAATAAAGAACGATGACCTCGTCTTCTAGTACCAGAGACTTAAAGGTTATTGGCTGCAAAATGGCCACAAGTGTGAATGAGATGGACTCACCTGTAAAGGTTATTAGTCGACATAAATAACAACTCTTGAATCAGCATGATTCTTTCATCGTTGTGAAAAATGATAACTGCTCATAGCAACCATCACCACAGCTTCCACGCTGACAGAAAATGATGTGAGGATGGATACATTGGTTGGGGCAAAACAAAACCAAAACAAACAAATAAACAAAAACAAACAAACAAGCAAAAACTCCCATCAAGATATAAGCTAACATGAACACAATGCCAGACTAAACAAATCTATCCGTGAGGTTAATGAGAGTAATATATAAGCAAGCGATCATTACCTTTGTTAGGATTTGTTGAAACTTATGCAGCATTTTTACTGGACTCAGAAACAAGGTTCTGAATTGCATCACAGTTTGTTACTGGTAAAAAAGATTCTTCCAGTTTGACAAGATTTTTCTGGAAACATTGCAGGGATTTGAATGGTCATTTTGAATTAGCATTAAGGCTTGAAAATTCCGTAAAATACAGCTAATATATCGCTTGTTGGGTGGAGATGCCTGTTAATTTACTTTTCTAAATATATTCATTTCATCTCTACAGGAGTTGACACCTTTAATAGTCTCTCAGTCTTCATGTTCCCTCTTTGATGCTCGTTCATTGTTGTTCTGAAATTGCTACAGTATTTCCTGGGTTTTCTGAGGTTACAGTTGCCCCTGCAATCATCATGTGCTCCCACTGGTGTGGAGTATAATAAACAGTAAGAGGCTAGCATGTTAAACTGTGTTTCTATATAAGTTTGGCGTATGGGAACTGGTCTGGGTAGTAATTGATTGTTAGTGTAACTACTCAAATTGGCTAAAATGTGATGAGCTGACTTTGCAGCATGATTTCTCTAGTCTGTAGTCTGGTCTATTCTGACATCTTCTCTGTGTCATAGTCTATGATGCAGCATTCTCTAGTGACATCAACATGTGAAAAATGTGAAAAATAAAACATGTAAATGAAATTGTTTAGTACAGACATAGAGAGGCAATCACACCCCCCTCCGAAGATATTCATCACAGGGGACGACATAATTAATTGTTTACTCACATATTACACACACACTCCTCCCACTTGCTCTTCACTCACATGAGTTAATTTCCCACAGGGCAGAAGCACACAGGAGCCAAAACTGGCAGGAGCTACAGGTAGGTTGTAGTGTGAGAGCCTGTTGCTAGGCAGACTGCTCAGCCGTCTTGTGATTTACTCTGATCAAAAGCTATTACCACTCAGAAACTGAGAGGGCTGAGTTGTGTAGGTTGAAAACAATATTTAGTGGCTGATCCTACACAGTAGCTGATTCATTCTGCTCATATTTCATATCTTTGAATAAGTTCATTAAAGAGAGTCCAAAAAATATATGGTGTATCCAAATGCAATTGTATAACTCTATAAGCAGAGAACAGATCAAAGTATTTTATTATTGGCTAAAATTCTAACAAGGCAATTACTAGTAAGATAAAGAGTGAAATGGTGGGAGACTAATGCACAGTAAGAATAAAAAAGACATTGAATCATGAATAAAAATGACCAAAATAAAATAAAATACATAAAACACAATAAAAACAAAGTGAACAAACAATATGAGACAAAAATGAATAAATAGTCAAAACATTTTAAGCAAAAGATAGATTTTAGATTCTATTTAAAGATATCACTGCACAACTCAAAACATAAGTAGAGCACCAGCACTGTTCACTTCATCAGACTGCATAAATAAATAGTTTGTGTACAGATTAAAACACCTGGGATACACATGGTTAATTAGTCAACTTTAGAAGTGTTGGTATTTTTGAACTTTGGAGAGAGCCAGTGTAGCTGTCCCCTTGTGTAGATTTATCACTAAAAGCCAGAAATATGCATTAGGTATTGTTTTCATCAGATTTATAGGGCTGTAAAGCCGGTTGTTTCATAAATCTCAGTCATTGTGGAACTAGATGCAGGTGCATGAGCCCTGATTTCCACTCCCACGAATGGATGAGGACACACCCTGAACCAGCTGTTTTCATATCAATTCGCTGTCTGTACACCTGTCAATGAAACAAACTGGAAAAGACGAGTGCCGCTGATTGTGTTAAACCTGCGAGGTTCTCCAACAGCACAACAGCTGTCATTATGCGCAACCATTACGCACGGCTGTGCGGCTCTTTATACTCTTCATATCATTAATTCATCACATGGACTGTAAACCATCGTCGGCAGTGATCTCAGAAATATAATCAATGATTAGTTTGTAGCGCTCATATCTAAACCAACTTTACAAGCTGTGACACAACTAAGGATAAAATGAAAAGAATAATAAGAGCAAAGTAAAATGTTGACACCTATGTTAATTAAAATAATGATAAAACTAATAAAAGTAACAAATCAATATTATGTCTATTAATGTGAGCACATCGCTGTGTAGACTTCATAACAACTCACAATCAGTATAGCTGCTTATCAACATAAACGATGTTGTACTAAAAGATTCTGTCTCTCACCTCATTATTTCATCTGCACCTCATCACTTCACCCTCAGATCACTTTAGAAAAACATGAGTAAGCCTGGTCTGAAGAACTTGTGAGGTGCGCACATTCTGTTTATAAAGTTTATGTGTGGTAACTGACGTATGCATGGTTTTTGTGTGTACGCATCGTTTATTCATCTGGCCCCTGGTGACCAAGTTACTGAGCTGTAGGTCAGCAGGGAAAGATCACCACACACCATTAAGCTAGAAACACATACACAAACTCTGACAGAGGCCTGATTTGAAAAAAAAGCTCACATCCACAAGTCTCTCCTTAAACATGATCTGAGCCACATCCTGAGGAACATCAAAGCTTTACTTACTGTACATACAGCAAAATACATTCAACAGCTAAAACCTGATTGATGGAAGCAGCATCATACATAATCACGCTGAAGCTTCTCCATAAAGCATCTACGCTGCAGCGGTTCTTATGGATTGTGCACACAGTAAACAGAGGTCTCTGCTCTTCCACAAGCTCATCTTACCCATGTGTGGCAACAGGAAGAATTCATATTCATCTGAACTCTCCTGTGCCTTAATGAACTTCTGATATTCTTTGGTGTCTGCTTAAATAGTGTGTGTCATTAAAATCCTCTGTAATTATCATACAGCTTAAATGAACTAAAAGAGCAACCAAATTACTCACTCTCTTAGCCAAGGTCAGAACAGGTAGTGGACAACATCTTGACTTATTGAATGACTAAAAAAAAGGTGACTTATTCAGACCTGTGTAACCAAGTGTCTGCAAAGAATGAAAAACAAACTAATCAAACTTAGTGTAGTCTGGTTTAACTCAGGAAAACTCAACAACTTTTGGCATTCTCACACAGATACACAACTACATCTTTCTTTCTACCTTTTCTGCTCTCTCTTCTCAAACCAGCAACTCTCCCCTTAAATAGGCCTGCCAATCTGCTAGGCAGAACCATATTTCTCTGTTTCAGTCCTCCACACCTATAACAGGTAAACGACAATGACACCTGTATCAGCTAACATTATTTACACACACATCACACACACCGTACTCCTCACCGTGAGTCAAAATAAGTCCAAATCACACAAAAACTAAACCAAACATTTGACTAAATACATTAAATCCCCCCATACTTGGTCCAACCCATGACATCACTGATGATGTCAGTGAGAGCTTAAAAGCAGGAAGTCACTGGGTGACTCTCCCTTTGTCTCCTGGAAAGCATGAATATGGTAAATATCAAAGCAAGCAAATATAAAATTCAAGAAACAGGACATAAAATTTTAATGAAACCAGAACACAAACAAACCCGGGGTAGTATGTGAAAGCAATGCTACAAAAATGTTATACTGGCTAAGCAAACAAATGACAAGCATGGTAAAAAAAAAAATACAGCAAAGTATAACAGGGACAAATGGTCTCACTCACTTTGTCACATGTTTGAACAGCTCATTTCAAGTGACTTCACTGGGCTACAGGACAGAACATATCATCCTGTAGAGGACTTCTTTGGAGAGGATGGTATAAAACCTTGGTTAGTACCAGTGATACCAGACCATTTGTACATGATTGTGTTTCATGCTTTTAATTTCAACAGGTTTATATTCAAAGGAATGCTTTCACCCTAATATTTTACCAAAATTAATAAATCTTTACAAGAAGTAGCACCTTAAAGGGGAACTCCTATTTTAACACTTTACCTTTATTATTATTATTATTCCAACAAAAACAGTGGAATAAAACCTATCTAAAGTAATAAATGGTAATAGATGTAGTATGAGTGCAGTAGACAAGTGGCTGTTTGGATAAAGTCCCTTTGGGTTTCCTCAGTGTCTGTAGTGACTGATAAGTGCCCTGTGATTGTACTTATCTTCAAGTGGGTGGGTTGAAAAGGCACATTTAGTCCGTCAAGCGAGATAAAAAAAAAAAAAGGCTGCAAAACACCTAAGGCAAACACTGTTTATGTAGTTCCACGCAATTGGATATAAATAGTCTGTAATATGAGGCCTTTTATGGTTTGGTTGTGGTGGAATTACCCTGCTCGTGGCATAGCATGACACACACACACAGCGATCGTATCAGGCGGTGTGGTTCATCCGAGCATTAAACAACCTCAGCACCTCTCTGTAAGAAAAACAAACATCGTCTGCAACCAAGCGCAGACGGCTGCAGCCCGCAGCCGGCAGCTGGCTGACGTGCTGCAGGAACCGGCTTGCATGTGGGCAGCCGGAGTCTCTCTGCTCAAACTGTTATCAACACAACTCTGGCACAGAGGAAGAAACATCTAGAGACTGAAGAATGATAAGACACAGAGGGAAATGTGTAAGATTTTAAATAAGACAATATCAGACAGTTTTAATTACACGCTAGAATGAAGTCAGAGGAAGACCACAATTAACAGTATGTAAGAAAACAGGCACATAAGCACATATTCACTTTTTAAATCCTCTGGAGTGTATTTGTTTACACTAGTTTTATCTTTAATGCATGACATCATATTTCTTTATCCAGCTCATAGTTATAAGTCTCGTTTGCAGCCCTACATGGCATCAGTAGTTCCCAACTTTTTTTTTTTTTTTTTTGTCTGAACTCCATCAGATGTCACCATCCGTTTCTCTTCCAAATGTGTTGATTTGAATTAGTATTAAACAGAATGTTGTTTAACACTCTTCGTCACATAAAAGTGGGTATTTTTTTCTTACAAGACATAGTGATTCTGGAACGAACAACTTTTAGTCTTCAAGGTCTTCTTTTTGTCAGTAGATTGGGTCAAGTTTTGTTTTGTATTAGTACCAGTGGAGTGGCAAAAACTGGATGTTTCAACTACTGATTCATTACATTTAGTCATCTTTTTTGAAATAGTTTCTATGCACAAATTGCAAAACTTGATGTTAAGATGTTTCAATTACTCAGGTCAGAGGAAAACTTCAGAGTGCTGTTATTTTATTGGCTAATGTGACAATAAATGAACTCACACCACTTTCTAATCCCATTTGTCTGTTTATTTTCCTCCTAAACACAAAAATGTGGATACATTTATCCAATCTGCAAGTCAGTTAAGCACAGCTTTGTATTTAGCTAATTGTTTATGCTGATATCATATGTCATATACGTTCTATCATTAAAGTTCATACAATTGTTTTAATTTATTTTAAATAGTGAATTGAAGGTGAACTCTGCTAACATAATCTTATAATTGCATTTTTTCCTTGTGTGTCAGAATACATTTACAAATGTTTTATTCATGACACAGGGTAGTGCTGCAAGGTGGTTTAGTGTACATATATGTAGCTACATTATACATATATGAACCAACATATACAGAATACTATGTGGTGCTAGTTAAGATAAACAGAATACAATTTCAATTTCTTTCACATTAGCTGAACTTCTCCACAATCTTTCCATGTATCCTCTGGTAACTGTTCAAGTACCTCCTCCACGTGAGAGAGGATCACTCCTCTGTTCACTGACAGATTAATAATAATAATAATAACAATAATAGACTTTATTTATATAGGACCTTTCATAAGATAAAATGCAGCTCAAAGTGCTTTACAAGAAAAGGTATTAAATTTGACAAATAGACCAAACACCTTGTAGGTTAGAAACAGTTGGAATCTGCACTTGTGATTGATTTTGTGACTAATTTGTATGTACTGTAAGTGTGATGTGCTGTGGGTCACAGAATATGAGCTAGCCGTGAATTCTGAGGATACATAAAAAAAAATCTAATAATTATCTAGTCAAATTTAATAAGGCTGTATAATTAATATAAACATTACTGCCATTCAATGCACCCAAAGGTAATTGCTTTAAGAAAGGAAGCAACAATGGCTTAAGGTAGAGGCTGCTGCATTATACTGTGGGCAGTCAGACATTTCCTCTTTGAGTAATTAGAGTGTCAGATAGAATAATGTGGTCATTAGTCATGAATTAGAAGAAATGGCTAATTCTTAAAGGAAAACTTGAACAGGCAATGCTGCCTTGTCAGATGAGAGATAATTAGCTTACCGCCTTAGCTCAGCTCACAAACGACTTTACGACAAGTTTAGTTTCAGCTAAAACCTCCGTAACTAGATTTACTTATTCCACATTTCTGGTTTTATTCTGTTAGTATGGAGATTTGTAGATTCACCAGCCTGTAAAAATCTTTGGGAGCCACCTGGTCGCGAGGGCGGGATTACTAACGGGTGCTGTTCATTCATACTGTAGCAGCCTGTGATTGTGTGGCTGTGCTGCGTTTCATCTGAGCGTCTGCATGACAGCCTGAATGCGGCTCTCCCTCAAAGATATAATAGGGTTTTATTTGCCCCTTGAGAACCGGCGAGGAAGCCCAAAATGCAGCTGCGGGGCCACAGGAGTGCCAGCCCCCCTCCTGAAGAGAGAGAGAGAAAAAAAAAACTCCCAGAGAGAAGGGCAGAGGGAACTGTATCAAAGAGAAGATGTGTGTGTTTCAGTGTGTCTGTACTTGTATCTGTACACTTATGAGGATCAATTGAACCTGCAAAAGTACAAAGATGAGCAAAATCCTCCAAGGACCTATTTTAAGGTGGATTTAACATCAACTCTTTAGGATTCAGCTTGTTGCTAATAATGTTTATCTTACAGTATGTTAAGGAAATTCTAGCAATATTCCAAAAGTGAGATTATTTTTAGTTAATTATAATGGAAGGTATCTAAATCATCCAGGCTTGTTGAGGATTGGTGGACCTGAAACTCAATCAAAGGATGCAGTTTTATTGGCTGACCCAACTCTCCATTAAACTGTAAAATAATGAGAAATGAGAATGTTTACTTGACAGTTTTCAACGTGTCGGTTGGTAATGGATTGCACTAATGATTATTTGTTTTGGCTAATCACTCCTCTCCTGTTGACTGAGATGACTGATGAAAGTTAATCTTACTTTAGGAGAAGCATCAGTGACAACAGTTATTTGCATGAGTGGCGCTCCCGTCCTTGTCAGAGTTGTCATTGCTCTCCGACACTGTGGTGGGTGCTGTGGATAAATCTACAGCAAGCACACAGTAAGGCTGCTGCAGCAGAAGAACGCAGTAAAAAAAATGTGGAGTTTCTTTGTCAAAATGTTTATGTCACTGCTGTACAGGACATGTTTCCTACTTGCTTCCTCGTTATTTCTGTTTAAAAATACATTGTATCTGATTGTTGGAGAGACATTAGAGGAAGTGATCAGGTCAGTCTCACTACAGAAAGACAAGCCAATCGTCAACCAGGAACTGCTTGCAGACGGTGCGTCATCTGTGATCACATAACTGTGGAGGTTTGTGGAGAAGTGAGGCATGCAGCAGGTGTAAAGGCAAGGTTACACTGGAAAAGAACTTGTACATCTGAAAGCAAATGTCTCTCCTGGAAGGCAGGAGGGCATTCATTG
This sequence comes from Thunnus albacares, assembly GCF_914725855.1. Lineage (NCBI taxonomy): Eukaryota > Metazoa > Chordata > Actinopteri > Scombriformes > Scombridae > Thunnus > Thunnus albacares. The sequence continues at coordinate 31,091,358 of NC_058111.1, read as the reverse complement.
TGTTGCACACTTGGTTCGTATGAAATGTGACAGAGTTAGTCGTGCAAAGAATGAAAAAAGAGAGCAAGAGAGAGAAGTTCTAACCTACTTGCTTTCTCACCTCTGCACAGCTGCGTGAAGTGAGCGTGAATGTCAGATTGTTGGTCTCAGGAAGTTGCAGAAATTGTCGGACGCAGCCCCTCCTCGGTGATGTCAGAAAGATGTTGAGGGGTTTCTGAAGCTGTTCAACCATCCAACAAGTTCTGATAAAGCATACTGCACCCTTAAGAGTTAGGGGTGTTAGGAAGTGAATGAAGTCAAAGAAAGGCCTCATAACTATAGCAAAACACGATACACACACAAACACACAAACACACTCACAAACACACACACGCACAGCCACCCAGCTCTCCCCGAGCGTTACAACCTCACATCCCCTCCACTGGTGTCCTCTGGGCTGTTCTCCCCCCTGCTGTGTCTTCAACTTGGCATCAGTTTTATTAGTTTGAATTACAAGGAATTCAATTAAATAAACAGAAACAACATAAACAAAATTAATAAAAGCAGCAAAAATATGAATTCAGAGAATCTTTTAGAGGTAGCAAAAGTTCAAACTGGATGCTAACTGCTCTACAACAGCGGGACAGACACACACACGTTGAAAGTCATTGAGGTGGGGGCAAGGGGTGGGTGGGGGAATTGGTGAGCTGGAATGGTGGGGGGGGGGTTCAAATCCCGTGAACAGTGGGGCTGATTTGAAGTGAGGGACCCCCTGCTGGCTGCTGTGAATGGGGAGTCGCATACCTTGCTGACTGCCGTTTGTGCAGCAGCCCGTAGAAGAAGAAAGAGCAAAGAAAAAGAATCACAGGAAGGGGAGACAGAGAGAGAGGGAGGGAGGGAGGGGGGGGAAAGTTAAAAAAAAAAAAAAAAAGCATGTTCTTGAACTTGGCTGATAGCATCTGTAATTTCCTCCTCCACTGTTCCTCTATATGTATCAGCCGCTGGCTTATTACTGGCTGGCCCTGCCATCTGGCTGTTGTGAGCCAGAGTGTGAAAGTGGGAGAGAGAGGAAGAGCTGAAAATTGCATTTCTTCTCGAAGGTCTTTGTAAAGAGCTCTCAGTGTATGCTACAGAGGATCATATGGCTGGTCTCAAACACATCGTCATATCCTCTTCAACCTTTCAAGAGCCACAAGCGGGAACTTAATCACAATCAGCTTTATATGCCAAGTATGCTGACACATACAAGTCTCAGTAGCTGTCAGTGTGCTTACACACAATGCCAAGAACAAGTGTATAGGAAGACATATAAGCACATAACCAAACAATAGGCAAACATAAACACACAGTATACAATATACAGTAGAAATATACTGTTCATACCAACAACAATTGATAGCAAACATACAGGGTTTATTTAAAAGTCCAGTAAATTCCCCAAGGTTTACAAAGATATCAAACGTGTATAAATAAATAAAAAGTATATATGTGAATTGAGGCATTGATGTAAACACTACACACAAGATATATAATATATCTACTGTATATTCCCAAACAAACATGACATCTTGGGCTTGAATACTGCACTCAATGTATGTGTCATATAAAGCTGGGTCAATGCCAAGCAGAAAAAAGAAGATAGAGAATATAGTATGTGATGTTGTCATACAGTGTGTCTCAGAACTACTCAAGGTGCTATAAAGACTCGTGTTTGCAACATTTTCTACAACACTATGCACAAGTGCTTCTATACTTTTGTAAACTTAGGTCTTATTGTTATATTCTTGCCCATAATTTATAATAACATTCACTCACCACCTCCTTTGTGGAGATGTGTGGATTCTGGGGAGAGTCACATAGGTCAAACTTAAAGTCCCCCTCTGTTCAAAAATGTGTGTTGCTTATTGTTCCTTCTCTTGAATATTTGAGCTTCACTGTTCAGAATGATGTATTTGCAGAGTTTGTTTTCACGTTCATCTGCTGAAGGAGGAAAGTTTCTCTGTGCTCAACTTAATCTCCATTTAAGGCGTGTACCTATGTGTGAGCATGATTTATGACATCACTAGTTTGGAGCCAATTGTGGTCCAGTACTCAACTTACATAAATGTGGTATGGAAACTTGTGAAAAATGTGAAAAACATTTGCATATGCATAGATTTGTATATCTTATAATATGTGTAGAGGGGATCTTTAAAGATATTGCCACAAGCAAATTGTCTTTGAGTCTGAGAGTAAATATAGAAAATTGTTGTAGCTGTTGTAGAAAACTACATAGCAGTTGTAGAGCGAGTAATTTAACAACATAAACAGAGTCTCTGTTTACTGTACAGCGGCAGTTGTTGAAACTCCATTTTATGTATCTTGTTTTATTTTTGCAGTTTGAAAACTTGCAGAAATGAACCATCTTCTTGTATTTGCTAAGACCTCTCTGGCATTCCACACAAGCTAAATCAAAAAAAAAAGAAAGAAGAAAAGCAGGCACTAATTTAAACAATAGATCAGGTCAGTCAGCTGGCAAGTTGACCTGGTAGTGGATCCACCAGGCTATGGAGTTTAATACGACATCGACAGGGTTTTCCAAAGACTGCAGTCTGTGTTCAGGTTCAGTCTGATGCAATGTGTTTGAAAAGGTTTCTGTTAAACTGAAGCTTCAGTCAAAGTTGTTCTTGCCAGAGTCTGTGTTTCCCAAATATATTAGTCAAATATAGTCATTTGATTTATTTTTTTAGTCAATAAAACCTAAAACATTATAGTCTAGTTTTCCTCAGTAACATTTTAGTCTCATTTTTGTCATGTATTTTTAATTTTCATATCTTCTACGCATTTTGACATCACAGCTGTTGCCATCTTTGTTGTGTACAGTCAGCATGGTTATATGTGTTGTTCTTGTATATCACAAGGTTAATAATAATGGGATTGTTTACTTGTTCACACACAGTGTGTATGCCACTCTGCTCTGCAGTAAGACAACAGACTGAGTCTCCTCAGTAAATCCAGCTGTCATTTCCAAACACCATCGTTCCTGCTCACCCAGCATCACCACAGCTATCTGTACTCTGCACTGCTGAGACGCCTGGATTCACCCACCTGTTCACTGTCTGTTGTTGAATAACCTTGAATATTTCCAACATCTAGAAGAAGATTTAGATGGTTGACTGCCAACATTAATCCTTCCTAATTTAATCATTCCTTCTGTCAACAACACGAAGAAAGCTGACTAAAAGTAACATTAAGGTTACATCCACAGTTCTTGATAATGATACATTAGCTTACCTTGATACATTTTGGTCTGCATATTTTCTTAAATTGTCCCAGCTGTTTAGTTTCTGCTTCTTGTCTTATTCTCAGTGGATTGTTAATGAATGTAGTCCATAAATCTGTTTGTTCCTACTTCAAATAACATTACTGCATGATGCTTCTTAGTAACAGTAGTGCAACAGGTAAAGCAGTTAATCAAGAAGGATACTGTTTTACTTATCAGGAGCTGTAGTGTGTGATTCCACAAATACATGCATGAATGAGACTGTAGGGTAATCAGTTAATTTGTCTTTCACATTATTGTTTAGTCTTTATAAGTTAATGTAATACATTTTGTCATAGTTCTTGTTTTCAAAGGTTACTTTTTATTTAGTTTTAGTTTTACTCTCATTGACTTAAGTCACACTAGTTGGTAAAATGTCATTGTGACCAACAGTCATACTAGAATAAAATATGACAATAAAACCAAGTTGACAAATCCTGGTATTTCTTTAATGGTGCTATAAAGATTGATCAGGATTACACTGGACTCTTTGTTTTAATTGACCATCTTTACCTTCAATTAGATAAACCAGAGAGTTATTTGAGTAATCACAATTTTATAGTGAAAGAAAACACTCAGAATGCACTCATGTATGCATTTTCTTCATTAATAAATTTACTTCAAACTGATTTACACTGAAGTAAAATGAATAATTGGTGTTTCTTGTCAGGAGATTGTAAGCATCAAATATAGATGTTCAGCAGCTACATTATTAATTACACACAGTGTTATACATATACATGACTGCTATACAAAGACTGGCATATTGTACTGTAGCTTTTTTTAGAGTTACTGTGATATATCAGTGTTCTGACATATCAGGTGAATATTTGCTTTTATGAAAAAATATAACGCATGTTGTTCTCCAGTCTTTTACTCATTAGCTTCAAGTCGTCTTGAGAAGGCTTCAGCACTCTTAGAAAGACACAATAGTGTGTTTTTGTCGTATAATGACAATAACAAAACTCTGAGGATTACTTGTATATTACAGATTTTGTTAGAGCTTTGTTAGCTTCAATGTGTTGATGTTAGTATTGGCTTTGTGAAAGCCCTATCGGTCGTGCCGCAGCCTGTACTATAGAGCTTCAATGTCCCCTGCAGCCATAAGCAGCTCCTGTATGGTCGTATAGTTTCAGTTCCACCAAATCCTCCCCTCAGACAATGCTGCTCCGCTTGGCTAATGTATTGTTCAGCCTGTGGGAACCAGCTTCCTATATTAAGAAACTGAGCAGAGGGAGAGAGAGAGAGCAAACGCCTGCTCGTTCTCCCACTTTCCACAGACATAATAGCATTCTTAGAGTGAGAGAGCGATGAAAGAAAGTGGGAGAAAGTTGCACACTCTTCACACTTCAGTGGTCCCCCTCCCTCCCCCTCGTCCTCTTCTTCTTCCTCCCCCTACCTTTTTTTCCTTCCCCTTCAGCACACACACTTTTCTTCTTAGGGGATTCTTTTGAAATGGGACAAGGGAGAGGGCGAGATCAAAGGAGGCCAATTGCCACACACAGCATTCCCAGCCCGGCTCTGTACATGTACACACACACATACACTCACACAAATCTTGCCTTCATTTCCAACATCCAGAAGTTATCTTTTGTCATGTTGGGATATTGTATGACAGTCTCCAACAGACTGCAGATTGTGAGCAGTGAACACATCAGCTGAGGGACAGTTGATCGCTCTGACTGTAGCACATGAAATATGCAGTGCAGCTTATTTGCAGGTTTTCACTCTTGTGAAAGGTGTGTTCCATTGATGTGAATTTCACACTTCCCCTGTTAGTGATGAATGCAAATGAATGCAATTATATCCAAAGTAAGTTATAAACCACTGACTTAGATTTGGATAGTTTGTGACATTTGCTCAGATGGATAGATACAATCTGGTCTCAGACAAAAGGGGCATCAATGCAACCACTTCATTATCTGTGTAAGCAAGCGATGAAAGTAAGATGATAGCCATGCTGTCATCTGTACTTAGATGATACAATTTGTGTTTAAATTTTGATTGCTTTAATGTCACAAGGTGATAATTTCTTCTTCATATCTATCTGTGCTATGAAAATGACAGAAGGACAAAAGTCACCAACTCTGAATTCTCAGAATTAAAGGCTGTAATAAATTAAAGGCATAATTACAATTCCTTCAATTTTCAAGTCTTTGTTGTACCAAAGGCTGGAATGTGAATCATCAGTGCCTGCAGCTGGACAACATGATTACATGATGTGGTTATCACAGTCTCAGAATCACTTCCGAATGCACACAATTAGCCTCTGGACATACAGTACATACGTAACCAAATGTTCCATTGTAGCTGCTCCATAACTTGGTAAAATCATCCTTTTCCCTGTGTTACTGTTTAAGTCAAACATTTCTTTATGGAACATATTAGATTCAATACAATTAAGGATTGTATTCATTGATCATTTTAAGGATGTTCTGGGTCCTAAAGACATCAGTTTGGTCCACATTCTCCAAACAGGCAGTTTACCTGTGTTTGCATATAAAGTCAAAGCAAAGGTGTGAGTTAAAGTTAACAGATGTGTAGCGCCCTGGACAGTGCACACTGAGCAGAAGACACACCTGTGTTAGGTTTCAACTTGAGTGAAAATTTGTTTACTGCAGAGATGCCGATCATTCAGAAGTACTTAGGCGAGTGGTGCTTTGAGGTCAATGCTAATATTAGCCTGCTGATATGGTCACAGTCGCTTGCCGCTGCTGTTCATTTAGCATTTCAAAAGCCTCAGCATCCACCTGTAGGCTCTGAGTCTATGTTTCCCCAGCAGGGAATTTAGTATCGTCACTCCCCACTTCCCGCTGTGGTGAGCGTGATGTTTCGACATGGGGAGTGATGAGGTCAGAGCCTAGATGCCAAACATTACAATTGTACATACTCTACATTTACATAATCTATTCCACATGATATGGCTGACTGAACTGGCTGTTGTCTTTTACTACATCAACTTGTGCATCACTGGAACAACAGATGAAAATAAGCTTCTAGCCATATCTCCTGCAATACATGTATTGTGCATTGCCCCTAAAGGAACAATAAGATAAAGTTAATTTAAAAAGGTTTTGTCAATGCATTTAGCAGATTTCTCAAACTAAAATAATTTGTTTTAAACAGCTGAGAAAACCGTTGAAAAGATCTGCCGCAAATAACCCACGTTTTCAATCATGGTGGTCACTCCCCACTTCCTCACTGTGCTTAGCAAGGTCCTTCCTTGTAGAAAGTGATGAAGGCAGAGTCTAGATGACAAACATGAATGCTGCACACATTCTGCATTCACATAATAATGAATTCCATGTGAGCAGACTGACTGATATGTATTTTTGCCCTTGACACTTCTAAATCTAACCCCATCTGTGCGTAGGGTGGTTGGTTTGCTTGTTAGTGTTTTCCATTAAGAATCCATTCAGCCTGAAGGATGTGTTTGTTGCGTCAGTGACCTATGGAGAATGTGTAGATGATAACTTGATTCACGGCCTCTCGTGACCCTCTTGAACATCTAGTCAATCTAGGTTTACAAATACAAATGCAATATAAGTCTGCAACTATACGGCCTTCTTTTGATCTGAGATTCATTCAAGGAATAAATATGGTGGATAGGCAGACACTCGACAGTGTTCAGATGAACATCTGAAGAGGAAACCAATGACAGGAGGCAACTAGAGCTTTCATTGATCAACTGGCTGTCTGAGTGATGGATTATCATTGACTGTTCAGTGTACTTGAAGTGGTGTGTTTCCCATACAATGTCTGTTGAGCCTTGCCAGTCCACAATGAGCTAAGGGAACTGTTCTGCTGGTGCTGTGGTGAATATAACTTCACTGCATTGCACTTCCCCCTGAACAGCCTTTTCATCTCCTTTTCCTCTTTTTGACTGTCCATCCTTGCTGTCAAAGGTCCTCTATCTCATGTCTCCATTTAGGTAGTGTGACATTACTTAGTATTTTTTCCAAGTAACGTCACAGACAAATGAGTACCACCATTTTTTCCCTCCAATTTGCGTCTGTCTTTTCACCAAGGTAGATGGTACGAGGCCAGTTCTGAACTGACATCTGTGATGCATCAGCCAACTGAGCAACCAGAACACTATCTTTTATACTTTCTGTTGAAACATGCATTTGCAGAGCTCCTTCAGCACTTCTAACCCCCACCAGAGCAGCCATCAGATGTGGAGAGGAGCTAAATCTGGCCTCACACCTTCTGAGACACCATATGCTACCTTACTGCATACCTCAGTCACTCGGTGGCACCTCTGCTTGTTAAAGCCCTCCCACTGGTATTCAGGGAAATGAGATGTGGGCCACAGATATAGAACATACACTATATTGGATTTACAGGCTAATGTGATTTCCGACCATGATAAATATATCAAATTCAGCCAGGAAACCCTTGCTGGCATTTAAGTGTTCCTCTGCTGGAGGTCGACATACAGATTGACATTACAATTTGTGTTTAAATTTGACTGCTTTAATGTCACAACTATGATGATTTCTTCTTCAGCTCTATCTGTGCTACGAAAATGACAGGAGGACAAAAGTTACCAACTCTGAATTCTCAAAATTAAAGGCTGTAATAAATTCCAGGCATAATTACAATTCCCTCAATTTTTATTTTTTTTTTGGTGTATCAAAGGCAGGAATGTGAATCATCAGTGCCTGCAGCTGGACATGATTGCATGATGTGGTTATCACAGTCTCAGAATCATATCCGAATGCACACAATTAGCCTCTGGACATACAGTACATACGTAACTGAATGTTCCATTGTAGCTGCTCCATAACTTGGTAAAATCATCTGTTCCCCTGTGTTACTGTTTAAGCCAAACATTTCTTCATGGAACATATTAGATTCAATGGCTGGAGAGAGAACCAACCGGAGAAATAACCAGGAAAGTTAGCTTGTTTGTAGGGATGCACCATATTGGATTTTTTGCCGATATCCGATATGCCGATATTTCCAACTAACTGTGGCTGATTGCCGATGCCGATACAGATATATGAACATATTTTTTTGCCGGTTGGCTGAGGAGACTATTATGCATGCAAACATAGACTGTACTAAGTATGTTCAAAAAAGACAATATACGAAGGAAGAATTTAGGAAGACTGGAATTCAGGAGCTCAGCGTTAAAACTTTAATGAACCTGCCAAGTGAGTCGAGCAGTAGAGTTTTCTTTGAGTTTATTTGACAGACGGGATTAAATGTGTAGGTTTTAATCTCTGGTCCACACTCCGGAGCAGAGGGTGGCGGTAATGTACCTAATACGCTGGTTGCCAACTGCCGTAGAAAGATCCCCCTCATTGATGTATAATAAGTAGTGCACTGAATATGCACTACTGCGCATATTCAGTGGGCCGCACAACGCGGAAGCAAACCCGGAAGCTAGAAACTTTTTTGGCGTATGCGCCAGGCGAGCAATTCTTATAGGACTGGATGGGCGCCATTTTTAGTCCGGTATCCAGCTCTTATAATACATCCATGATCCCCCCCTCCGCCTCAAACAGAGTGGTACATCCTGTCGGCCGAGGTGTTTCCCATCTGTGCAGCCGAAGTTAGCAGCTCCTCGACGGACTGTCTCTCCCTGACGGTCCTGGTGCTTCCTCCGCAGGTTCCACTTCACTCAGCTGCCCGTCAGACCTGCTGCTTCTTCCCACTTTAACCTGAATAACAAACCAGGGCTCGGTGCTCTGGTTGGATCCACATGGAAAGCTGGGGCTAACGTTTAGCTGCGAGGCTAGCGGAGCGTTAGCCGCAGCATGACCGGAGAGAAGCACAGCCAGCTAGCCTCTGCTAGCCGATACTTCATTTTAGAGAACAAACCAACAACCAGACCAACAGCCACAAATGGATGTTATGACATGGATACTTCATCTCCATAAAAGAAAGAAGAAGACGTCAGATAACGTGAGTCATATATAGCTTCTCTCTCTATGTCTCTTTGGTCGCTAATTTCATCTCTGATGGTTAAATGTCGCTCTGTGTGGCGGTTGTGTGAATTTATCTCCTTGTCAAGAATGCAGCAGAGATCATATAATGTGATGTAGGTAGTTTGCTTGTTGAAGTTACAGTGAGCTGTCTGGACTCACTCATTCATTTGGAATTGATCCAGTTTTTGATTGAGTGGTTGTTCAGTCAGCTGTTGATGGTGTGTGATTAGTGAATGAGTGTGCAGGAGGTCTGGCTGCTTGTTGTGAGAATTTCTTCATTGTTCTTGTTTAAGCTGAACCGTATATTGAGTAATAAGCTTAAAGTAACTAGAATAACAAGTGTTAACATGTCAGCTTTGTAGACTATATTTTGTATGTTGTGCAGATAAGAGTGTGTAAGTCATGTATTTGATACATGCATTAATACTTTTTGTGAACTTACACTTTTAGATCTGTGAATGTTTTTAGTGTTCAATCATTCTAGTATGCAGCACTGATTTGTACTTGTATCAGATTATAAGCTTTGTGCTACTTTATATATTTCTGTATACTAAGAAAATACATAGGAAACACATGTAAATCATGTGATATCTTGTCTGTTTTTGATGAGAACATAAATCTGTTGTCACAATAGAACAATACTATAAGTCTGAATTTCACTTTGTTGGTAAAATGACACATTCAAAACCACTCCAGGGCTAAAATGAGCACTTCTATGTTTAGAAACAATATGCATATGCTAAATGTCTTTAAAGAAGCAGCCTTTTCATCACTCAGGGGTTTATGTTTTTGAAAGCAAAGTGTTTTATTGGTATATAAAATTGCCCCCCACCCCTCCAATTTCATCAAGTGGGGGACGGTGAAATAGTTTGATGCGATTTGTTGTAAGATTTCATGTTGGTTTTCCTCCTCTCCTCCCCAATTTTTTGAGTCACCAGCCGCCACTGGTTTACATATAAAGTCAAAGCAAAGGTGTAAATTAAAGTTAACAGATGTGAATGGACAGTGCACACTGAGCTGAAGACACACCTGTGTGAGTTGAAATTTTTTTTAACTTGATCGAAAATTTCTTGCTTACTCTGAAGCTTTATGACACCAATCCATGAATGAACCAAAGCAAGGAGAATAGCAGATTTCAACTACCTGACCCCAACCAATGAGTCCGAGTCAATGAGTCAGTCAAAGACTTAACTGTCACACAAACACACACAGCCACACTTTGCAGACAGTTGATGTGGACGTTGCTAGCTAGCTACATCAGCGAATGTCTGTACAGTCGGTATATTGGCTGTTTAGGGCGAATTTGAGACCGCAAAAATGCTGCAGTAGACACATTCATGAAAATAGCAGCAGCCAAAATAAATCAAAACATTTTTAAAAAAATGGCTCGTTCATTCATTCATTCAGAAGAAAACTTTGGATGGAAAATAAAATCATCATGCTGCTGATGCCTACAGTAAATATTGTCATTTTCTAAATGAATGCAGACGTCTATTGGTAAAGCTTAATGATACAATGCAATATTCAGTGATGGATGGTCGTTCTGTTTCTATATTTAGAAAACAGCTTGTAGATTGTAAGACAGATAGCGCTCATGTTTTATTTATTAATGCATCTGAACAATTGCATGCAACTAGATATTTGGCCCAGCTGAGCAGCAGTCATGCACTTTATTAAAGGGCATTCCATTAAAGTGTCTTCTCAACCCACTCCTGGCTTCCAGCCTCAATCTCAATAATAGATCTCTTATTAGAAACAGGCACAATGTCCACATGCCTTGAAATAGATCACTGGTTCAACCGTCCTAATAACAAACAGCCATTTTGGTCTGCGGCTGATGATTCAACACTTTAGTGAAAAAGAGACAAGAGGCTGAGGTTTGACTCGCAACTTATTGTCCATGATGTCCACAGAATATTGAAATCCAAGCGGTTGATGCTTCAGCTGTATCCTTTCATTACTATCTAGTGCTCAAGGAAAGAGAGATGAACTACATGTCAAAGACTGCTGCTCAGTGGTCTGGTGCGTGCAACAGCTCTCCATTTTTCCCTCACCCATCACCACTCAAGTTCCCCCGAAGATCTGTTCATCATCAAATATGTCTAACTCCTTCCAAGATGCTTCCAAACTTGCTATTTTGTCAATGTGATATATTTCCGTAGGTCACCAAAGTACTAGCTGAAAGTCCCCTTCCAATGAAAAATATGTTTTGCTTGTAGTTTTCTTATTTTGATGTTTGAGCCTCACTGTGCAGAATGATGTATGTGCAGAGTTTTACACTAGAAGGATGTTTTCACATTTATCTGTCAAAGAGGGAAAGTTTATTTGTGTTCACGTTAAATCTGAATTAAAGGCTAAGAGCAGGATTTATGACATCACAACTTATTTGGAGCCAATTGTGGTCCAGTGTGCAACTTACACAATTGTGACGTGGAAACACTGAGAATGGATTTTTCAGTAAAGTAGGAGACATTTTATGTCCAGCTGTTAAACTGTTGAAATGAAAAATATTTGCATATTCATAGATTCTGGATTTTTCAATGAGGGAGAAGGAGTAAAAATATTTTAACAAGGTAATTTTGTAGAAATATCATATCTTATTCAAAGAAGAAGAAGAGGATTTTGGAAGTTTTAAAACATGTCTTTAATGGTCATACAAATTTTGATGCCTCTAATGAGCTTCTAAACTGATTCTTGCATACTTGTCTTCAACCTGTGCCCCCCATTATAATGAAAAACACTACATAATGATATTTGGACTCACTTGGGTTCATATTTTGTTTTGGCTTTATTCTGTGTAGCCTCAGTTACCACCTTTGGTCTGGGATGTTGCCCACACTTGACAATCTTCTGGCCCACTTCCAGCTGTCATTGGATAATTCCATCATTGTCTTGCTGTGGCTTTTATGCTAAAGCTTCAGCACGCTTATCAGAGAAAGCCTGCCAGATGATGTGGCGATTCTCTCGAGTGATATTAAAGGTGATAGTACGATAGTAAAAGATAAAGGAATCACCATACAGTGCTGGGAAATAAACCCTCTGTGTGTGTGTGAGATGAAGACGAGATTCTTTTTCCAGAACAGTTAACAACACTTGGTAGACATGTGACACATACGCACGCAGACGGCCAGATGCATGAAATCACAATGTCACACTTCATGTTAAATAAGTCAAATTGATGCTGGCTGTAACGACAATCTAAGATTAGAACCCAGGACTCCAGAGCTTTGTCTTCAGCAAAGGATTCATGTTGTTCTCTAGAATATTCTTGCAGAAATTTTGCGGCAGCAGTAGTCATGAAGCACAGACTGAATTCATCATGCTTTCTAACTGAGTTGCTGATGTGAACGGAGTGATCTAAAGCAACAGGAACATGTTTCAATAGTCTGTCATTTTTCCTGTATGAAATGATAAATTACGACTGTCATCATTTACAGTATGACATTCATTCAGATGAGCATCATTGTGAAGTGGACACAATGTGTACACATACTGAATGTCAAGGCCACAGTTCATTAAAATCAAAAGGGTTTGTTGGACGGGGACTCACAGGTCAGTCTCGAAACGCTTCACTCATACAGACTGAGGACAATCTCCCAGGTTTCATTGTTAAAACTGGGTGGAAACAATTAGAGTTTAAAAAAAATCCTGCATTGAGAACCAATCCAAAGTCTTTAGCCCTTCATATTGGGGTGTATATTATATATAGATATATTGTAGAAAACAAAACATTTTGAAGATGTTGGCCGTGGACACACAAAAAAGTTGTCATTAAATGTAACCTGGGGTCTTGTAGAATTGTTCAGTACGGTTCTTGTCCAAGGTGATTTTCCACCCTGCCAGGTTACCTAGACATCCAGACATCTCTCCAGCCACGTCCTGTAGCTTCTCCTGGGGGATCCTAACGCATTCCCAGGCTACAAAAGCAGCCCTGTCTTCCTCTTCTTCTGTACAACTAATTTGCAACAGCAAATATGTTTTGTGAGAAATGTAACGCCACATGGATTTTCAGCAACATGTAGAAACATTTTTACTGAACGTGTCTGCAGCATGTTCACTGGCAACATGTTTCATTTGTTGTTCCTATAATATCTGCCTATGGCAACTAGAGCATGATTGATCATTTTAGGAACATGTTTAGGCCGCTCGCTTATGGTTAGAGAAAGATTGTGGTCCACCTTAAAGATCCCCTCCGGACATCTTTAAGACATTTATAAATACTCTGCTTTGAATGATAATTTGTGCCTGATGTTGTTTTTTTTTCTCACAAAAATGTTAAATTATTAAAAAATCCAGAATCTATGAATATGTAAATATTTTTCATCTCAAAAGTTTAACTGCTGGACACAAGATGTCTCCTACTTTACTGTAAAGTCTCAGTGTTTGTGGCTTCAAGTTTCCACATCATACTTGTGTAAGTTTCATACTGGACCGTGATTGGCTTCCAAAGTAGTCGTGATCTCACAAATCATTCTCTTAGGTAAACATCCTAAAATCAGATTTAAGGTGAGCACAGAGAAATATTTCCCCTTCTTTCAGTCTTCTAGTGACAAACTCTGCACATACTGTACGTCATCTCCCTGCACAGTGAAGATCAAACATCCAACTCAAGCACCAATAACACATTTGCAGGGAGACTTTAAATCAACAATGAGACAGCATGTGTTAACTTTTATACAGCAACATTTACATTAAATAAAGTAGATTTATCTTAAATTTTTTCCCTCTTTGTTACAATTAAGTTCAATATCCAGGTGAAGAACTGCACAGCAACATAGCCTAAATAGCTCAATTGCTTAAATAGTATCTTAGATAAGTATATAGTGATGAGGAAGTGCTGTGGTTTTAAAAAAGATTCAAACGTTTTGTTCATGAAGTGTTTGTTGACGCATTTTGTATCCATTATATATCAGCAGGATTGTTTAACATTGTGCTGTACATTCAGTCCTATTGTCTGTATCTATCCTTAAATCACACCAAACTGTGTCAAGACTTCTCGTAGTGAAACTACCCCTCCATTATGTACAAATTTATTCTTTCTCATCACTCATCGTCCATTGTCATTTTATCTAACAGAAGTCAAAACACAACGAACAGCGGCGCATTTTTGCAAAGCAGATGAACCCAGAAATCAACTCTGCACCTAAATCTTCACGCTAATCCAGAGTAAGACTCCATAATCTATCATGAAAAGTGATCATTAAAGGTCTCCTGCTAAACATAGATGAATAGGGCTGTGTATTTACAGGGATTGACTCTAAGTGCGTTTCTAACCCCAGGGATTAGAGCAAAAAAAAAAAAAATCTTTTGAATGAAATTTTTTTTCAAGCCTGCGTCGTACATCTCACTGTTTCATACATCCGCTGGGTGCACGGGCTAGACCTACAGCCTACGGGACACAATGAACATCTACCTGCAAGTCATTTTCTTTTGATAATAACATGTTGTTTATTTTCTATTGGGCTACTTTTGAATTATACTATGTACTATGTGTGCTATCAGTTGATTACCTATAGGCCTGTTGTATTGTAATGAAGTTTGATAGGATGATTGCAAGTGGCTCCTTTTGGAACTCTGCCTTCTTACTCCTTGTTAACTTTGATTTTGATTATACAATCTTGATTAACTTTATCCTATTTATATCACTATTTCTATTGACTGCTAGACATTAAGACTCTTGTAATTTGGGGGGGTTAGGGGTATTTTGTCACTTTTATAAATCTATATTTTGGTATTAATCTAACATCGGCTTGTGTAGGCGGCTAACGTAAATGTGCGTACCTCCTGTGAGATTTTATTCATTGATCTTCATTCATCTTGAATAGCCTTCATAGTGGGGCTATATTATCATCTTTGATTGTTTCGTTAATGTACATATTATGTATGATTTTAGGGTTGTGGCTTTAATTAGTAATCTAAGAGACGGTGGGCCAAGTATTAGGCTATCTGATCCGTCTCCATTAAAACATAAGGTACGTAGGTACTTTATTAATCCCCAGAGGGAAATTTCTTAGTTACAGCAGCAAGGACAATAAGGGAAATAAAGCACAAACACAAGGGTATGGGGGAGCTGCTGCAACAGTCTACCACTGTCATCTTGTCCGCCAATGTGATCAGTCTGTCCATAAACAAAAGATTATGCCATTACAGCCTATAGCCAACCATATCTGAACTGGACGTAGAGAGCCAAGCCTATTCGTTATCAGCATTGTAGTTTTAGCCTAATAGACGGATTAGGCATTCGAGAATATTAGCTTTAGCTTAATGAGAAATATAGACTAGGCCATAGGCATTGGGCTATGCTATAATTGATTGTTATGTTTGGAGGTGATGAGATGAAATTAGTAGGGGATGTGGCGCTCATGCTTTTCTAGCTTAGCCTACAACACAATGGTAAAAATAGAGGGAAGGCTAATTTTCAAGACATGAAACAATGATACTAATCTGTAGGTCCTACTAAACTTTTCATTTTGGGATGAAAAGCCAAGATGTGGCCACACGAGAGGTAGGGCTATTGTAATCAGACGACACGTAGCCTGCATAGCTGTTTCTATCACCGCGGCGACAGGTAACTAACTTGTTCACTGACTCGCCCGTCCTTCCTGCTACCTAGCTAGTGTGAACTGCAAAGAAGAGGCGAGACAACGTGTCACTATTGTGAAACTTTTATATTAATTGTATTTGTGGAGATGTGTCAGATGTGTGTGTCAAGTTAATTACTGTGAGAAAAGAAACCACTTTGATGCTTGTTTCAACTCATTACTGGCTGTCCCAGCCCTGAGCTGAATGAATCACTCACATGTTCCACACCACAGTCACCAACCATCCAGGAATTTTAATTTGTCTTTTTGTTAGTGGTTTACTACTTCTCGATTCTAATCGATCAGTCATGAAATTCAACAGTGTGTAATTTCTGATTAGCAGACTGCGTTGCTATGGATACCGTTCTGATCATAGATGGGACTGACTGCTGTTCAAGTCTTTTAAGCAGAATGACAGACTTGTTTTTAAATGGAAACAATAAAATCATCGTAAACTAATAGTTATTTCAGTTATTTTTTATTACCAATATTTTGTATAAAATAATTGATTTATATCATAAACAGCCATGTATTTAGTGGGATTAAGTACAGCGCAGTGTTTAGTAACATTAATCTAACAGATGTTTTTTAGAGGAAACAATACAATCATTTTAAATTCGTATTTTGTGTAAAATAATTTATTTCTTCAATGGTGCAGTTGAAGCAATTACATTATTTACAGCAAACATTACAGCATCAAATCAGACTATTAATTCAGGTATTGAACCATTAAACATCTGTATTCAAATCACCAACATTCTCCAAGAGAATAATTTTATGGGATTTATTTATGTGTACAAGTCAAAGCCGGAGATGTAAGCTGTCATCAGAAGACGACTGTTTGTTCACTGGTGGAGGATTCCTCAGGATCTGGGTGACCGACTCAGTGACTTGCGTGACTTGAAAACCTGACTCTCTTATGTGAATGACTCATAAAAATTTGAGTCAGTAAAAAGAGTCAAACCTCCCCTCTCTATGTTGAAGCAGAGCCAATTTGATACGATGGCCAATTAGTTAAAACTTAGCAAACACTGTTGCTAAGCGCAAGGCTAACATTAGCTGGCCAGCTACCATCTGTAGCAAACCATTATCAATCTGTCCATCGTTTATTTAACTCCTTTTGTCTGATTGAACAATAATAGGAATCTTACTGTTGATATTCCATCATGTGGAATTCTGATGTTTGATCTGTTGGAACTATTAGCTAATGTTGAGCGATGCTCTGTGTTTAGATGTTCCACACTGGTCTGTAAACAATCCCATTGGTTTGTGAGTGTGACAATCTGCGAAGAACAACATCTGGTTGGATGCAGCTCTCACTGTTTTTCACACCATCGAAGTCAACAAACAAGCTAGAGAATGAATGGGAAGTTATCTCTCTCTCTCTCTCTCTCAACTCAAATGACGGAAATTCGTTGTAGCGACCGAGAACTTTAATCCCTGTAATCCATAATGATGGCCATCAATCATACCGACATGTGCTCTTTGTGGTGATCAGGAGTAAATACGGGAGGTGAAAGCGACGCTCGCTTTAATGATGTGATGGGATAAGACACAGCTTTTGTTTGACCATATAGATCTTTATGCACCAGAGCTGAACTTCCATTTGAAATCGGAATATAGAAAACAGAAATTAGTGTCGAAGAAGAGGTAAAGCTTTACTGGGGGTGCAAAAAGCAGCTGCTTTGATTTCCTCTTTTGCCTTTGAACATCCCACTTGCACCACCAGAAATCAGTGCCAATTATGCAATACGCTGAAAAGATACAGTACATCTTACAAAACAACAGCATACATCAAACACATTGTGCTTTCATCATTCGCAACGGCAAAAAAAAAAAAAAAAAAAAAAAAAGCCTCCATGTTAGCCAGGGGAAATGGTGTTAACGTGCAGGAAGAGCCATCTCAGCTGTCTAGACATACTGACAAACAGAAAACCCCGAGCTGTGGTGGGGTAGCTAGAGGAAGTCATTTGGAAGAAACATGGCTCCCCAGTATAAATAGCCTGTACAGGGCATGTGTACTGACAGATTAAACCATCTTTGAAGTCTGCCATACATCAGTTGAAAACTCCCTTCCCCTGCTCTTTAAGCTAATAAGCTTAAATCTTCCAGCAGCCAAAGCTGCTTCTCCATGAAAAAAAAAAAAAAAAGACGAAGAAGAGGAAAAAAAAAACTTTTAATCCCGGCTTTGATGATACATTATGTGCTGCTGGAAAGAACACTCAAAGTTCCCCCTGAAACTTAAAAGTGACATGGACCCCATCAGGCTGTTCTGGATGGAGGAACCGTCCACATGACAATAGCACTGGCAGCCGGGTGTGTGTGTGTGTGTGTGTGTGTGGTGGGGGGCGGGGGGCATTTTTCCATTTTTCCGTTGTCAT
The DNA here is from genome assembly GCF_914725855.1 of Thunnus albacares. NCBI lineage: Eukaryota > Metazoa > Chordata > Actinopteri > Scombriformes > Scombridae > Thunnus > Thunnus albacares. Next base: position 31,073,180 of record NC_058111.1, on the reverse strand, counting down.
ATAATCACTTGTATTTCAACCCAGCTCTATTCCTTGGATATGATGGCGGCAAACAACACGCAAACACAAGCATAAACTCAACGTGACCCTGCTTTCTGCATGTGTAGCACTCGGCGGCTCAGCGAACGGAGATTAAGCTTTGAGGAGAAGCAGCGTGGGGGCTGAGGTGGTACGCAGAGAGAAGGAGAGGGAGACGGAGAGATGAAAAAAAAAAATGGAGAGGGAGCGTGTGAGAAACAGGGAAAAGGAGGATCACAGAGGGAGGAGAACAGAGCTGCGAAAGGGTGAGAAAGGAGAGCGGTAGAGGGGGAGGAAGGGGAGGCCACGGAGTTCAGATTCAACTGTCATTTTCCAGCAGAGAGAGAGAGAGACAGAAAGAGAGAGAGAGAGGGAAAACAGAGTAGTGCAAAGATCTGCTTTCTGGTTTCTATGGCAACAGCAGGCTATTATCCTCAACCGTCATTTATTATGAAGGGATCTGACTTCAGCGAGGAGGAAGAGAAGGAGAGAGAAGGAGAGAGAGAGAGAGAGAGAGAGAGAGAGGACAGGCAGACAGGTCAGGCCTCCTGTTTACCTCTGGGAGCAGAGAGCGATCTGTGATGTAAAATGAACGGAGGTAAAAACTAACGAATAGCTGCCCCTCCTCAAATCACATGACAGTATCAGGATCCAGCTGGTTTACGCAGGCCAATACTGATATTTCACATTTGATTATTCAGTGTCATTAAAATGCACTTTTCAACATTAATGAGATTCCCTTTTCGTCTTTTTTCCAAGTCTTTGTTTGTTTTTTTTGCATGTTTTGGGCCATTCCCTACATATCACATGTACTTTACGTTAATGCCATCCATTTTCAAGCAGTGTATTAATTTTCACAGCAATAGAAATTAGATCTCTTGCTTATGTATAAGTAGCAACACCAAAATGCAAACACACTCCTTTGCAAGTATAAGTCCTGAATTTATGAGTGAAAGTACAAAAGTATGAAAATGTTCTTAAATTGCAAAAGTCATTATGCAAAATGGCCTTTTTGAGACTGTCAAATTACAGTACTACACATATATTATTAGACGTATTCAATAATATGTTAAAAGTGGACAAAATAAACTTTTTGATGTTGCAGCTGGTCAAGGTGAAGCTAATTTGAACTTTTATAGACTGTTGGGAAGGTCATTCTACAACAATTCCTCATATTTTATAGAATCAAACGTTTTGCTGAGTGGTCATCATGTGACGTAAGTATGCAACTTCAGTCACATGATGACCAGATAGTCATATACATCTGAACAAAACCTGACTGACCCTCTATTACATGACATAATGATACCTGAACAAAGGACCTTGGGTTTTTTCTTCAAAAACAAACTTGCTTCCATTCATTTCAGCATCAAGTCATTGAACCTTGCAGACAGCCACTGGCCTCAGTTCATTCCAGCACATTATGCTGAAATGAATGGACGCCAATGGCTGCCTGCAAGGTTCAAGGTGAGAGACACATTAAAAAAAATAAAGAAAAGCAATAGAGTATGCCTTAGTAAATGAACAGCTGTAAAAAAGTTAAAAAAATTTTTTTTACAACATATTAAATAATTAACAATAACAGTCTAACATTACTGAATAAATGGGTGATCACAGTTATGGAGAATTTCTGGACTTCAGAAAGACAAGTGTATATTATAAATAATAAAAACCGAGCCTGAAGCACCGTAGGGCTGATATCTGACACTCAACAGGCCATTATTGGCCTGAATTTGGAAAAAAGAAATCTTGGTGGAACCCTGAATTATAGCTGAAGTTAGGTAAGAATGAAGAAAATCCAACCCTGCTGTGACTCTAACAGCTTCTTCTGCTGAGTTGGCTTTTATCAGCTTTATGAATGAATGGAATTTCCCTATACTGCATAGTTACTGTACAATGTATACAGTGTAGTACAGTGTCTGTGGGTCTGCATACAGTAGCACAGAGAGCCTGTTGCTAGGACCAAGGTGGAAATGATTATGGAACAGGAAGCAGCTATTCCAATTTGAAATGGATAGTCCTGCCCTTGTAGAGTACATGGAAAATATCACTCCCTCACTTAACTGCTACCACTGCACACATAGTTCAGCATGAGCAAAATAAACGTATACATGTGCACATGCACACATGCATACATACAAAGACTTTGGTGCATGTATTTTCAGCTGACTCTACTGCATGTTCTGAAAACGAAAAAGGCCGGAGAGCTGAAGAGAGGGAAGGGAAAAAAAAACAGAAATGTGGAGAGGATGGGAGGGGGCGGTGGACGAGAAATAAGATATGAAGAGGTGGGTGGTATTTGGGTTGAGATGGAAATATCTCTCCCTTGTTTTCCTTTCTCTTCTCCTCTCCTGTCCTGTCTATCTCTCTATCTCCCTCCACTCCTCCCCCTCGGCCGGCTCCTGAGAGTGTTCGGGGGCCGGCCCAGCCTGCGCTCCAGGTGGCCCTCTCCAGAGCCCCGCTCAGCGATGGAGGGACGGGTCCTTCATGCCATGCACTACCTCGAGGTCAATGGGTTTGTTCTGGCAGGGCCGGCAGCAGTGAATGGGCATCATTACAGTTTCATTACAGCGGGAACTGGCTGAAATGAAAGCTGTATTTAACATCCAGAGGAGCCCCTGTAACTACTTGAAAGCCAGAGGGGAGAGAGGGGGAGACAGGGAGAGGGAGAGAAATGAATCTTGACGGGAAGTGAGAAGGATGTCTTTTCAGGTAGTACATCTGGAGACGCCGGTTGTGGAAAGGGCACTCGTTTTTTTTTTTGTAAAGGAACTCACAGGACTGAGGACAAAGTGTAATGCAGAACATTTTCCCTGATAGGTACTGACATCTGGCAGAGTTGTGGCCCACATCTCATATTTTATGTCTATTGTATGGAATGATGACGAGGGCTGAACTCCAACATGGCCACCAGAACAGGGCTGTAACAGAATCTAATGAGGGCAGCAATCCAGGAAGGATATGTGCCAAATGTTTAGAGAAGTCCCATCCCCCAACCCCAATATATCTCACAAACATGTAAATGATACAAACTCAATGCATAGCCTGCTGCTTGGTGAATTAAATGGGGTTAATTAAAACTGCCATATTATTGTCAGGCAAATTTAAAATTGATCACTTTTGAAATGTAAAAATAAAATTTGAAAAAATGCATTTAATTGTCAAACAACATTAAATCATGTTCATACAGTTATGTTAGGCTTTATAGCCTGCCTCATGGTAGGGTGTAGGGGGCAATATTTTTGTAATATTAATAGTACAACAAAGAAAAACTCACCCTATAAAGGTCCGGTCATACCAGAAAGTGGCACAGCAACATTTATCTGCACGTGTTTAAGTATTTGGAGTCTTGGTGATGTCAACTTGCAGTACAGGTTGGTGAAATACTGTAGCTGCCAGCTAACCGCTAACACAATAGCCAGGCGGCAACATGAAGGTGCTGATCAGTCACAATAGTTCCTCAAGTTTCTTTCTATTTTCTATGTGCTTTGCAGTTTGTTCTCGGTTTTATCAATTCACTCAAAGAAGAGTTTTCTTCAAGAGGTCAAAAAAGCTTTCTGACCTAACAGGCTTGCTAACTGCTTATCAAGATTGTTAACTATATCGACTGCTGTCTCATTACGGTATGCAAAGCATTCGTCTGTTGTGGAGCCGTTTATATTTAGAATCAGAAACAGATTTATTGCCAAGTAGGTTTGCACATACAAGGAATTTACCTTGGTGCTGTGGTGCATAACGATCAAATAATACAAGGAAAGAGAAAAAAACAACTACCACAAAAGTCGGGTGATCATAAATAATACAAATACAATTTTACAATCAAAAATAACTAAATATCTATTCAGAGTGAAAAGATACTGTACAAGATATTGACTGGGAATGTGCAAATGTTGGTAGTATAAACAGGACAAAGAATTGTGTTAACGTAACGCACCATGTTGGATGTGCAAGCTTCACAGATGTTAGAGGAGGTTGAATAAAACTGGATGTTGTAACACAGATAAAAAAGCTGCAATTAGAGGCGTAAATTAGGAATCACTTTCTATACACTGTTTATGAGGTAAATATCTCAGCAGCCAGCTATTTGCAACAGAGCTGAGCTGACAGCGATACTCTGAGTCAGCACTGAGGGGAGCTCCACTGCGAAAAGCAATGGTGATTAACAATGGTGATTTAGTGTCAGTTCAGTTGGAAGATTTGGCATTGAAGATTCGTTCGTAAGGGTGTGGAACAGCTCTAGTTATGATAGCTTCCACCATTTTTGACTCTCCGGCTCCTCATTCCCTCAAACATCAGCGCTGTCAAAACAGCTTACTATTTGTGTATGATGTGACTTTGCAGGTCAAAGTTCACCAAAGTTGGGTTAAAACTTTTTACTGATCACAGCAATTCCATTAATTTCCTGCAGAAAATTCTGGTGTGATCAGCGGGAACTGAGCCACAAGTGCAAGAAGTGAATCTGCTGTTTTAAGAAATACGTACAAGTTTAAAACAACTCAAAACAAAATAAAGAAAAGCTGAGAAATTCATTGCCTGTTAAAACATGTTCCAACAATTATGTCAGGTACTATTTTTGTAATGGGTATTACCTCAAGCATGATATGACTGCTGACTTGGAGAAACAAAGCATGTATCACATTCAAAAATGTAATTCTTTGGATGAGTGGATATGTAAATGTGTATATTTCATTTAATTTTTGCGTTAAACTGAAAAAAAGAATCAAGGTTCATATTATGTATCATCTCAAGAGTGATTTTGAAATTGTACAAGTAGCCAGTGAAGCGCTCTTTCTTTGGAAAGTTTAATGGAAACATACACAACATAATGACGGTTAAATGAGCTTGAAGTCTTTCAACAGCTGATGCAAAAACTACAAATGTGAGAATAAACTAAAAGTTGTACTGACACTTACAGGTAACACTGTATGCCAAGCAAATCTCAAGATTTATTAATTTTATCTTGTCTTAAATGAATATTAATATACATTTCTGCATATTCTTGACATGCAACATTTAAAGTTTACTTTCACAATTGTTACATATGAAGACTTACATGAAGTTTAACTATTTTTTTTTACAGCAGAATCAAAAAGTGCCGTACAAACCATCAGCCTTCCAAAGCAAATCAATTAAACAATACAAATACCACTTTTGACTAATTACTGCACTTAAGCAGTTAAATGAATTACATATTTAATGTAAAGCGGATCTTTCTTACACTTACTGTACCCACTCATGTCAAAATGATGCTGTTCACATGGTTTTCACCTCCACAAACTCATCTGTCTCCTACATGTTACATTCATATACAACTACATTAATATACAAAAACAATATCTGTTCATTGGCAACATTCAGTTTAGCGTTGTGACCTTCATGCAGTATTAACAATATTTCACTTCCCTTAACCCTGCTGTACTTACCATGACTGACAATTCTGTTATCGCAACCTGCTTTGACTTGCATAAATCATAAAACATAATCATGAATACGTTAATTGTGCTTTACACGCTATGACCAGATACTGAAGAGAAAATCAATGAAAAAAAATTGTATACAGTGAAGGTTTGGTAGTTCACTCAGCTGGAGCATGTTGCATGTATGCTTTGTATGAATATATTTTCAAAACATGAAGGCCATGAACATTTTGCAGATCTTTCATATTAATATGCTACTACTGTGGTATAACATATATACCACACAGAAATGCTAAATAGTTGTACAGTGTATGAATGAATGATGGAAAAAAAATAGAAAAAAAAACTCCCAGTAAATTTAATAACTAATAGTTTTCTGTCATAAATATTCAATGTGAAAGAATATTACATATGAAGTAATATATGTAGAGTACATGCTAGGACCTTCTGCAGTAGTTAAGCTATGACAAAATGACAGTGTACATCTTATTTAATTTAGTGAAATGAGAATGTACTTTTAGTCATGGATTACATTTGTAGATCATGATAATGACCTCATAATTATGACGACTACAGCATGTTCCTCCTTCAATAATTAAATTATACGACAATTAGTACAAACATTTTCTCTTTCTTCAGGAAATGGAAAAAAAAATTGAGCTAAATCTGAAGTTTATCCAAGGAAAACAAGTTTGTTAAATGTTACACAGCCAAACGATTTGGATAAAGCTAGAAATTAGTTAATAATTTAAGAATGTAAAATGAAACTGAAGTAAAATAAAGACTTCACTTCCCGTACAAACTACATTTATGAGCTGGAACTCAAACCTGCAGCAAGTAGAGAGTTTAAGGACAAAATCTCACTGTCAAATAATGAACTTCCTAGTTTATGTTTGATGTACAGTAATTAAGCAATGTAATTATATGAACACATTTGTGAACATGGAAAACAAATTTCAATAATAATGAAGTGAACAAGGTTGAACGTTTTACGACGTTGTGCTCATTTCATAAAAAAGTGAGTGTTGAACATGGCTGCTGTCATACTGTTTAGATCTTTGCTGTGGTTCATATCACCTCTTCTAATCAAATCTAAAGTATTTTGAATATTCTCAAGGTGCTGTATGTATGAACACCAAGGGTCAGTAGCTGGATTTATGTAGAGATAAGACAATGTTCATTCAATGTACATTCAATTAACTCAGTCAACACTGTCAACTGGATGAATTGCTTTGAGACTGAAAAGCAAGTCTGTGCTGATAAATATGTCTTGGAGATAAAATATCTAAAGCAAAGTCTAGAATGTAACCTTGATGCAGTAAAAAACAAAAAAATGACAAAAATGACAGTTGTCAACAAAACTATGAGGACAGATTCTTTCCTGATTAATATAACCTACAGCTAAAATATGTAAGGAAAAGCTCCAGAATGAAACCTTGAGCTTGTAAGATGGTGTGACCGAGAAATGTTAAACATTCATTAGAAAAAAAACGATATATATTTAGTTTATGTGATGCCTTCAGGAAATAACATCCTCTGAATAGCCCACAGGAATCTGTTTTACAATGCTTCAACTGAATAAAAAGAAAAGGAAAAAAAGCAGAAAAATGTGATAAAAACAGCTTAAAAAATACTGATTTTGTTTGTGTAAAAACGTTTACTATCACATTTTACAACGAGGGCTGATTTTGGACATTTTTAGAGCTGCAATGATTAGTCGGTTAATTGATTAGTTTCCAACTATTGAATTAATTGGCAGCTCTTTTGAAAAACAAAATTGTTCAGAGTCATTTTATGAGAAGATTCTCTGATTCCAGCTACTCAAAGATCAATATTTTCTTGAGTCTTCTAAGACAGTAGACTGAATATCTCTACAAGACATTAGAGGACGTCACCTTTGACTTTGGGAAACAATGATTGACAGTTTTCACTATTTTCTCACATTTTATGGACCAAACAACTAATCGATTAATTGAGAAAATAATCTTCACATTAATCAATAATGAAAATAATCATTAGTTGCAGCCCTAGACATTTTTAAGTTAAATGCTCTTTTTTTCTTCTTTTTATCACATCTACCGAATCCATTTAACTTTTTTTGCTTAATTGAACAACAGAAGCAGAAGTGTTACACATTTAACTAAAATATATATTCTACATACCAAACTATGAATTTCCCCCTTCAACGCAACTCCTGCAGATCATTTTCACACAAGTATGCGAGTGTGCTGACTTTGTTTCAGATTTCTGAACAGAAAAAACTTTCGAATTGTTGGATTTTGCTCAACAGCTTCAGGGGCAATAACATTCTTAACCTGAACCATCTCTAGAAATTTCATCAACATTGTGTTTTAGTGCGGAGTTTTTATCATTGTTTGAATGTAACTGTGTATTAAAATGTCATTTATGATAAAAAATATCAGTTTCAAAGCTAAAAATATCATCAACAGCCTTCAAAACTGCATCGATCACATCCTTTTCCCCATGAAACCTTAAATCTATTGTGTAATTTCAAAGATGATGTTGCCAAAAACAGAGCCAAAAAATTAAAGATAAAAAAAAGATTTAAAGGTGCAATGTTATGTAAATTCAATAAACTCCTTCATGTCCTCTGTCACCTTCTTTCTCTAATTTTTCTTCTTACCCGCCTGTGTCTACCTCCCTGCCTCGCTCTGTCTCTCCCTCTTTCTCCCTGAGCCCTGTCCTCACATGGCTTTTGGCCTACTTTCGGCTGCAGAGAGCTCTAGTGTGTGAGAGCCAAATCTCAGCATGGATTTACAGGCAGAGCGAGCAAGAGATGGAGGGAAAGAGAGAGCGAGAGACAGCGAATGAGTGTGAAAAAAAAAAAAAAATCACATCAAATGAGATAGAGATTGAGCTTTGCGCTGTCGGGATATTCTCTCTATTTTTACATTTTTATTCCAACAATCATGGTTGGCATTTTTCACAGAGTTGATAATGCAGACAGATTTTTTTTGTACAGGGAGACGTATGTTACAATAATCCTAATTATTCTGGTCAAAAGATTATAATCATGACCATCAGAAATACATTGGATGAGCTGCTTATCTGTATTTGATGGTTCCTCTTCTTTGATTTGAAACTTACTGAAATTGAGCCTCACAGCTCACATATTTGACAAAAATGGCAAATACTCAGTCTTAGAATGTTTGATTACAGCAAATTTAAAGAGTATGCGTCAATAGATCCTATTTTTAAAAAAAGAAAACGCACATTTTTCTCAGCCTGTAAATAACGATTGATTTCCACTGTGCTGTTTGTTTGCTATAATCAGAGGACTCCATGGCGACCACACACAGAGGCAACTCACAAGACAACTGTTAATGGATGAAGTGCTGTTGTGGTGAGAGAGCTGGGAAATTGAGGTGTAGTAACAAAGTGACATACTGTCAAAATATACTGTGTTAGTTTTCAGTTTATTCCAGCCTGTTTTCAAGCATACATACAACATAATCGGTCAAGATTTTAATTTATGCAGTGGTCAGGATAGTCTCTTTACCTTTTTATATCTGAGAATGTCATTTAAATGAATAATTATATGATAATGTACTTTATTCTTGCAAATTCAGTTAAATAAAGGTGCAAATTCTACACCTATTGACCTATTCATAAACTTACCTGGCAAAATCTTTCATAGTTGTTGGTTGTTTCTGGCGCTCCATATTCACATTTTAACATAGAATAAATAATGAATTGAAGGGTGTTAACGTATTTTTATGCGTAAACAAAGCAAATACAGAACAAGAAAGGCATCAGTATGTATTTCTTATAATTACTTTATTTAATATGGAAAAGAATTTCAAAAAACAACACATCATTTCACAATTTACTTCTAACAATTCCAACACCAGGCTGTGCATATTGATTTGAATATAACACAAAGAGGAAAAAGGTCCATAATCTAAAGAATTAATTCATACCAAAATTACCATGTTATCATTTATGAAACAGAAGCAATGTATTTTATTTATCTTTTACAAGACAAATGCATGGATGCCTGGACTTTGATGCTGTTGTCTGCAGCTCCACAGTACCTTAAACATGATCTATCAGTTTATAGTCATCAGCCGAAATCATACAGACTTGCAGAATAAATGATTATCGGTCTAAAGGGGAGATGTTTTGGAGGGGTTTGTAAATATGGAATGGAGCCGACTACTCCTCAGTATACAGTAGCGTAAGAAATCTATCCTAAACACAATGCATGATGGGATCCATTTATCTGTAGTGTTTTCTTTTTTCCTTGATGGATAAATAGCCAGAGAATTTAATATGAAAAAACATTTCAGTGATCAAAAGCATCGGGTCTTTGTGTAATATGGCTTTTTACTATAATAATCTATTTTGATAATATGCTGAAAAATCCATTGTAGAAAAAAGCAAGAGCTATCAGTTTCTCCTGCGACAGTAGACTTAATAGTCCATGATGCAAAAAAAACAACAGGACCTGTTATGTTCTGAAGAAGGGACATGACTGAGTTAATTTTTCTTGCATTTACAAACCCTCTTCTCATATCATAACTCATATCAGCCCCATGTGCCGATATATTCCTCTTGTTATCACTCTGTCCAATATAAAACCAAGAGCTGGCTGTAACAAGTCCAGGCAACGGACACGTGAGTTGTTAAAAGTATTTCTTGGAAATGTAGTGAATCACTGAGGTAGAGGAGGCAGGTTGAGGTTAAATGGACACCACAAAAAGATGACACTTCATCGCTAAAAAACTCCCGGAATGAACACCACGGACTGATTGGCTGCAGCATCGTAGAGCATGTGAGGGTGGAATTTTCCTCTAAATGGTAGCATGGAGCCTCAGTATGGTGTCTGATAAAATGTTAGCATGAAGACTTTCTGACAGCATAATGAATACTTAGAGGTGTCAGCAGTTCTCAGTTTATACTAACTGTTAGCATGGAGTGTACCATCACGTTCAATAATGTTTCATTAAGTGTTGGCGGGAAGCCTTATTGAACATGTGTATGCTAAAATGTTTCACTGGAGCCACGTTTCTCTGGAGTGTGTAGTAAAATGTTAGCAAAGTGTGTACTCTCACATAACATCATGTATGATAGTGTGTAGTGTTAGCATTGAGCGTAGTAGCATCACTTTGTAGAGAAAATGAAGTGCCACCACAATTTAGCAGTGTATGTGTAAGCATGACACGTATTATCACTGCACAAATGCTTAAGTGTTAGCATGAAACCAGCTATGACACAGCACAATATATGCTAAAGTGTTAGCTAAAACCCTAAAATCACTTAGCACAGTGCATTTGTGTTACCAATGACAAATGCTAACACTTTTATCAAGACTAGCATAGGCTACTTAGTATGCTATTTCAAAAATGTGAGCATAGAATCGCGGTGCATTCCCTGAAATAACACAATTGGAGAACATTTGCATTATTTATATTACAAAAGAAAGACATTTAAATTACTCTTAAATATTCTCAGCATTTGAGCCACATTGAGAAACAAAGATATTACTTTAACTGATGTCAATGTGTCAGTGTGTGTGGACCAGGTATTCCTTGTTGGAGGGACTCGCCTCCACTATGGGGACAAAAAGCAAGTCCCCTTAATGTCAATCATTAATGTTAGGTTGAAGACTTGCTTTAAAGTAAAGGTAAGTTTAGTGTTATGTTAAGGTTAGGGTTAGGATAAGTCTCCAGGAAATTAATGTAAGTCAATGTAAAGTCCTTTGAAGTGATGGAAACACGACTGAGTGTGTGTGCATGTGTTTATGTTTGTACATTAGTACAGCTATATATATCCTGGTCAAGATATCCTGTACACTAGAAACATGTGAGTGTGTGTGTATTTGTGCAGTTGTCCTGACCTGGTCTAATAGACTGATAGTAAGAGAGGGAAAGAAGGGGCTGATTCAGGGCAGTTTCAGAACAAACTGCACATACAGCATGTACATTAGCAGAGCACCACACTGATACAACTGAAGTTCTTTTCCTTCTGTCGAAATGAGTGTGAACACATGAAAAGGAATAAAAGCTGATTGTTGGTTTTGTTAACACACAAAACATGTGTAAATATCTGCATTAAATGGATATATGCATCACTAATTAGATACTTACTGTATTAATGTAGGACTATTTACCATGACAAACACTAATTAATTATGTAATTATTGTAGTATTGTTTAATAAACAACCACACATTTCATGGACTAATAACTGCACCCGTGGTGACTGCTGGGAACTTGCTTGTCAGCCTTCTAAGAGCTTTGTTTACGGTACGTTTACTGTCCAGTGTCTTTGTGGTCAGCAGCGGTCAGATGTTAGAATATGGCTCGGCCACTGCAGAAACACAAATCCTCACTCCAAAGAATTAATCTTGTTGAAACAGATTCAAGCTTTTCAAAAGGTATAAAAATACCTCCCAAAGATAAAATATGAAACGTCAGACGACATGTCTTTTAGAAAATCCCACAACTCATTGAGAGCTTCTATTAATAAGCATGACAGTCGAAAGAATTGACAATCATGTGAAATGACAGCATCGAGGCTTTATTTAGATGCGACTGTAAGACGTCTCTATCTCAGCACCAGGCCTCTGAAGAGAACATTGGGCTTACTGTACTGCTCTTACATCACTCGCTATATTTATTACACTACAAGCAACAAAAAATCATCTGATCATCAATAATGTCGTCGTAAAATATAATCTGCTTCAATTATAATCATGATCTTTGTAAAGCAACCACTATAATATGAAACATATAATTATTTCAGATAAATTACATTGATTTCCCTCATATCTTCATCACATCACATACATTTTACTCTACAGGATCAGTACACTGTACATTTATCTCTAGTTTTCATTTATCAGAGTGGGTTTGAAATCCACTTACTCCTGCTAATAAATCCTTTTCAGCACACACTGAGGCTGTAAACTTTGTTTCATGCCATATAATTTAATTTCAAGAAAATACTTAATAACACAACATAAACATAATATAATATATACAGCAGAGATTTAACATCATCATTGGAAAAGTTATGAAATATTAAAGTGACAGTTTATTTACTCCAACAAAAGACAACACAACAATCCCCCTGAGCTTGAACAGTACGCAGTGATGTCAGAATACACAAATTAGAACTGATACATGGAAATTTATTTGGATATGAGATCTGAAACAATATGCAACATATTCAAATGTCAAAGGACACACATGTAAAATACAAAACAGAAAAGCCAGTTAATGGAAGAGCAACACTGTGAGGGAGAGAGTTAAAAGTTGATCTGACGTTGTTGGGCAGGTTGGGACATGAACATGTCAATGTGTCATGATAGGTGGAAATAAGTACAGTAGCTTGGCTTACATTTGGTTTGCATATTTCATGTCATGTCAGGTATTATGAGCATCACATAAAAATAGTCACCTTGTAAATGGAGCAAATGCAGCAGAGCATGTGTAGGATTTAGATAAGATAAACTTTTATGATCCCATGCAGGGAAACTGAAGAGCCACTCTAAAGAACTAGAATAGTAGACACATTATGAGTGTGTACTACACACACAATGAAGCATATAATATATAAAGCAAAATAAATAATGCATTGAGTCAAAAACAGTCACAAATAAGTAAGCAATAACATGTTAAATACAAAGATTGCACTTGATTGAATGGAATTTGCTGGTGGATAAAGTGTCCTGTGTCTCAGATTGCATTATTGTACAGGACAGTATTTATTAGTATGTAAGAAAGGATATTTATTCATTCTATGCATTGGTTTGTGTTCCTTTTGCTGTTGTAACACTTTTAATGTCCTTGATTGGGATCAGTGAAGTTTATCATATCTTATCTTACACTGAATATAATGTATATTATACTGCATTTGTTCCATTTACAAAGTTACAGTCAAATTTAAAGCGAACCAAAGATTCAGACAAAAAGGAAGTAAAAAAGAAAGATGATTTCCCCATATCTTCACAAAGATTCATCTACTGTTAGTTAGGACCCTGCAAAACAGAAACAGTAAATATTTGTATGGCTGGTACAATACTCAGGTATGTAAATGTTCTAAAAGAACTCAGACACAGTCAAAGCTTTTTCATCTGTGAGTTTTTTTTTTTGGTGTTATAAAATCTTATCCAGTCTTATCCAAGTCCCCCAATCATCTTCAAACAGATTACTGATACAGTCCATCAAAAACGTGCCAGCTCAGTTAAAACAAAAAGAAACCAACTTGAAACCTTCAAAATCAAATGTTTTTTTGCACAGACAGGCGAAAGCTGATCACATCTGCACAGCTTTCTGGTATCAAGGCTGTTGAGGCAGAAAATTATCCAAATCTTAACCACAGCCAACATGCTGGAGTTCTTTCCTTCAAATGTCCAAAAAAACGTTTGCAGCTTTTTGGTTGACGTGGCAGCAAAGTGTTAAATGTTGATTCATCGGGGGATTTCCAGCCTCTCTTTAAATCCAACATGACCCGGAGCAGGGCAACGCTGACACCGAGGCCCACTGAGAACCGGCTCTAGTCATCAATACCTGGGTTTCTATTGGTTAAAGACAAAGGGAAGAGTTTAAAAAGCGGAAGCATACGGACATGTTTTTGGCGTGTGTGTGTGTGTGTGTGTGACTGTTGACACGTTGTTGGTGACATTAGTCTCTCTCAGATTAATGAGGTTTGTGTGTAGTCTGGTTAATCTGCTAGTGTGAGGTGGCTGTGCACAATCCCCAAGCTCCTTTAAACTGGCCTTAACCCGAGTTAGTTAGCACATACACACACACACACACACTTGAACAGATACAGACAAATCATGCTGAAAACGTTCTCGTCCGCCCCAACAGCACATTTAATACCGGCCAGACTGCAGACAAAACAGCATACAGTTTGGCAGCTGATACACAGACTGAGTGAAAAAGCGAACAAGAAAAACAATGAAAGCACTGGATCTGCCCCAAATCCTAAATCTCCTCAAGTCGGCCAAGCTACAGTACTGAGACGTGCTTCAGCAATTTCAAATATGTGCTGAGTAAATAGGCCCCAGGTGTGCAACAATTCCAAAAATGACCTCCGCAGCTTTCCGGTGCCATAGCTAGCGGGCATTAGCCAGCGCAGGAGGGCCCACGTGGAAGCTGCGACGCCATCTTGTTTCACCGCCTGACTAGGAAAAGGGGTAGTGAACCCCTCTGCAGTGGGAAGAACTGCTAAACACACACACACATACAAAGAGGGATGGACACACAACATTACAGACATGTTGATAGATACTGTAGGAAACACAGAGGCGCACACACATACACGCTGACCAGCTCTGATTATTGATGAGTGTGCTTCTCCCGCCTGCAGCTGAGAGGAGGCTGTGTGTTGAAGGGAGTGGCAGAAAAAAACTGCAGAATGGTGACTGTGAACTCTACACAGAGAGAGAGAAAGCACCCCTGCCGCCACACAGAGCAGTCTAGGCGTATCGCCCGCCGCTTCATTCGACGGTTTTCTCCATCGATCTCTCTGATCAATAATTTAACTTTCGTTTTGATCAAAATGGGCCGATTTCGTCCAAACGGCTTCTCGAGGCGTTTGGGCGTAACCCTGCAGCAACCCGCTCCCATCCGACATACAATTCCCTCCATACATACACCTGGTCTGTCACACGCCCATTTAAGTCGTCCACCGAGTGCTCACAGCACCTTCCTCTGTCCACCTTAACAAAGGTCCACCTTAAAAGGGATTACATCAATCAACAGCTGCCTGCTGGCATTCAGATCCAACCGATACGGGACTAGCCGATATTTACTGCCACAAAAGCTGCATTTAGAGCATCATGGGAGACTAAAAGTGAAACTGAATCCTAGACTTGTAAACCTCAGAGTCTCTGTGCTACAGGATCTTTGTAAAGCAGGTGTCATTACAGGTTTTACTGACTGACACACCTGAAGCTGCTGTGTAAAATCCTCTCACATCACGCTCACAGAGTCACCGCCGAATCAAAGAATAAGATTAAGATTCTCATCCATGTTTGAGTTCAGTCTGTCTGAAATGTACAGTATGATCACATCAGAATTCAGCTCACACTGCTCCCCAGATGCAAACCGCATCATTTCCATCACGTCAGGAGTAGACGACACTGATCGGCCCATATCCCTTTTGTAAAAAAAAATTCAATCAGGGTTAACGTCGGAGTGATGAAGCAGCTTATCGTAGCGGGTATATGCCCACCAGTCGCTCTGTCTGTCTGTCTGTGTGTCTGTCTGTCTTCCTCCATGTCTGCCTCAGCCATGGGGACACAGTGTACAGACAGTGTGCGGAGCAGCCGAACAATGGAGAAGCAAGCCTGCAGCCCCTCCGAGCTTACCGGCTAGACACTAACTCACTCCAGGTTAGTGTTTGTTCACCGGGCTGAACAAATAAAAAAACGATTTTTGAGGCAGAGAGATGGTAGGAAAAGGAGAGACAGGACTCACGGAGGCGTTACATAAGAGAATCGCTAAAGCAGCAGATTAGCAGCGCAGAGGGGGTTCAAGTTAAAATCCATATTAGTTCGTTAACAACAGGACGGAAACATCTCTGGGAATCCATGCGATCACGCTTGATACGTCGAGACAGAATGAAGCTTGAGCACATCAATGCATCACATCCAGCTGTTGGCAGTGGAGTAAATGCTACTCTGCTAAAATGATAAATATACATTTGAAGGCCAAAATTAAAAGCAATCTGTCATACTGGAGACGTCAAAAAGAGACATTTATTGATCAACATTAATGAAACTTCAGGGTCATAATGATTTTAGAGACCAGGCTCTGTTGTAATATATATATATGTGATATATAACATTGCAAACACTGTAGCAAAAAACATTGCAAACCAAGCTGAGGGGCCTTGAAGCTGGTTGATCCACAAGCACTGGCACAACACAACACAATTTCCACTGGTTCAAAATTTTACATCCACAAGTATCATAGAGTTTAGTATCAATTTTAATGAGGGAAGCATCCTTGAAGAGGAGTTATCATCAATATTCACGCTACGCCCCATTAAAAAGCAGATATTAGCTACGGTGTGATGGACCTGAGTCCAAGTATGGATGAATCATGCTGTCAAGAGAGCTGATGCTGCCGTTAAAAAATAATGTCGCAAATGAGCTCTCAGGTGAGCGATGGCCTCCTGAGAGCAAACCGCCAGGTGCGAAGGAGGTCGACACGGGAAACGAACCTTTTAAAACACCAGATATTCTAATTTGAAAGAATCTCTCGGGCTCCACAAAACCAGTATCATGTTGGGACGTGTGCCCTGAAGAGCCAACATGTACTACTTTGCTACAACCAACCGAACTGTTATTCAAAGTCAGCGTGTGAGATCCTCGTTACTATAGATGACAGAGCGTGCTGCCACTCTAGCCGCAGATAGACACCACAATCAAATCAACGGATGCGTATTCTGAAGAACTTCACATTTGAATCACGGTCAGGTTAGAGCAGCGAAAAAGCACTGCAGCTTATTTTCAGCGGACAGCACTACCTGCTCTGTGAGTGTGTTCCCGCTGCCACCTTTTACACTTGTGTTAGCCCGAGTGAGTGAGCTTTAACATCGCCGAGGGTTCACTGAGGTCAAGCACATAATGTACAGAGCTGTCATGGTCACGCTCTCAACATTACTTTGTGCTGCTCTCAAGTCATAAAGGTACGCACACACACACACACACGTACACACACACTCACAGCCAGGCCTGCAGGAGAAACACAGAGCTATCACACTGACAGATGCTTCTTTACTTAATAGTCTCTACTAATGATATCAACCTCTGCATTAGCATTATCTCTCATAAGCTACTGATGCTAACCAGCTGTTTAGCTATTTCTTCACCGACACCAGCGGCGCATTACTTTTAGATGGCTAGTGGCTAAAGAGGCCAACTAGCATCCATGTGCAACTAGCAATCCAACATAAGCCAGTTTTTAATGGTACTGAAGGACTGTTCTGCTACTGGATTTGCTAGATTATTAGCTTGGTTGCTTGAAACTGCAAGAATTCATTTTATTTTCGGTGTTATTCCTATGAAGTGGGAGGTTCTTTAACAGAGCATTTAGTACATGTGACATTAAAACTGTCACTTAAAAGCGTAAAAGCACACTCGTGTGTCTGACTAAATGGAATCGGATCAAAATGCTACGTTAGCATGAGTCCACATTAAAGGCTTTCTATGTGACCAAACAGGTAGCATCACATTAATCATTGACAACACTAACTAACTGATGTCTGACGTGTAAAATAAGGTAAATATGAAAGGCAAATAATAGGTGCAGCCCTTGTTTTAGTGGCCAAGACTGATACAATCAGGCCTCTGTTGCTAAAGGATGACAGCTCATATTCTCTTCGTCCTCTCATCCGTCCACACATCTGATTCTGCCTTAACTTCGTCATATGACCCTCAAACCAGCATTCACTGCCTCTGCACCCCCACGAGCCTGCACCAGTAAATACCAGTACGTCTACCTACTGAATCCACAGTCCATCACGTAGGATGGTGCATGCCTGGTGCAGCCCAGGTGACAAATAACATACAGCAGGGTGTGAGCCATACTGAAACGTGTGACACGGTAAGAGTGCGGTGAACGCCTTAGCTCACTGCGCCACGGCCTTCCCCCCCCCCCACTCTGATCGCCATTGTTAGAGGCAGGAACGTGCAGGAGATAGTGCTGGCCGTGCATCCCTCTCAGCTCCCGAGAGCCTAACCCGTGGACATGAAAGCACAACGTCACAAGTTAGGGTCTCAGGGACGGAGAGAGACACATCTTCACATGGACTATACCTCCTCTACCTCCTCACACAGCTGCTCCAGCCCTCTCCGGGCTCTGAAGTCGTTCTTTGCAACTGAGGTGCTAAAAAAAAAAAAAAAAAAAAAAAAAAAAAAAAAAAATCTTGCTTCCAATGAAAGCATGCTCCCGAAAAAGAAACCTTCCATGTATTTAAGTCACATGAGGACTTGGAGCATCTGAGCATCGCTCACTCTTGCATACAGACTGAGCTTTGCCTGTTACAGGCATGCATCAAACACACACACACACACACACACACACACACACACACACACACACCCTCCTAAATTACATGCATTAATTGAGCACGCTCATTGCAACCATCACTGCCCCCTCTATGCATTTGTGAACATACAACAAGTGCAAGCCTCAGCCAGACACAACATTGCACCCCCTCCACCCCCCACCCCCAACTCTCTCTCTCTCTCTCTCTCGCCCCCTCCCCCACCTCAGCTGAACAATACAGCACTTTGAAAAATGCCTCCTGCCATCAGGTACAGAGCCTGCTGCTGTACAGTATGCCTAAAGAGCTCCCGCTGTCTCGGGGCGAATCAAAATCAGTCGATGATCGGTAATTATTGCGGCGGACGTATGAGACAAAAGCCCCGTGTGAATGCATCGATTACAGCATCGAAATCTGAACCCAGGACCGCACAGCGTCAAACACAACACAGACTCACATGCTCATCCGACTGCCTGCCATTTCTCGCACTGTTAATAAAATCATTCAGTGCATGCTCGATCACACTAGAACACGTCCCCGTCCGGCAATGGTTCTGTGCGACACAGAGAAAAGACAAGCCAGATAACAAAGCTCTACAGCTCCTTCATGCTACCACGGTGGTCTAAAGCTTAGGAAACAGATGGGGAGCTGAGAGGGAAGTGGAGAGGAAGAGTATTCGCTGGTATCGACTCACCCTCCCCTTCGGACCAGGATGCCCCCTGCTCGTTGTTCTCTTAGCTCGCTGCCTGCTCGGGAGAGGAAAAAAGAGAGAGAGAAAGAGAAAGCTCAGATTTAAAGTTACAGCATGCAAACAAGATCCCAGTTATCATCATCATCAGAAGAAGAATTTTCTTCTTCTTCTTTTTTTTTTTTTTTTTTTTGGAAACGGGTCACAAAAAAGCGACACGAGGAAGAGGCTGGTCCGTCCGGCGAGCCGCTCAAAGTCAGGCGAAATAAACGGAAGGAGAGCGACGGACGGAGACAAGAAAGAGAGGCATGAGGATGGGTGGTAGGACCGAGCCGGAATGAACCATGTGCACGCTCTCTCTCCCTCTATCTCTAGTTCTTTCGCTCTCTCTCTCTCTCTCTCTCTCTCTCTCTCTCTTTCTCACACACACACACACACATACACACACACAAAGCTAGAGTGAGCAGTCTGGGGAGGAGAGTCGAGAGAGAGAGATAGAGAGGGAGAGAGAGAGAGAGGGGGAGAGAGAGAGAGAGTCGGCGAGACGATTCCTCTTCCCAGAAAACGAAATGCTGAAAGGAAGTGATACGTAAAGGTTAGATAGAACAGGTAGACGGCGAGGGCGAGAGAGAGAGGGAGATAGCGAGCGAGAGACCGACTGAGTGAGAGAGAGAGAGAGAGAGAGAGAGAGGGTGAGGTAGAATAAAAGAGTGAGCATCGAGCCACAGAATCAGCGCTTGCAGCCGGGGCCACAGTGCCAGTGAAGCATACCAGTATGCTGCCTCACCGAACGGAGAGAGGGGGGTGAGGAGGGGAGGTGCGCGCACACACACACACACACACACACACACACACACACATACACACACACAAAACAGTGTTACACACTCATTTGCCTTTCCTCGCACCCGAGCCTCTACTTACTTTGTATCCAAACCTGCAGGTCCGGGGCAGGTTGGAGAGGAAAAAAAAAATGCAACCACACACACACACACACACACTCTCGCTCTCTCTCTCTCTCTATCTCACACACACACACACACACTTACGCACACAAATCCAAGTTAAAGGACAAAACGAATGCGCCTGCTGATCTCTTGTCTTGCTCCGCTTTCTCTCTTCCTCGCCCTTTTCCCTCGCATTGTTTTCTCTCTCTTTCAATCACATGCAGAGCTGGAAAGGAGGGAAGACAGGAAAAAAAAACACAAGAGAGCTCCAGCACTCCCCCCCCCCACCCCCACCCCCTCCTCACCTCCCTCCCCCTCCCCCTCTCCCCAATATTAGTACTCTACCTCTTTCTCTCGATCTTTCTTTCACTCTTTCTTTTCCTCCCCCCTCTGGCTCTTTTTTTTTTTTTTTTCTTCCCATGTTGATCGGCAGGAGGAAAAACATTTCACAAAAAAAAAAAAGAACGGGGGGAGAGAAATATCATCCATTAATTTGCCTCACAGCTGTAATCGCTTACAGCCAGAGGCCCACTTTTCCTCTATATCAGACGAGAGAGAGAGAGAGAGAGAGGGAGAGAGAAAGAGGTGAGGAGGGAGGGAGGGAGGGAGGGAGAGAGGGAGGAGGGGGAGGAAGGTAGATAGTCCTCCTTTCGTTGTTTTTTCCACCTTGCCGTTGTCCGTTTTCCACCCATAAAACAAATCCTCTGCTCTCTTCTGCATGCATGCAAAAACAAAAATCCACTTTTCCAGGCTTTGCACTCTCTTTCTCTTTCTTTGCTCTTATTCTCACTCGCTGCCTCAAAGCACAGGCCGACATCATTCACACTATCCCTTCAGAGAGAGAGAGAGAGAGAGAGAGAGAGAAGGAGAGACAGATACAGAGAGAGAGAGAGAGAGTGTGAGAGAGAAGGGGCCATAGAAACATTGCTACATGATGTGCTTTGGCTTATAGAGGCTACATTTAATCTCCACTGGCTCCCCCAGGCTTTGGTATGGAGAGAGAGAGAGAGAGAGAGTGAGTGAGAGAGAGAGAGGAAGGGAGGAAGGAGAGAAAGAGGAGAGATGATGGGGGGAGGAACAGATGGAGCAGAGAAGGAGAGTGACGACGTACAACCGACTGTAGGCTCAAATCAGCGACGGGGCCCGGAGAGACTGGGAAGGGGAGGAAAAAAAAAAAAAAAAAGAAAAAAGAAAAAGAAAAATCCCCGAGACCACACTGCCCTCTTGCTTTTCTTCTGCTCCCTCCCTCCCTGACTGACTGATCGACCGACTGTGTCTGCACCCCGGCTAATCTCCAATCCTCTTTGACTGCTGTCTGGCAGACGGCGCATTGTGCTGTTTTCTATCTCTATACAGCTGCAGTCGCCGGAGAAAGCTGTGCATCTGGATCTACAGCACACCCCCCCCCCACCCCCCATCCCTCCACCCCACACACTCTCAAGCCGAAAAACACTGACGCTACCAATTTTAAAATCTCCCTGGCTGTTGACACACACACGTGTGCTTATACACACACACACACACACACATACGCAAAGAGCAGCTATCCTCATTTATCACATGCTTTGTGTCCAGATAGAGCCAGTCGACGGCGAGCCGCTAATATTAGCCTGTGAGAGCCCGCAGCCAGCAGACAAAGGCTCACACACACACACACACACACACACACACACACACACACACACACACACACACACACACACACACACACACACACACACACACACACACTGAGGCATGGATGGATGTACACACAAATGAACATGGAGTGATTGGTAGAAAGGTGCAGAAGTACAGCAAACACAGAACTCACATGAGAAGAGGGTTTCATGGCTCTGTGATATAAATCCTCAGATTAATTAGAGCAAAAGGCAATAAACCAGACTGCATCCACGTGGCGGATGATTCATGCATTCAGGTAAATGACGGCTCATTGCCATCGATTTACAGATCGCATTTCGGTCTCTTTAAACGTTCGTTATCTGCTGGTAATGGCCGGGAATCAGCTTGACTAGCCAAGTAGTACATCAAGAGAGACCCAGATCTGTCACGCCATCCCACGCATCGGAGAAAACAGCAGCAAGGCTGCAAAATAAGCACACAGCACCTGAGCACCAGGCCCGCAGAGCCTGAGAGGTAGAAACCAAACATACAGCGTGGACGCTGTGTGTGTGTGTGTGTGTGTGTGTACGCGGGGAGAGGCGGGGTGACGTGCAGGATGTGTGCTCTCTGGATGGCTGCAGCACAGCCGACGCTAACCTTGAGTGAATGATTGGCATGTGTCACATCTGATTGATGGGATGGAGAGGATGGGCGTCCGGCAACGCAGAGGTCATAGGGGTTGTCGCTATGGTAACAGTAATGATGAAAAGAAAGGTTCAGGAAGAAGACAGAAGAAGATTGCTACTGATTTCTGCAACTAGGCATCATGTTTTTAGAGTCGGTGGAGGCTTAAAATGATGAATTCAAATTCTCAAATTTAGTCAAATTTAGAGAAAAAACTGAATTTACTGACCTTGAAACAACAATTATTCAACTACAAACAATGATTGAATATGAGATCAAAACCAATTAAAAGTGCAAGTCAGGCAAAAAATGCAGGGAGACCCCATCACTTCATCCTGACATTTCATGTTTCAACAGTCAAATTTAACAGTAAAGTACAGAAAACAAGTGGGAAAAATACAAAATGGAATGAAAAGTGTGTCATGCCGTACAATACACACGCACACACACACTCATGCACCAGAAGGGCAAAAGCAACAGTATTTGTTCATCAGATACGGAGAAAAAAACAGGAAAAGAAGGAGAGAAGAAGGGAAAAGAGGGAGAAGACAGACCGCATGAAACCTCACAAAGCTGGAGCTCTCACTTTCTGTTCTGGTTTGGATTAATGCATCATGCCACACACACACACACACACACACACACACGTTTGCACACAGTCACTAAAAAACACCACACAAGCATGCGTTTCACTTTGGGATAACCATGAATTCAACAACATCAGTTGTTTCATATTTTCCATCATTTGCCAAGTCACCAAATCTGAGCCTTTCACAGCTGGACACTTCACAGACTTGACCAACAGGGGGCAGTCTTTTGCTCCTCTACCTATTACCTCAGCTGTACACACACACACACGTCTTGGTAGACGGGCAGGCAGACCTCTGCCAGGCCTCAGTGTATAGTCAGTACTGTATATAGCATCTGAAGGCCAACCTCACATTCTGCTGCAGTGGAAATGTCACAAGCTGTAAATCCTACAAAGGCAACGCCGCTTCTATTACTTTCCACTAAAAGATTCACACCAAAATTGTGAATTCACATAACCTACAAGATGTCCTATAATGAAGGGAGTAGAAGGAAAGAATAAGATCTCTCCGGTCGTAACATGTCAGCTGGTAAGAGAGGAAAGACGTACAGTAGAGGGAAGAGACTGAGCATCATGTGTTGCTGTGTTTGATTTGTAGAGTTCAGTTTTGATTTCAGTCACAAGTTTGAAATTAATACAGATTCCTTTTTTTTTTTTTTTAAATAAATCAATAATGCCAGGATTTAAACAGGAAATCAAATAAACACTATTTTTGTAGAATGAAATAATCTTATTTTCTATGTGTGTTCATCTTCAGTAGTTTTACTTTTCCTCTCTGAGTGTCACAATATTTCACATGTCAAATATTTTGACAGCAGTAGTTTTCCACGCAGTCTGTATCTGCTGATTGGAAATATTATGACAATAATTGTTCACGGTGACAACTGATTTCACTGCTTGTAAACGGACTGGGATGCTGCTGTCTTGAGGATTCAAATCTCAAATCTCTTTCTCTGATATCCTTTACAACCCGTATCTGTCATCACACAAACAACAACTGAAGCAGCCCAACTCCTTCTGCGCAGCCGTCAGCGTTAATGAGGTTATCAACGGGCACCTCCAAATAATAAAATGTCACGTCAGGATGGAAATGAAACGACGTCTCCGGCGTTGAGCGTGTTTTGAAAGCTCTCACGTCAGTCCTATCAGCTCTGCAACAATGCAGAGCTTCTGATGTCTACCTGCCTGCTGCACATGGACCAACACTACTGACACACACACACACACACACACACAATACAAAAATCTGTTGATAGCAGAGCAGATATCAGACTTTTAGCCCTTAATAACACAATCATAGTATTTTAGAGTTAAATGATTAGTCGATTAATCAAGTAGTCAATTGTCAGAAATAGGTAACAATTAAGTAAATAACCCTAATCCAGACTGATTAGTCACTGGAATCATTTTTCAAGCAAAATGCCAATATTTCCAACTTCTCAAATATGAACATACTTTTCTATACTTTTACAAAGTGGAAAATATTTGTGTTTTGGACTTTTGATCAGGCAGAACAAGCAATTTAAAGACTGGGCTCTGGTAAATAATGACATGCATTTTTCACTATTTTCTGCCATTTTCTGGACCAAACTGTAATCTGTAAAACACTCTGCAGATGAATCGATAATAAAAGTAATCGTTAGTCTCACATCCAGTAATAATACACCAATGAAACGAGCCATTTGAACTCAAGACAGGAATAAAAGAAAATCTTAAGGAAACACTGAATGCATCTCTTTAAATATATATATATATATATATATTTCTGGCACGTAAAAAGGTCACATTTAACACTTGTCATATTTATACATCAACTCAAAAATATCAGCATCAGTATGAGTCTTCAAATACACCAGAGATCATCCCCCTAATGCACAAACACACACTGACATACTGGCGTCACAGACCCAACAGTGGAAACCAGAGCTTTTCTGCCCTCTGCTCCATCAGCAAACAGCCTGGATTGTTATTGACCATGTGCTAGCGTATCTCGCTTTAGCAGGCTGCTTGATATTTTTTTTTTTCTATCTTTTTTTTTTTTTTTTTTTTTTTGGTGTGACTCGTGATAACATTGGATTGTATTGATCCAGCTGTGCAGAGCGCCATGCATACCTCAGGGAAAGCTAGGAGGTTGTACAGTTATCTCCCGGGGTGTAATTCTCAACTATACAACCTACTACCTCAACCTGGGAGCAAGCAGACCTGGACACCAGGGCTTCATGGCTCAGGGGGGGGTTGGGGGAATAAAACGGAAGAAGGGGTACGATCACTAGATGAGGGAGCGACTCATGGCCAAAAAAAAAAAAAAAAAAAAAAATCTTCAGAATCTCAGGTTGATGCTCTATGTTTGTGACGTACTTTTACCTCATCTCAAAGTGATTTGAACAGTTTTGAGAGCCGCCCTAGCAGTGCCACTCTCTACCTTAGATACAGTCTCTATACACAAAGCAGATAAACAAATCTCTCTCCAAAGGTTCTTCAAAGTCTTTACGTCACTTACCCCTAAACACACACACATTACCCCTCGGAACCCCCCAACCTCCTCCCCCCCCCCCCCCCAAATGTTTTTTCCCTACTAGAGAAGGCTTGCAGTTGCTCATTTCAAACTGCTAACATGTGGGACGTAATGGCCGTTTGTGAGGAAACAAGCATCCTAACTGTCATTGGTACACATTCTCTAATTGGACGGATGTCTACTTCATTAACACTAGAAAGGCCAGACTGCTGACTGAAATAGCTCCGTCTCCTCGTGAGTTTTTTCGACAAACTACAATTTGAAATGCACACAAGGAAATGGTAGCTGTAATTATATTTTCCCCTTTTAATCGACTTCTCGTTAGCCTTCTCTTAACCCCTCGAAGCCCAATTACTTTTTGAGAGGACAAACTGAACGACGTGGAAAGTTTTAAGGAACCCTGGAAGACCAAAACATAACTTTTCTAAACTTTAGATTTAGTTGTGTGAGAAGGTTTCTGAGACATTAATATATATTTTATGGAGGTTTGCAGTATGTTTGAAAAGGTTGAGAAAACCTGTTATCGAAGGTTTGAATAAAGTGAACTTTAAGCTGATCCCAGGACAGAGGAAGCTTTCTTGGCAACGAATAAAGCAGCAGTGCTGGTAGGTGGGACAGAGAAACGGTTAACAAGAGTTGGTGGGAACTGCTGTTTTGCTGATGCTGCTCGGGTCGGTGGAGCTGCACAGACGCAGACCTGTAGATACAAGCTTGTGGTGTCAGTTAACACAAGTTCGGATCTACGGGTTCGGGGCTGCGAGCAGATGACGTCGTACATCCATCAGCGTGACCACATGGAAAGAAACGAGACTCTTTAAACCTTGTATACTTACAGCGTGCAACAAGTCTGAGTGTCTCTACATGGGCAGCAGGAATCATTTCTCATGACAGTAAAACATTTCTGAAAGTTGAGTTAGATTGTATCTATTTGAAGTTTAATACAAAAACATTAGCACCACTTATTGCTGAAAATTAGATGCAATTAATTAGCCTAATATTCAACAAAAATGATGAAGTCTCCTGTTTCATCTAGGATTTGAATTATTGTTTTATTTCAAAGGAGAGATAAGACAGTCCCGGCCTATAATCATGTGAATTATGGATTATCGGCATTAACTTTTAATAACTAAAATCAATATTCATAAAAACAAACAGAACTGAAAAAGAAGTATTTTTCCCGCAATTATGAAATGTTCTTCACACACACACTGATACATAGAAATACAATTTTTCTCGGTCATAATCCACTCAACTTCTTCTTCACTCACAGGACTCAACTCCTAATCTCACTATGATCCCACAATGCATTGCAGTATACCCTGAACCTTACATTTACGTCATTATTTGCTTACAGGTTATTATTATGGCAACTCTTCTATTATCCAACTCTCACTACGACAGAGTTGCTTCAGTGAGTGATAGGTGGAAAAATTCAAGTGGCATTTTAAGAGGTGTGTGGCTGAGCTCAAATGAGACGTAGGCAATATAAAAATCTTCAAAATAAATAGCAGGAAAATTGCTCTCATAAAACTCAAGAGTAGGAGTCTGCTTTCATAAATACCTGTAAATATTTAACACAACTCTGTGACACGAAGAAGAAAGAAAGAAAAGAATCATCTGAATTGTCTTATTATAATGATTTAATTATCTTACATGACTTGTTTGTGATGCTTTTTGAAGTCAGTTGAATTTCATGTTTTGTTTCAATTCAATTGAAGATAAAACTTTAAATCATATTCAAGTTTTGTCTTTTAATAAAATAAAACAACTATTTTCAAATTAATTTATAAAGATACTAATTAGAATAATAACAAAAACTACCTTGGTGATATTATACTGCAACAATAACAGCAAGTAAAAACATTACACTGAGAGGAACCAACTTATCTAATCTTTAAATCTTTAAAATAATAAGAAAGAAATGTTACTAAATTTATGATGTCAAAATAATTTTCTACAAGCTTACAAGCTCAACAAAATCAAATCCCAATCCACTCATTTTTTAGCAAAACTTAGCAAAAAGCCACAAAGTCCAAATCTGGACAATGTTTTGGAAATTTCAACACATTCCAGTCTGATGTGAATAGAGCTATCACTCCGCAGCCCCAGCAACAAAGTAAAACTTTGTAGAACTCCGAGATAAAAAAGAGAGTGAATGGTCCAATTTCAACTTTCAGACTCCGTCTGAAGTTTGCTTTCTCCTTCTCTCCCCTCTGCCTGAATTTAAATGAGATGTCTGACATTGAAGCTGTTGCCAAGTTGCTTAAAGTATGTCAGTGGGTCTTTGCCAGCGAGCTGAAAGACACCTTGAGATTGGCCCGAACAAAGAGGTCAGCGGGGCCCACAGTACCCTGCCAGCCAACACCGCCACCGCTGCACCGGCGTGAGTCAGTGTGTGTGTGTGTGTGTGTGTGTGTGTGTGTGTGTGTGTGAGGAAGACTCAGAAAGCACAGGCAAAACTAAGACCAGCTAAAGGCCACCACCTGCATTGTTCGGCGCTGAACAGCGTCAGCGGGCAAACCCAGCGGCGCTACCCACCCTGCTCACTGAAGTCTACCCAGCAACAGCGCTCGTGTGTGTGATGGTGGGGGGGGGGAGAAGAAGAAGAAGGAGGGAGGGGGAGGTGGGGTTGGGGGTTCAACAGAGGTGAAGAAGTGAGAGGTGAGGAAGTGGCATGTCGTTAGCACTTCATAATATCTAGCAGTGTAAACAGATATCCCTGGCTAGCCAACAGGTAGCCTTCAGTTTAGGCCCCTTTCACCACAGCTAATATACAGTAAACATCACAGAAAAACTCTGCACCGGGACAAATACAGCAACCACAGTGTTGAATATTAAGAGCCACAAAGCAAAGAAAAGAAGTGGAAACAGAAGCAAAGCTCGTAGCACATTGGTAGCAATGATGACTTACCGATTTGCCTTTAAGTTTTGTTTCCGAATGTTTCTTTTCTCTACTCTGCAGGGCCTACGGTGCTTGGCAGAAGGTATAGGCAGTCATGTCCGCCGTGGCCCATCAAAAAACACAGCTCAAACATGTAACTACAGTAACAAAACCACCCCGAAAAGAGCTCGGGGAGAGGGTGGGAAAGAGTGAGACAAAAGAAAAAAGCAAAGGGAAGAGGGAGAGAAAGTGGTGGGGGGGAAGAGACGGAGGGGGTGGAAAAAAAAAGTAAACGATAACAGAAAAATAGACAGGTTTTTTTTTTTTTTTTGGTGTTTTTACAATTTCGGTTTACCGCGCGCAAGTAATAAGTATAAATAAGAGAGAGGTAATCTTTCAGGCAGTAAAACCTCTGCTTTCTACAAGCTGCTTCCCTGCACTACGAGCAAATGACAAGCAACATCTGTTTGTAAGAGAGCCAACATCCCAGTCTTAGAAAAAAAAAAAAAAAAAAAAAAAAATCGGAAAAAATTGGCTTGATTTTTCTTTTCTTTCTCAGTCTTGAACTGCAAACTCTCCTTGCCTCTGTTTGACTCCCTCACTCGCTCAGCTGAATAAGGCAAAACAGAAAAAGAGAAAGGGGAGTGTGGAAATTCAGCGAAGGGAAAATGCAGCCATGAAGCCGTCCTCCTGTCACCCCTGAACCTCTCCCCTTCCCTTCTTCTCCTCTCCCTTTTTTCCCCTCCTACCTGCTCACTCCTTCCTTCCTCTTCTTCTTCTTCTTCTTCTTCTTCTTCTTCTTCCTCGCAACCCCCCCACCCCCTCCACCCTTCCCCCCCCTCATCCCCAAAAGCGCAAGAGGGACAGTCCAGTCCAGGTATAGCTACTACTCACTCAGCCCTTCTCTTCCCAAAACGCCTCACTACTCCGACACATAAACACTTGGACACACACACACTTCGTCTCCCAGAGCGTCCCACACAGCCAGAAGCAAACTGACTGGCTTGCATAGTACACACTCATGGATGCACTAACAAAGTGCATATACAGAAATACACACGCACACACACACACACATTTCTTGGAAAGCTTCCCTGCACCAAAAACAAATACCAATCTTTAGTTAGCCTCAGCTGCGGATAGAAAAGAAGGAGTCATTTCGGGACTTGGCTCTGGTTTACCGAGGCACAGATACAGACCATTTCTCCGTATGCCTGCCTTTCACAGCTCGGGAGCAGCTCCAGATTCGACTGTATCATAATACTGTGAAAAAAAAAAAAACCCGTCCTCTGTCACTGATATCTTTTGATAACATCCAGCACTAGTAATAGGAGCGTGAGAGTGGCCGACATTCGGCAAAGCAGAAATGCTGAACTTGTTTATCATGTTTTCAGTCTCAGAATTAACAGGTAGGGTCGTGCAGTTCTCCAAATGTTGGTGACAGCACATGAGCTCTGTTCCATTATAGGACATAAGTGGGTGCCAAGTGAATCAATACAGCACTCAGAGACGGGGAGACAGCTTCAATTTTAAGCCTCAGGAGCAAAGAGGCACATGGTGCAGCAAGTTTACCCTGTTTTCCCCAAATTAAATTCAGGTGGAAGGCAGAGATACGTCCTAGAATTCAAACTTAAAAGTATAGTACAAGCCTGCTCTGTGCAGCAGCGACTACTGAGCGCTCCGTCCACAGAAAGCTGGTCTCACTAAAATTAGCTCTTTTCCTCCCTCATCTCTTTGGTATTCTTTAGTACGAGGCGTCATAGACTGGCTGTTTTGGTAAACAGGGGCATGCTGCATGCTGACATCACGTTACAAGAATTCTGGGTATTCAAGTGTAAGGAATAGATGGCCCAAAAATAAAATGTATCTACTCATCTGGGTAATTATGGATACCATTGCAGTTATGGGCAGAGACTAAAGACCCGCCTGCATTCTTACCCTAATTTTAACTACACCGAACATTCACCGAACCACAACCAAATCTAATCTTAACATATTCACCTTTATATTTAAACTTGTGTTCTCGTGTCTCAAGGCTTTAACTAAGCTTAACCTTTTTTTAAACCTCATGCCGAAACCCAACTTTCCAATCGCAGCACCATATTTTTTTGCTAAACATCCTCATGTCATTCAAACTGCAGCCCCAGCTTGTTCCTCCCGTTTATCATCATCCCGTTCAGATGGAAGCATTGTTTTTTTTTTTTTTCTGAAAGATAAATTCTGGATGAGTTCTTCTAACAAGTCCTACCACTGTTCTGAAGCAATTTCACAGTCCTCAAAGACGAGACATGTCAGCACTGGCTACCAAGTATTAAGAGTTCAGAAGGTGTTAAAAAATGTATGTTATTGTGAGAGGTAGACAATATGGTTTCTGCAACCACACCTCCAAGGACTTATTTTTATACACAGCTATTTCACATTACTTTGTTGAAAAGAGATGTCAACTTTTTTAACTGGTTATAGGTCAATATACTATGTGCATTAAATACAGTATGATTATGATGAGGCAGCTTGGGTATGGTTTGGTAATTAAGCAAAAACCTTTAACACTGACTTCATTGATAGAGCACCTGCACACTCCTAATTTCTTTCACTATATGACGACACCTTATTGAGCATTCAGGGCACCATCATGTTTGCCTACAACATACATGCTAATGCTAAAACAGACCAATTTAGAAATGCAAGTACAAAGTAGTACCCCATCCTCAAAATATTTACCAAGGGGGGGTTTGTTATTTTGGACTACAAAATTGTACGAATTGAATTTGAAGTTTCAAACTCATAATTAAAAACTTTTAAGAAGCACAAACAGGAAGCAAGAGTCTTCTACCGGACGACTACAGTTGGAAAATCTTTGTTTCTTCTTTGGATATACACTGCAATCATTAATCACTGTGTTTAACAAGCTGTTTGGAGTCATTTGACAGTCCTTTTTATTTTTGGAACTTTATAGAGCCGACATGAAGAATGTTATATGGAGCTGTGCTAGCTCCTCTGGTGTTCTGACTGACTTCGGGGTGAGTGGTTAGTTAATCACTAAATCTTTGAAACACTTTGTAAAGTTTACTTTTTCGAGAGGTAAAAAGTGAAGCCTTATTTGCCTTTTTGTCCTTTGCTCTTATAATCTGCAAGTACTGGTCCTGACTTTGACATACTGACTCCAGTATGACCTCGAGCACACAGATAACCAGAACGAAGTTTCCTTCATGGAATAAATAACAAATAAATGCCTTAAACTCAAAGTGGATCCCCACTATAATCTTGCAGTAATGAAATTTTACTGTGTCAAACCTTTAGCCTGAGTTGGGGGTTATAAGATGTGTTTGCTGGAGTCCTCGTAATCCCTTCAAATTGCTTCTCATACAGAGCTGAAAGTTGTACTGTGCCATTTCATAGATCATAGATTATGGGTTCTGCCTCAAACGCACCTGATGAACTCAGACCTGAGTTCCACTACGTTGGCCTGTAAGCACGGCTGACCGGTTTCTCTCCACATGCTACTTTAAATGAGTTGAAACAGTATAGAATGATTAGGTGAGCTGTAGTGTTTAAGACTTCCAGATTAATCCTTGTCCAACTTTTAATTCAAACAGCTCCCTGTAATCTAAACTCCACGCAAATGAGGACTCTGTAAGTTTGCTGTTTTACATTTCTGTCAAAGTTTACTGGCACTTTCTTTAATGCAGCTCGTCTTCTGCGTCTTCAGGCGAAGAATATCACCGCTTTCCAAAATTCAGCGTCTGTACCCTTTCCATCTTCTCTCCTCTCTTCTCTCTCTCTTCTCCCTCCGTCTGATATTCTGCTCACGCACAACTGCGGCAGCCCTCCTCCAATCGCTGGCATTAATCCACACCTCAGACCCCACAGACACACTGTCTGCTCTCCCACAATGCACCTCAACTCCAAAACTTTCCCAGACACATTTGGCCTTCTCTCTATCGCTTACCTCTCCCTCCCTCTTCAGCCCCCTTTTCTTTCAGCCGGTCTCCCCATGGCTCTTCATCGTCCAGTTTCATTTGCTCTGCCTCTTTCTTTCTCAAACTCTCTAAATTTCCCCTTTCTTTCTTTCTATTCAGCCACTGCCTGTCTGACAAAAGTATCTCCTAATCTTCCCCAGAGTCCATTTGACACAAAATGGCGGCACCGCAACCAACCAATACCGGTCGTCCATCTAACATCAGAGAGTAATGGAACACTCCGCCTTAGTTGTTTTTTTTTTAAAGTTTTAGATTCTCAAACATGTCATGTCGTGGACCCCCATGTAAACCCACCATACAGACCCAGATCCCATTTATCAGGATTTGTGTAAACCTGGAGCACAAAAAAAGGCTCTTATTCTAATTAGAAAACAGATTTTAGTTATGTATTCCTGCATCTGGATCTTGCTTGGTTAATCATTTTCCTTCTTCCCCCAAATCACTTATTTTTCTCTTTTTTTATTATGTATAATTGGCCAAATGTAGCCATTATGACATTGATTCCAGATATTCCCAACACAACTGCAACTGTTTAATAGAATGGTTCTTTTTTTTTTTGCACAACCTACAACATCAATGGTAATTGTCAGCTTTTGTGTCAGCCTCTAAAGGAACAAGGGCTTCTTTCTTTGCCATTTTGTACTGACATTCAACAAAAATCCCTTCATACAGGAAGCAAAGAGACCATACTCTCCACCACAGTAGCCTCAATAGACCGGAACGTGATGCAGCTACAAAAGTTCTGCAGCAAAATGTACAGTAAGAGATCCATTTCTAGAAATAGACGAGGTAGGCCGAGGTAATTTGGCCTCCTCAAATGTTAAAATACACTACAGTAAAGTTATTCACCACACAATAGAATGCAGTGAATATCATGTTAAATACTTTTAATGACTGAAGCCTTTCAAGTATCCCTGGAGGCGAAGAGGGCAAATACACTTTTTCAGAGCAGGAGTGGAAAGGATTTAAAATGTAAAACCAGAGCTGCAAACACATGTATTGTAAGAATTCTACAACCACTAGGAGGAGATACCATTCAAGTATTTATTAAAGGAAGATGACAAAAGAAAGTCATAAAAGCAGAGGAGAACCTGCTGAGGACCACCACAGAATGAACTTATCAGTTGTGTTCCTAATCTTCGTTGGGATGCCAAGCTCCTTAACATTCTTGTATGGCACGGTCACTAATTTATTGCATGGTCACTAATTTATTCTTTGGCAATCGACTCCTAGGAAAGAAAAGACCCTCTGCAAAGGCCACTAATCAGCATCTGTTGGCTTGGACGGGTAGTCTCCCCTCTGACAGTGCTTTCCTCATAAGGGTTTTAACATTTATCTGTGATCTCGTTTGGCTCCGGTCTTGGGAATCTCTCTGTTGCGCTGGGAAAAGACAACGCTAAGAGGATTGAATTTGGAGCTAGTGGCAGACATGATGGGAAGTGTAGAGAGAAACTGGAATGAGTGAGTCCTCTTCTTGGTAGAGATTTATCCAAGATTAACTATGAGTAACTATGAGTTTTTTTTATTACTAAAATGTGATCATGAGGGAACTTCCACTTCCCTCCCACCCACACAGATGCTATATTCAGTTCCTCAGAAGTTGACCAGTTTTATGGTCCGAAAACGTAATGCCACTCCCCATCATTTTCATGTTATGTGTTTTCCTCAGAAAACTATTCTGAGTCAGATGATTAAAAACAGCCCAGAGTCCCTAGGTATTACATCCACATTTGGCAATTCTGCACCTCACGATTTATGTCCAGTACCAATGTAAAAGTAGAGTGTACTATATAGTGAGGCAGAATGTGAGGGGAGAGACCTGTAATCCACATTTGTCTTTTTATTGCCATAACCACCATCTTTCCTGAACTGTAACCATACTGTATTCACCTTGTGAATTTTGGAGAGCAAGAATTAAAAAAAAAAAAACACATCAGCATTGAACGTAAAAACACATCAATGGACGTAATCTGTGGTTCTGTGGAATCGTCTGATATCAACATTCTTGTCCAGTGACGGAGTTCGGGAAAAAAAAATCAAATCATCTTTTAGTGATTTCCCCAAATTCTTCTCAGGTTGCCAAAAAATCAGCAAGTCAACAGCATTGATCACTAAGAGTCTAGGGCTGGGTATCAAACCCCAATCATTTCTTGGTAACAACAAAACAACAATAAAAGAAAAAGAATGTATCAATAACTATGGGCCATCTATTTTGCTTTAGGGTTAAGAAACCAATCATGAACCACAACATTCTCTGACTCCCTTGTTTCCTCTCCGCCCCCCCCCCCCCCCCCCCCCCACCCTCGGAATAATAATAATGAAAAAAGTGTCAAGTGCCAAACCTGTCAAGTACCAAAACGTGACTGTGAATGCTCGCTCAGATTTGTACTCCTCTTTAGAATTTTCTTTGCTCAGTTTATAATTTTTCCATTTTTAGACCATTTTATTAAGACAAAGTTTTTACATGGCTGCTTGTGCTTGACAAAATTTAGGCATAATGGCTTCTACTGTTATATAAAAAGAGGGTTTGATAGAAGATTGAAAGTATGATATCAGTACCAAAACTCAACTTATCAGTATTGGCTTTAACTTTTCACTGAATCACAGAAAGCAAAACATATTCATTGATACTAATTTAGATATAATGTTATACAAACAATCTGAATCGTATCGGTCATATTGTAGTTGGATGCTGACCTCATTACGTCCGTGTTTACCCAAAAGTCAATATTGGCCTTGTATATCGGCAAACATCGGTCTAACTCTGCCGCCAAGCCTTTTGTTGTTTCCTTTTGTTTCCTCCATCGTACCAAACGCTCCCTCGTTCTCTCCTCTCCCCCACCCCCCCCCCCCCCACCCTCCACCCTCCTCACAATCCCTTTTGCCCTCCTCGCCTTTCTTCCTCCTCTCTCCATCTCTCTGCCCGCCCCGCCACCCTCCGCTCCCCCACCTCCACCACCCCCTCTCTATGTTTGTGTCCTCATCTGACCCTGCTTGGCCTGAATCGCTGTCGGTGCCCATTTGGATCGGGCACAGCTGGTGTTGCCGCTGAAAGCTGAGTGCCATTACCGCTGCTGTCTGCTGTCTGTGCTGTCTGCCTGTCTGTCTGACACACGTCTTCATAATGATATTAGCCCCATTTCTCCTATTTTTAAAGCTTGAATTCACTCATTTCCCTTACTCCTGCTTGTTCTTTATTGTCATTGTGTATCCCTTTGTTTTTTTTTTCCCGCTGTAATGACCCAATCCCTCTGAGGGGGATCATTAAGTTTTATCTTATCTACACTGCCACTGAGGAAATGCGCAGAAATTGCTAAAGAATCACATGCAGATACAAATAATAAACATGTCAGCCATTTCAGAGATA
Source organism: Thunnus albacares (assembly GCF_914725855.1). NCBI lineage: Eukaryota > Metazoa > Chordata > Actinopteri > Scombriformes > Scombridae > Thunnus > Thunnus albacares. Next base: position 31,037,464 of record NC_058111.1, on the reverse strand, counting down.
CAAAGCGTGGATGAGAGGAAGGGGCATTTGTGCTCCTCTCAGTCCAATCAGATGTCACAGGTCGATAAAGACCAGGAAGTGGCGAGAGTGTGTTTGCAGCGGATTGGCTGGCGCTGCAGCAATGGCTCACTTTGTGCCAGTTGCCGATAAGCTTAGTGAAAGCAAAGAAACTAAATCAAAGCCTGCTATGCAGAGCAGAGAGCTGCAGAAAGGCTCTGATAACACTTTTTCAAGCAGTGCTCATAAAAGCATGATAAGACCAATGAGTATATAATAATTGTTAATCAAATGTAATATTTAATGGGGCATGTGTGGAGTTTTTATACAGGTGATTATACTGTAAAACATTCATCTGCAGTCCTAATGGGATTATAATGTTTGAGGATTTTTTCACTTCTCAAAGGAAGTAGAAAATGTATCATCAAAATAAAAGCTTCTGCTGAACTGAACCTCTCGCTGTCCCAATTTGGGATCTTTCTTGTACAATAGCATGTTACAAATTTATAAAAGATGATTGTAAACTACAACTACTTTGTTTATTATGGCGAGCAAAGGTTCTCTGGGGCTTCAGGATGTTTGGAAGTGAAAAATTCTGATTTTTGCACCACTGCATGGCAATTTGTGACACACTGAGCTCACTGTTTGCTCCAGCGCTTACGACGGGGATCAAGGCCGTCACACAACAAACTAGATAGAAGCCTGTTAAATTTGGCCTCTTCCACAATGGCCTCCAAAGGAAAGAAGGGAATTTTAAAAAGAAGGGAAATAAAAAATGATAATGACGCTGACTGCAGCATTGAACTTTGACTTGTTGTTACAGTGCTGATAAACTCTACTTATGGGTCAGTTTTCAACATAAACTCAGTCTCAAAAGAATAACTAAATAAACAGCCATGTTAGAGGCCACAAAAGAAATGGCTAATGTGTTTCTTAGGTTACGACCAAAATACTGCGATTGGAAGTTTCTACTTTAATAAATCCTACAATCCTACATCTACATTTCATACAGTTTGCCTCCTGAACAATTTTATTGATACCACTGATTAGTTTTATGTTGGCTGCTGATTGAGGCACAAGCAGTCAGTAACTATATTTATATAGCTATATTTATTTGAGACTGCTTGTTGGGTGAAGCACATTCACATTGTTTTGCAAGGGTGACACTAACATCAGCATTTTGTTAAAGAGACTGACAGCAACAGGAAGGTCACAGAATGCTGAAAAGCTAAACAGAGACCTTTTACACCGTGATTTTAACACTGAGACATGACTGAAGAGATTCTGAATGTCATTCTAGTCAGGATAGTATCTAGTTTTTTTTACTGTCACCGTCTATTTAATGTTAAAGAAACAAATTATTTTAAAAGAAATGATGAACTGAAACAAGTCCCCCAGAGGAGGACAGCTCTGACTGGATAATGTTTGAGATTTAGTAAAGAGGCAGTACATGAGTAATATAATGACAAACTCATAAAATGAGTCTCATAATATTGATGTTTTCATTCTAAACCTTCTGAGCCGCAGCTGCTTAGAATTTAAAAGTATGCCGGAGATGAAAACATTCCATATTAGTATCTGTGTAGCACGATTTTAAATTCACAACAATAGAGATTTGTGGTTTTTATTATCATTATTAATTTTGTTGTGTTGAATAAAACTTAGCTGCAGGATCCACAGCCCCGTGGACAAATCTGCCTGTGAGCAGAGTCATGCAAACCAGTTTTTTGAAGCAGACAACTGCGTGTAACCAATCAAATTCCAGGCAGAATTTTCACCACCGTCCAATCAGACTGCAGGACTTTAGATCAATTTTGAAAGCAACTGCAGGTTGAAGTAGTCTTGGAGGCCATTACGCTCATTGTGATGCTGAATGTAGCGTACCACAACACATGCTACAGTATGAAATGAGAGCTGTAGTGTCGTCCCTGCAGGTTGTAGTCTGGCCCCACCAAGGTCCTGAGATCTGCTACAACTGCCTGCCTGCTCTCATTTCTCTGCAGCAGCCAGGCTCCATACACACGCAGTTACAACCAGCATGGCTATTATTCAGATAACAATGGGAAGTCTCTACCTGACCATCACAATTCAACTAAGCACAAATGTTCCGTTTATTTAGTTTCTAAAATGTAAAAACTGTCATTGCAGTCATTAGTTCATCAAAGAGAACCCTGAAGTAAAAGCATAGTTTCACTGACCTCTTCTAGTTAAAGTCTCACCTCTGACAACACCCATACCTTCACTGCAACCATCAGTGAAGCAAACAGTGATGTCACACTGTACCCACCTCACCCTGAGTACACTTCTACATCACTGCAGCAAAATGACAACTTTAACTACAGCAGGGTAAGAAAAACAAGATTTCAGCTGACATTTAATCACTTTTTACATATTTGGTTGCAATTAAAATTCTGTCAATAAAACAAAATAATACTGGATACTACTTAGATTCTCCAATATTCTTCAGCTCTTAAGAATATTTTCAATACTTCTGACATTTTTTTTTTTTTTTTTTTTAGCAGTAGCCAACTTAATGACACTTGTAAGTAGTCCTTATCAGGAAATACAAAAAACAGCAAACACTCTCTAAATAAGACCATGTCATTGAGTCAAGTGAGTAAATAAGTGGGTGATTGATGCAAGTTTGGCACTTGGTGGAGCAGCTAAGATGAGCATGTTAAATAACATTTCATTAGCTTTTTTAATGTGTGTTCACCAAGTCATACAAAACAAATGAATGAGCTCTATTTTGTGTGTAAACAATATAATTTTTATTCACAGTGCAGGAAACAGTATATGCATTTCTATCTATGTGCGTCTGGGCCCTTTTATTCATCTTTTAACACTGTTCCCCCCCATTCACCACCATATCATTTCATCTTTCCCTCTTTTACTTCTTTAATTAATATTCATTCCATATAGAAATGTTGAACACCTTTAGCCTGGAGGTGGTGTCTTTGAATCTTGGACTCTTACTATTGGCTGCTTGTAAAGGTGGTAATAGATTCACGTTGTGCACATACAGTATTTCTACAGTAAGTATGTAATTGTCATTAACAGCAGTGTCTGAAGGCAGAGGCAATCAACATGTTGTTACTGTTTAGCCCCAGTGTGCCAACACAGACTGTTTAATTAGACTTTCTAAAGCATCTTGATTGCTCATTCAATAAAAGGCATCTGTGTGTTACAGTAGGTGAACAGCTCCAGCTGAATGGAGTGGAAACCAGTTACCAGTTACAGTATGTTACCATGAAAGTAAATGGCTCGTTTCAGTTGCTCCCTAATGTAAAGTACACATCTCTGATGTGATGATCTGATGGAGAATAGACACGTTTAGCTGAATGCGACATTGATTTGATTAGACACAAATCTACATCAGTACACTGTATTGTGCTTACTATAAGTGAACCTTGATTTAAGATTTTTGTTTTATATGAAAAGAATTTGTTTAATTATCTTTTGAGGAGTTATTGCCTGATTGAAGCATAGTTGGGTTAACGCTACTGCTTTTTTAATCAATGTTATGTTGAGTTATCAATGTTATTGTAGAGCGTTAATGCATCATATAAACAGTGAGGCTTTTTAGAGTTTTTTTTTTTTGGGACATTTTTTCCTTTATTTCACAGTAGAGATAGACAGGAAAGCTGGGATGAGAGCGAGAGGATTGACATGCAACAAGGATCTCCAGGTGGGATTGGAGTGAGGATGTAGAGATTAGATGTTATGTGCCTTTGACCACAAGGCAATGATGATGCCTGGAGAGTTTTGGTTTAGTTTTTATAAACAAAAAGGTGAATATCTAGCAAAGAGAAGTATTGATTTAGAAGCAAAACTCTGATGTTTTTGGCAGCGGTATTGCAAAATTTGACCAACCAAGATAAAAGCCATCAGTCATGAACAATTTTAATTTAATAAATGAATAACTGCTTTTGAAAATTAGCGACTGTGACTGCAGAAGTCGTAATCTTGACTTGAAACTTTGAAGGACAAACTGATGAGTGATTGAAGGTGACATAAATCACTTTCTTTTCTCTCAGAACTAATTATTTTCCAGTATCTTCTAAAATCCCCCTTTTTTGCAGGATTTTTGGGTTACTTGAAGTAACCCTGCCCTCTTCCTCTCCTTCTCTCCTCTCTTTCTGTTGTTGTCATTTACCAGTCCGCCATAAAGGACAGCCACTGTGAGCTGACAACCTGGCTGGCTGCCATTCGTTACTCTGCCAGTCGATTTTTCTGCCACTCCCCAACCCCCCCCCCCCCACTCTGCACCCACCACACCAATACCCATCATGCATTTGTCAGACACTGTCTGGGTGCTGCTGCGCCTGCTGCGGAGTTGTGGGATGAATATGAGAGAGAAAACCGCTGCTTTTGTTGAACCTTATGTTTTAAGACGTGATTCATTTATTGCTTATTTATTGCTAAAGCCCTCTACTAAAGAAACTGCCTGTAATGAAAATGAGTACAAAAACCTGCTGAGACGTTACTGCTAAACCCACGATTTGTAATACCAGCAGACAGAGGAAAATATGAAAAATACCAACAACAATCATTGGCATTGGCATTCATCAGAACATACAATGTGACATTTTGGATAAAAATTCCAGGGAGCCAGCAGCTATAGAGAGTCTGGCATTGACCCAGAGAAAGAAGCACAAAAATCTCTGATTGTCAGAGAGGAGAGATTGGGGCGTTTCAAGGCTAGAATAAAATATGACAGAGACAAGCCACTCAGAAAGGAGGCAATCCTTGTCCCACAAAATGATAAAGATGAAGGCCAAGGAGCTCTTTCTAATGTGGAAGATGGTGACATCTGTTGTGTGGCTGCAGCTCTGGATGTGTGGGGAACTTGCTGCCTGTTCCCATGGCTTCTCAGGACTGTACTTAACAATTAGACTCCCTGCTGAAAAGTTTTACCAAAGCTGACGGAACCAAGCTGCGGATGTCTATCATTGTTGGGGGAGCTGTGAAAGAGGCAATCAGCAGAGAGTCTGATTGTCGTCTTTCTACTTCACTGTCTTCTCCATCTTCTATGTTATGTACCACTATATGAGGGCGTTATATTCTTTACACACCAGCCGTGACATCTAGTCATAGTTGACCTGGTTAGCTTGGCTACAGTAAAAATAGCTGCTATGTTCTGAATACGACTAAAGAGTCACCCAATGGCAGTACCAATGCAACCCTGGATGAATATTGTCCCCGTATTTATGTTCTTTCGTTCACTGTGATAATGATGTTTGCAGTGGAGATGTCTTTGCTAGATGCGTGTTATTGAAAAGGAGAAGACTACTCAACCTTTTCCCAACGTGCTTCATGTTGTCTTCACATGAGAGGGCCTTTCACATTTTTCGCGAGTTTCTCCTACATGCTTGGAAGGGAAGGGGGAGGTGTATTCATTTGGTTGCAATCTGCAACCTCACCGCTAGATACCACTAAATTCTACAAACTGGTTCTTTAAATGTTACTCTACAACATTAAAAGCAACATCAAAATCTAAAAAAATATAATTTATTAAGAGTTTAACACTCAAAACCTCAGCTACTGAGCTTCATCAGGACTGTGTGGTTGTAGTTTGTTTAGATTTCATTGACAGTGACCAAACAGCTGCGATCAAATTCAGATTCAACAGTTGCTAAATCCTGATTGGTTCCTTGAAGTATGTGACATTTTTCCAATAGAGCCACACCCACTTTAAAGCAGTTAGAGGAGCACAGAGAAAAAAGCAAAAAGAAAGAACTTCAGAAATCTCTAAAGTGAAATGACCAAAACAGTTCTAACTTTCTCAAATAATTCTGTGATCATGTTGGATCCCATCGTAAGATGCTGATCAACATCCACAAAATAAGAAATTACTTGCATTATGGGGCCTTATTTGAATGAAAGTCTCACTTGTTTATGCCTCTCCTCCCATCTTTGCACAATGCAAGGGTGCATTTCAAGGTCAGGGAAAAACACATTGTCAGAGCACTTAGAGCTTTAATTTACTTTACTTTAATTATTCTTATTAGCTGATACTTAGCCAGTGTAAACATGCATTTACCAGGTTAGCATCATAAGTAGCTAATGATGCAGATGTTGCCAACATGCTGATTTACTTAATGTTTCAGTGGTATATGTTGATCTCTGAAACAATCACATTCAAATCAAATCGCCTTTTGCTTCAAAATATCAAGACTGGGCTTCTAAGATTGTAGAAGAAAAATGAATTGGCTCAACACCATGTATGGAATTTCCCATACTTACGATTACTTACATACAACTCCATTCAGAAAAGATCCCAAAAAGGAAAGAGTAAATCAAATCTTGTGTCACATACAGTCTACAGCATATAATATAGCCTACATCATTATTTTGGCAAAGATATCTGGCACAACAACACATACCTCTCCGGGTGAAGACCCTATCACTGAAGTTGGTGAATCACAATTTCAATGTTAATGGTGCATTATTAATTGTAAACGCCCTCATAATGAGCACAATCTCTGTGAACGGCCTCCTTCGTGTATCCAAATCAGGTCTGCTTTAATCAAACTGTGATAGAGCTCAATACTGTGGGAGATTTGACTTAAGTCTTGCCAGAAAGCCCTCCCTGCGGATTGTCATTACAGCAAAAGGGTGGCCTTTGCTAAATAAAACAAAGGCAAAGGAGAGAAAAAAATAAATAACACATGGATGGCTACTTATTTAATAATGAACTTCGCATGCTGTGGGGCTTCTCAGGAACACATGCAAAGATGGTACACATCTGTATGGCTCAGTGGAAGAAGGAAGACAGTGAGAACAGGGACGTGTTACATGCCTTTGAATGGACTTTGTGTTATGGATGTTTTATGTCTGTATTCCTGACAATCATTTAGCAAGTTATGGTAAATAAAATGCACTTTGTGATTATTAGTGAAATCTGTTATCTGTCTGCCAAAACCTCTTAAACCCTTTATTTGCAATCATGATTCCCTTAACTCATTCATGGCAATAGTTTTTGAAACCATTGAGGCCCCAAGGGGTTCTAAGTTGGCAACATTTCCCAATGCAAGTCTGTGATGTTTAAATGTATGACTTAATCCAAGTATTACTCCTGCCATCAGCTCATGCAGCATCTAATAAACATACGCTGGCATTTCATGAACCAAACAGTTTTTTGTTTTTTTTTGTTCAGCATGGAAAAATACGAGCTAATAAAACTCCAAAGCATATAGTGTGGGTGTATGTGTACATAGGTTGTGTGAGGACACAGTGTAATTTATGCTGCCGAATCCTGAGTGTAGACAGCCAGCCAGAGGATGGCTGGCCTGGTGAAGAAACATGCCAGGAATTTTAGAAGATGGTTCAGCAGTGGCACCAGATGTAGGCAGAGTGGGAGGCTGCATTACTTATAGAAAAATGAGTATAGGGAGCTAAAAAGAAGGGGAGGATAGGGATGCCTATTGGTATGAAAGAAACAGAAGACAGAAATGGAGAGGAGGGGAGACAGAGATTGAAGGGCAAACTGTAAGTGAGGTACAGCAGGGAGGCAGAGGAGGACAGAGGAAAAAGTAAAAGAGGAATTTGAGACCAGAGGAAGGTAGGAGGCAGGTAGGGAGAAGAGAAAAGGATAATTTTAGACAGTTTACAGGTTGTACTTACCATAGTTGAGCACACCCACAGTTTTCCTCACTTTCAGTTTTACCTCCAAATAAAGAGGTAGCTAATCTGGCTAAACTGTCATTTTATTTACAATCTGTCTGATTGTTTTACTGATCATGTTTGTTTCCCCATTGGATTTAGATTTAGCGATGCTGCCATGTTCCTAGATTTCAGCAAATATTTCAGCAAAGTATCCCCATGAATTACATCCATATTACTGTCCCGCACCTCATGATTTACGTGCAGTGCCAACTTTCAGTGCTAATGCAATGCAAGTCGTGTCTCCTGTATGGTATGAGGCAGAAAGTAAGGACTGGGAAGGTCCAAGGGTGGATGAGCATATAGTGTATCTCACTTTCATGTGGTAGACCAGAGTCAGAATTCTGTCACAGACCTAACCTGAGCTAAGAGGTTTAGTTGCTTAACGTTTACCATACCTTAAAAGTGTAATCCAACATTTGGAATTGCTCCCTTGAAACAATGTCGGACTCACGATGGACAGTAAAGATCAAAATCAATGCAGCAGAACCAGAGATATCGTCTTTTACACCATGCAATCCTCTTTCTTATTGAAGGCGCCAGGTGAGGCTACTACTTAAGATCCTCATGCATACCAGTTTTAACCTGGCTGACACAACTGGAGAGTTTCCTTTGAAATGTTGTCAAACCCACAATAACAGGATGCTGTTAACATTTTAGAATTTATTAGTACTGGATATACAGTTTTCTTTTAATGAAACATGACCTTTGTCCTTTTATAGCTCTGCCATTTTCTCCCATCTCATTGGGCAAGCTGTAAAATGAGAGGTCTGGGAAGCCAATCTCTGTACTAAAGCTGTCTTGGCTTTAGTACTGTATCAACATACAACTGGCAAATTGGAGTTGTCAGCAGAGCAGTGGATTCTCAGTGCTGATGTCCAGTACTTCTGTAAGCCAGGGGAATCCAGTCGAAATGACGCATCACTTCAGTCGAATAAACAAAATGAAGCAATGCATCATTCTGATCCCATAGACAAACAGGAATCAATTCTACAATAAATATGTAATCAATAAAACTACATCATGCGTATCATTTCAAAAGTGGACAATGCTGACTGGATGATGCGCACTTTTTCATAAAAGGTTGATATCAGCCATTTATGTCAGGAAACCAATTTATCACTGGAGAACATCCTACAACTGTCCTTGTTCTCCAACTGTGAATCATTTATCATGCAAAGTACTCAAGCTCTCTGGTGCATTTGGCCATATGGGAACATTGTGATGCACTTTATTTCATAGACAGATTATAACGGGTGAGGGAAGAAGGCAGAGACAGGAAGGAGGAGGGGGAACAGTGCTGTCTATGACTTCCTAAAGCTCTTTGAGCCCTCAAGAAGAACAATGATTTCTTCCTCTGAATCTGCTGCAGCACTCCAGCACAGGCAATAACACAGAGGTGTTTGGCAAGGAAAGATGGAGGAAGAACACCCTCATGTGCTACTGAACACATTAACTTCCATAGAAAGGGCTGTATGGAGGGAACAGCAATCCACTTAATGCACAGCACTGGAGAACCATTGGCTGTCAAATGAATGATGATAAGGGTTAACACAACATTGATGAAAAGCATACATGAACGATACTGATGAACTGAGAAAAGGAAGAGACTACTCAGAGTGTCACTACTCAGAGTGACAAATGTGCAAGGCAACGGAAACAGTGGTGGTCGAAGTGTGCTATTAGGAATAGCTACATATTGTCAGTACCTTTTCTCTACATTATGAAGGATATGACATGGAGGAGGGAAGCTGGCATTGTTCTCTCTTAAATATGGTTTTGTTTAAAGGAGAAAGAGGAGAGGCAGTAAAAAGACCAAGTATAAAACTACACAAGAAAAGTCTGTCTTTTCTGCCTAAATTACAAAATGTGGCAGAACAACACCTCAGGTCAACATTGTTTGCAAGTGTATGAAAAAAAAGCGTGTTCTCATCTGCCATGATGAAGATATGGTTATCTATAGGCACAAATACCAATGTGGTTAACATCATAAAATTATTATGGTCATGGTTGAAAGAAAAACTACTTGGTTATGGTTAGGGAAAGATTGTGGCCATGGTTAAGAGAAACCAATACTGACTGTAGGTTGAAAACAGGAAATGAGCAGTAGTCACACACTTTCTTAACCCATTCACCCACCCTGACCTCTTCCTTAAGAGGTTTGGCACTGCTATAACAACCTCACGCTACTTCTGCCTTTGTCCCTGACAGACAAAGTTCATAGTTCACATGGCTGCTACAGGTCCTTGTTTGATAATTGTAGAAATTGAAACAAATGACCAATACTTTCATCAAAGTCTTCTTGGTACACAGGAAGTGACTAAGCAAAACTAGAGTGAAACCCTAAAGGGGTTAAAGGACTGATCTTCCAACCCAATCTGCTATCAGTCAAGTTTTATATTCAACTATACTAAAGCAATTAGAGTTTGGGGAAAAATAATTCCACCACTTATTCTATTACTGAAAAGTAATTACACTCAATCATTCAACACCAATGCAGAACATCAAGTAGTGGTCTTATGGTGTGGTATAAAGTAGGGTAGTGCAGGTTGTGATGATGAAATGATGGATTTGCCTTTGACATTGTGGCTTTCCTAGTTATCACCTACTTTACCTTAATTTGGTGGTTTTAGTTGCCTTTAGTTCAGCTGCCATATGCATATAATAAATATAAAAAGACACTGGCACTTTTGGAGATATGGTAGCCTAGATACAATATTATATGAAACAAATACCCAATCAAAAGGTATTTGTACATCAAACTTTCCTCACAGAATTTTATCATGGGTGAGGACGTTTCTGGCATTGTACTCCAGCACTGCAAATCTTTCTATGAGTGACTTCCTTGTATCCCACAGATGGCCTGTAACGTCACTAGAGCTGTAAAGCTACAAATCAAACTTAACGCATGTTGATGGGAAATGTTCTGGCAGAATCCTTCAAAATAATGGACCTGCAAGCTTGAATCATGTTCCTTCTCCGAGTATTTTTTTTTTTTTTTTTTTAAATTTCCTCCATTTTTTCCCCCCTTACATTTCTCAGTGCTCCAATTTTAACCTCCATCCAGCCTCTGCGTGGATGGTTTAATGTTTCAAATGGGACTAATGCTGGATTGTTATTGCTCCCCAAGAGGGCGTGGGCTCTTAATGCCCCACACCGTACACTGCTTCTGTGCTTTCTCTCAGGGAATACCACTGGCATGAGGTAAGAAATCTTTGTACTGTACAGCACCTTTGGGCCACACATACAGACACACCAACCCAAACACACACACCAGATCACGTGGCACATATGCTTTGCTTGTATTGTGAACACTTTCTACCTCTTCAGAGCAGATTAAAAGACAGAAGTTCCAGCCTTAGACGTTTCACACCCATGGCATATGAAAGTCTTGGGTTGGTTTCACAAAGATAGACATTGACTAAGGTGCAAACCTAACAAACCCTTGAAATTAAAAACACAGCTGAATGAGCTAGAGCCTGGAGTTGCTAAGCTCCAGCCACTACACTCGAATTGGTAATGACCAGAGCAATAACAGATTACTCATTACTGCTGTCTCTTTAAATTTTATCATATTATTACTTGCTCAACACCATTGTCAGCAAACCACAAATGTAGCTGTTTTCTCCTTTTTTGTCAATTGACAGCAGGGGCTACTGATTGCTAGTTGTCAGCAGGCCTGAATGTTACTTAGAGTTCAGACATATCTTTGGGTAGGGAGGCTAACTTTACTACTAACTTAACTAGGTTTGGTATTAGTCTTTATTTTCGTCCAACTACCTCTCATTACATCAGTCTAAGACCAAATTGACTGGTTTAACTGGTTCTACAGTCCAGTCTTACATATTTTTGTGGAACTAGCCTCTGATTGGAAAGTTGTGTGGGTGGTTCAATTGAAGCCAGTGATTTTCACATGTTTGTTTGAGCCAGTATTCAGAATCGATGAATACTGTACTTCCAAGGTTGAACGCCTACATGTTGGTGCATCATGTGTGAGCTGTCAAGGATAAATGATAAAATAATAATAATAATACATTTAATTTGTACAGCACCTTTCATTCATAGTGAAAGTGCTGACTCTGCCACAAGAGTCACATCCACATCAAAAGGCAACACACATAGAGATAAAAAGCCAAACAGAGAGATTTATAGCCATTGAATATAGTGAAGGTTACCTTTTATGTGTCCCTTCGTATCAGCTGCAGAGTCTCTCCATGATTACCGCTGTGAACAGAAACAATCAAGTCAGAACAACCAAAGAACAGTGTAACCCACAATTTTGACTTGGAACAAGGTAACTTTCATATCTTTCATATCTATTCCCTTCATTCCCTGAATACCCAGTAACTCAATCATGTCCAGTCATAATGGTATAAAAAGGAACATTTGAATTTTCCTAATGACCTATTGACAGATTAGATAAGTGTGGGTTGACACTAGAGACAAAGAGTAATAAGTTTGGATTGTGAAGAAAGGCAAAGATGATGATCATGGTTCCTTATATTAAAACTCCTTTCAGCTGTTTAGAAGTACTTGACCTTCAATCGCTGTACAGACCTCCAGCTCATCATTCACTTGGCAATGGAGCTAGTGGCATGAACAATTCTTAACAGGTTCAACAAACCTGCAGTCACTCTTTCATTAAACCTCGTTGAGCTGCTACCTATAATGAAACCACAGAAACACTTAAATGCTTTAAATACCAAACAAGGTCTGCTCTTCTTTCTACAGCTGCTGTGGGTTGGTCATGTCTATTACTAAGAATTCAATTCATATTCACTATGGAGGGAACAGGAGAGGGTCACACTTTATGGTAAAATGAGGAAATTATGTTCACAAGGCTCAAAAAGTTGGTGAAGGAATGAGGAGAGCAAATACTTTGGCAGCACTGTGATGACAAAAAACAATTCAAGACACAGTGTTCCCCATTTATCTTTTACAAATGGGCTCAAATCATTCAAAATCCAAAGCTGTATCTTCCAAACTTTCAAAAGTGCATGTGTGAAATTAAAAAATGCACACTCTTAGGTTACAATTTGATTTTACAATAAATGTTTCAGTTCTAACATGTCAATAAAAGTTTATCTTATTCAAATCAAAGGACTAAGATTAAGATACAATAAAAATAATACAAAATATGCCATTGGTGTAAGGTATGGCATCTACTAGCAATGTCACATGCATTGATAGAGGCTTAGAACCAGCAGGCTGTCAAAAATATGGATGAGGATGAAGAATTATGAGAAGTCCCAATGTAAAGGCCACTTTGTAACACTAAACTGATGTCATGGATCACTCAGAGTATAGACATGTAGCGTTTGAATTCCTAGTGAAAACATCACTCTGCCAACACAAGTCGCTGGCAAACATGAATTGGTGTCCAGAGCCCCATTCAGACATGATTAACATTACAGGAGAGGTGGGGGATGAAATATTCACTGTGCTCCTCGGTAGTTTAACTCCTCATTCCGTTTGGGAAATTGCAAGATATGGTCTGTAATAGACATGGACATTCCACAGGGCGAAGCCAAAAGTCTCCCTAGTGGGGTGTGAGAGTTGAAGGTGAGGCAAAGATACTGCGTGAGTTGAATTTGAGTCAAAAATCTGTGATGTCACTTGAGGCAACGACTTGTTGGGGCTGAAAAAAATCTGGAGGTGTGGAGTTAGAAAGAAATGAGCTTAAGCTTAAGACTGGCTCTTCGATGGCTACATTAGCCACTACTAGCATAACAAACCCAGATCTGTATAGTGGAGGGAATTGAGTTGAGTTGCATTGTGGGTAATGGAGGCACCAGCTTAGGAAGAATGCATGGAATAAAAAAAGATGATATCTCTGGTTCCACTACATCAATTTCAAACTTTTTTTAAACTGCCAGTCATGAGTCTAAGAATGTAGGAATGCTATAGGCGTGCAATGTTAAATCGCTGGAGTACTCTTTTAAGATCCTATTTTACCTGCAAGGATCTTTGAATAAACATGTATTCTGAATATTGATTGCCATTTATTGTATTATGTTATGCTAAGTATACTCTAGCTAATGTAGCCTCAGTGTTGACTGTAATGACATGACAATGAGAACAAGTGTCTGGATACATCAGTCACTGGTGATTTGTTAAAGCAAAATCAGACACACACACACACACACAGTGATAAAAAGGCTAATGGCTAAGTTGTATACTGAGTAGTGTGGAAACAAAATGGCAATTTAGTGTGAATATCAGGGCTAGAAACAGTATTTGTGTACCCAACATTACTGACTGGTACATGGTGCTTCAGAACTGACCCTTGAAGTGACACTTCAAACCATTCAACAGCAATAATAAGAGTAAATACATAAAGAAGTGGCCATTATATTAAGGAAGAAAGAATGAGGACAAGACACAGTATGAATCTTGTATAGTCTGAGTCAAAACAGAAACAGCAATATTTTTAGCTATCATGAAAAAAGCACCAAGTCTATTATCTGGCTAAGTATAACAGGAGACAAACAGCCCTTTTAAGCCTCTGTGGAACCTTTCATCTACTTTATATTACAAGAAGGCTAGATGAACTTTGCTGACTTTGTATTCTTTACGAAAAAACTAGTGGAGGCCGGCAGCGGTTGGCTTTCTCTGGTCCCCTGTCCCTTTAAAGACAATGACCTGACCAGCAGGGCAGCTTGGCTGGAGATGAGAAAGTAGTTATTTCCAGCACCCTCCTCATTTATTTGTGTACGTGTTTTAAGAGACCTAAAGCAGCAGGCTGGATGCCTGGGTGCCATGCTGATAAAGCAAGAAGGGGACTGGCGGAGTAAGGGGGCAGCATGGGGGGGCTCGGACAGGGGATCAAGGCTCTAAGCCAGGCGGATACACTCGGGTGGATAACATGTCTTTAATGCTACTGATGGACTGCCCAACTGGCGCCCCGGCTGGCTGGCAACGTGCCCAGCGTTCTTCCACTGCCTGGGCGGCTCTATAGCTTGGATGACTGACTGTTGTGAGACAGAGAGGGAAAGTCAGGGGTGACAGACACACTGCAGACAGACAGACAGAGGCCAAAGGCAAAGACAGACTACAAATGAGGAGAATCACTGACTGACAAAGTGGGTGGAACATAGTACATAGAGGGTAAATACCTAAGCTCAGTTCATGTTTTAGGGTGAGATATGAGGTTAATTAATGTATCACAGAGGTAGCCTCCAGCATCAAACTGAAGTTACACAAGGCTCTGTGTTTGATCTTTTTTGTCCCTTTAGAATCCTTAAAAAATGCACAACAGACCAGCCAGGTTGGTAAAAAAAAAAAAAAAAAAAAAAAAAGACCATGGCGTGCAGTTACTCAACCAACACTGACCTTCACAATTTCCAGAAAGTTCCACCATTGTCAAATACTTTATCTATCATATCACACCCACCCTTTTGTGTACCATTTCATCACTGCAGTGAACAAACTACAATTCACTTTCTTGATTTCCTCCAGAGATCCTGCCAACAACCAATCTGTCAGGAGAGCCTGAAGATTCTGAAAAAAGCTACAGTATCACTATCCTGGCAGATTTCATACTAAATGTGCTCAGTCAGCCTTGAGCTGCAATCTGAAATAACAAAACAGAGAAAAATTGGAGAGAGAATGCAGATTTCAGGGCTGGGAATGTCATGTATCAACTAACTCACACTAAGTGAAATCTGAACCTGTAAGGTTGATTGTAACAATATACCTAAAACTATTCACCACCCAAAAGTAAAATATTTAAATTGCAACATATAAAATACTGACACAAAATATCAGGCATTAGTATTGTCAAACATCAACTAAATATATAGAATATATTTAATATTTATATATAAACGTCACACCATTTAAACCTTGTATTAACATGCAATCTGTAACTCGATAATGAAAAATGCATGTTAGTGCAAGGTGTTAAAGAAATGCAGAACACATTGGGACAGGAATGCGATTGGATCAACCACACCACATTTGGAGGTGGTCAGGCTTGCATTGTGATCAGATCTCAGCCAGGTAGAAATGCTATCCGTACATCGTGGCCACATTCTCCCCAAGCAATCAGCCCAGCAAATTGAGTAGTCACCTAACTCCACCTCTTCCTGCTAGCTTAAGCAAGCCCGGTAAAAGCTACAATCATGGATATGGGCTACAAGTAGTAGCAGTAGCTAGCAAGTTCCCCTCATAAAAAACGATTGACGTCCGTTTGTGGCATTGCTCCCCTTGACCTGGGACACGCAGTCTATTGATAAGTCTACCAGCCTCGCCAAGCTAATTTGCATATCTGGATCTGGTCACGATGCAGGCTCAATTAAGACAGCGAGAACGCATTGTAATACCAGACGTAAATGCAAAGACCCAGGGGGCATGTGCTAAATTAAGTGGAAACTACATCCAGTGTCCTCAGAATGTTTATGTTTGACTAACACAGACCTCTAGTGGCAGTGAGAAATATGACTCTTGTCTCAAAGTAGGAAGTATTGTGATATTGTTATAGAACCAAACAAAGGGTAGATATATGGGGAGTTTGGGACTTCGACACAGTAGACCACTGTTTGCTTCCTGTTTCCTACCAAAAGTCGATACTGTTTTTTTTTTTTTTTTAACTGTGACCAAGTTCTTTCTCTACCTTTAACAAGTAGTTCCTCTTTTCACCATGTCGTTGAATGAAGTAGCTATTTTGATAGTCTGTGTCTAACCTTAGATATTTTCTCAGGAGCTGGAGAGCAAAACAGAAATATTGGACTTACATTTGTCAGATGGGCAAATACACAACTTCAGATGAATGTTAATGTTGCTTTGTGTCTGCTGGATGTGTAAATAGGCAACTGTTTGTTTGTGATAATGTGTCAATGTTGTGTTTACAGCTTCAAAGTGGCTAAAAAAAATCAGTTGATGTGGGTTCAAGTTCTCAGTTATTGGCAAATAGTATAGTATAGTAAAAGTATATATATAATAATAGTTATTATTGTTTTAGTGGTTATTGCTACTGTTATTTTTATTAGGTATTGTACCAATATCAGTCTTCAAACAAGCCATCTTGAAAACCCAACCATGTTTGTTATTGCAATAGTCAGATAGTCTCATGTACTCTGTGAATAATCTCCTTTCAACCGTATTTAGAGGATATTATACTCCGATTTATTTATCTGTGTGATCCCAGAGAGATTATGTAACCAAAGCAATGGATTCTTATTCTTTGGTTTGGTTGTGGTGGAGGTTTTCAAGATGGGTACGGCCACACACCAATATCGCTCTTCTAGCCACAGTGTAAACAGATCATGTTTAGGGAATCTTATGATACCTGCTGTCACAAAAACCAGCACACAGCTTTATCTGAAATGATTTGCTTATGAGCGACCGATCAGCAGGAAACTTTATTTAAAATGGGAAGAATAAATATACTGTATACAGTTGGCTCTAACAGGATGGACTGTTTATATTTGGCGGGCTCTTAAGGAAGTCAAGCTGTGTTTAGATTATCAGACATTTCAACTGCTGCGGGTTATTTAATAAATAAACAGCTGAAGCTCTGGGTTTAAGATTCTGTTATGTGTTTGGTTCAACATCTTTTGAGTGGTCTGGTCAAGCATTTACCATATATTATTATAAACCCTCATCGTGAGAGTCTGCTTACTTGATAGAAACACAAGCCCTATCTGTTCTATTTGTGTTAAAGTGCAGCATGTCTGCCCTGAAATTCAGCAAGGCCTCAGCCAATGTCTCACACACTGTACTAACTAGAATAAAAATAAAATATGGAGCTGATAAAAAAAAAAATAGGTCTTGTACAGTCACTACTACATACAGTACATCTGATATGATTTTTATAAAGTACTGGAGAGTTTTAGTATCTATTTACTATCTTTACACAGGATTTTCTAGCAATTTAAAATGTTAAAGTCTATGTGTAGAATTTAATATCTTTCAAATTATTCTGATGGCATATATTGACAATGCAATTACCACCATTTGCTATCAGTGTGTAAGCATACAGCACATAACTTTTGTGAAATGGGCCCCTGATTAATTACTGCGAAGCAAATGTAAGATGTGATCAATCAATCAATCATCTGCTAAGCTGAAACAGAGAAATCTTGATTTATCTCGTCTCTTTATCGATTACTTAGACGACAGTTTAAATAATTGCCTCACTCATTAAATACGTGGCCTTTGCTGTTTCATTTACATGCTTTGCTCATTTTCCTCTTAGCTTAATATTATGTTTCATAAAAGTGTAATCATTTCCTCTGACATTAGCAGATGCACTCTGCATTTTAGGCAAGGTAATGCACCTCCACAGTAATAAGCAATGGTTAAAATAATGAAGAAATGCAGTATGTGAGTTAACAAGCTTAGCTAAGTTGAGTTTTACTTGTTTTCCAATGACAGTTGTGTTATGCATTTCTTCACTGATTTCCTTCTTACAGTAAGTCGCTACCAAAGCTAACAAAAAGTAGCCTACAAACGCCTTTGGCTGTCTTACTCTCTCACTTGACTATAGCAGTTCTTTGAGAGCCTCCTCGATCAGCTGATGCTTGCATTTTCATTTTAATTGCACAAAACCTGAATGTGGCCCTTTCGTAAATAAGGACAAACACTTCAAAATTCCAAAAATGACCATATGCTGCTTTATTGCTTTTTATAAAGCCACAACAGGGAAATTATGAAAACATAAATAGTTTGCTGTTTACTTTTAAACTGCTTTTCCAACATAGCACTTGTTTTGACTCTTTAATATGAACAAAGCACTATAATGTGTTTATGCTTTAGTTACTCTGAAGCAGGGGTTATTTGGTGTCTCTAAATTGCCTTTTTTTTGGAAGACGCCTAGACTTACCCTTAGAAAAATGTGTAAAATATTCATTTTAGCTTGATGAACACACTGTTTATTTGCTGGACCCCAACTGGCCCTGCACTGACATGCTTTCTGCAGTATGACACATGCTAACTGTATGCTAGCAGTGCTCGCCAACCAGCTGACAGAAATGCTAGGTATTTATTGGAAGCAGAGCCAATCCTGACCTCCCTGGGGCCCTAAGTAAAATTCTACTAAGGGGCCCTCCTGCCTGACCCGTGAACTACGTAAACCATTTGCTATCGCCACACAGTCACACTTGATACTGTAGTGCTCCCACTACAATCCTCCCTCCTTTGAAACTGTTTGCTCCATCTGTCGGCCTAAGATTAAGTAGACCTATACAGAACAGAATGAGGTATAAACAAATAATATTTATTGAATAGAATATTTTGTATAGAATCTTAAAATACTTGAATATTAACATAAACATAAATAAGAAATTATAGAAATATATATATATATATATATATATATATATATGTGTGTGTGTGTGTGTATATATATGTGTGTGTGTGTGTGTGTGTGTATATGTATATATATATATATATATATATATATATACATACACACACACACTATGGCTTGGCTGAATACTTGATGGTTATTATTTAGTGAGAGATGTGTATCCATATTGCCCAGTATGCCCTGCTAATCGACATTTTAAATCCAATATTCAATCAATAGTCAATGTCAATATATTGCTTTTCCATCTTGCATTAGTCCAGAGTCGTAACTAAACCTTGGCTGAGAGACAACTCAGTCAAGGTGAGAGACAATCATTGTCTTGTTTTAAAATTATGTGCGCCTATGAGGAGTGCCATCATGCCCATATATTGTCTGGACTGGTCCCCACAGAGGTTGCTGCTGCATTTCGTGCATGCGCATAAATGCATGTTCATGAGCAACGCAATTATCTTTTCCGAGCTGTATAATGTATAAATAATTGTATTTTACTTTTGTCAGGCACAAAGTCACAGAACACAGCCCTGGAAGTGGCTGGCAAACAAGCAAGACACAGACAGAACAAAGCCCCTTTTACACATGCACTGCAACCCTGAAGTTTTCTAGACATTTCCCGGAGGAGCTGCATGTGAGAATGCAAATGTCCGAATCAGTTGGACCGGAAATTAAATGGACTTTATCCTGCCAGCTCCCAAGCACAAGCTCCCGATTGAGCCCATGTGTGAACACAGCAGGTCATTTCCCATAGAATTCACAGCGAGCGAGTGGGCATTTTGATGATGTTTCTATCATGCGACTTGCGCGAAACTGGAAGAATACAAACATCCAAGGGTGAAGAAGAAGGGTCATTTACACGAAGACGCCAACAAAAATGTCTAACACTGTCTAACTAACAGCTAACAGTTAGGTTAGCAACACAGACAGACTAGAGAGAGATGCACTCTAAGCTAGCACATCAACTTAACGTTACTGTTACCTATTTTTTTTTCTCTTTTTGTGACCAGAAAGATAGTTCCGCTTCATCCTCTCATCAAAGTTGTAAACATTGTCACCCACTTTGACACGAGGGGGAGGTGGGGCCTTTGCGTAATTTGCGGGGCCCTACATAACTTGTGAAGTGAGCATATAGGGCTGCCCAGCTCTGATTAGAAGACTCACAAGGGCTTAATGGAATAAGCGGGCGAGGACCTATTGTTGTTATTGTTACTGACATCGGGTCATGGCATGTAGCCGGCCAGTGGGCCTGTCGGCTGGTCGGTTGGGACAGTTGAGAGGTGGCCTCAGAGCGGTGGGAGTGGCCCGGCCCAGATGGCTGTCCTATACAGCCTGGGGACTCAATACCTTTCTTTTCCCCCCTCACAGACCAGATGGAGACCATTACAGTGGCCTGAAAGACCTGAGAGAGCGAGAGAGAGAGCAAGTGAGAGAAAGTGAGAGAGAGAGAGGTGGGGTGTGGGGTGTGGGGGGTGTCTCGCCTTTCCAAAATCTCTAATTACCACAATTGTTGAAATCTTTTCAGCCTGCTTTTTTTCTTGCTATTCTGATACAAAAAAGCGCCCTCCCAACATGCAATGCAAGCCCTCCTGAGAATTCCTATAAGAGACCAGACTGTTCCACACAAGACAGAAAGACAGAGAGAGAAAGAGGAAAGAGAAGAGAGGCAGAGAGGAGAAAAAAGCACATTAAAGATATGCAAATCCAACTGTCTGGGGTGAGGAGCATTAACCAGCGTTAGTAGGATAGCTGCCTCTATTTTTAGTGTTTGCATGGTGTGCATGCACGCGCACATGCACGTGTGTGTGTGTCTGTCTCTCCCTGCCGAGGTGTGTGATGACTTCCTTAAGCCCAGGCTTTCATGTTCTAGTGAGACAGTCTGGGCGTTGAGATATGTCGGCAGAAATATTCTGCGTAATTGAGACACTTCACAAATGAAGCTGTCAAGCTCCGGCTTCAAACAGAATACACAACTGCAGTTAAAAGAGAATTTCTAGGACAGCAGTGTGAAGAAGTGTGTTTTTTTTCTAAACAAGTACAGTGCATTAAATGATTACAGGTTGGTTTCAGGACAATCATCAGAGTTGCCAAAGATGAGTCTTTTTTAAAAAAAAAAAAAAAAAAAAAAAACTTCCACAGAGAGTTGAGGAGTCAAAAATAGCAGCCATGCCAATCACGTCCTCGGGAAGTCAAATAAAATAAGACGAGGGGAGGGATGCATTTAACTCATTTATTTTGTACACATGGTTTTGACATTACCCAAGGCCAATGTCGAAGCCTTCCAATGTAGAGGGCTTTCAGCTGATGTAATGCCGTGCCTGGCAGCCATGTTGGAGCTCCTTAGCTCTTGGAAGCAGCATGTTTCAAAATGTACAACCAGCCATCTCAACAGTCAGAGCAGAGAGGATGGCATCTTGCAGAAACAAAGTAGGGTTGCAACTAACCATTATTTTCATTGTCAATTAATCTGATTACTTGAATAATTGTTAATTAACTCTGTGCTTTCATCTCTAAATAAAAAAGTATTGCTTTGTTTTATTATTTATCTATTATTTATTACAAAGTAAGTACTGAGGAACGAGTGTACACACACACACACACATACACACACATACTGTTAAGAGCTTCTTAACATCAGCTGTCCGTGGTGCTGAAGATGATGCTGAACACACATTACAGTATTACATATTTAAGTGTCTGTAAGCCATGCTGCATATTAAAATACACACACAAAGCATAAGTGTTGTAATGACACAAAGAGAAGTTTTATACTTGGATATTTCACTATGAAAACAAAACTGATTTCTGATTGGTGGGCTTTCTAATTCTTGTTGCTGGGAGGAACCGTTAAGCTCATATTAAACCTCAAATGAAGCAGTGGCAGTTCCTATAAGTTTCATGAATATGCATACCACTTATTGTGATTGTCACTCTGTCATCATTACTGTATCAGACCTGCTATATATACAGTAAGTGTGTAGCAAACAAAACAGGCACCATAAATAAATAGAAAAGATATGGAGTCTGACAGTATACCACCAGGAAAGAGACGTTTCAGCCAGAGGAGATGAACATTATTGGTGAGAAGAGGATGCTGACGACATAAACTGGTAGATCAGTTGTGGAAATCAGCTGTTGAATTAATTACTTTTGTTTCATTTTCTAATTTAAACATTATAATTCAAGTGACATCAAATGTCAATCGACAAAGAAAATCAGTGTTCATGATAAAAGTAGACTTAAAAATGAAGAAAAATAATAAAAACTTCATTAAGACTAGTAAGATGCTCTTACCTTTCTATGAGTGAGTAGGAGTCACTCCTAATCTACCATCATTTCTAAGAGTGTCTTCAGTTACGAAGGAGAAACACCTTTTAAGCTTAAGAAGGTTTGTATTAAGGATTATGCTTTTGGGAAATGGGGCCTTGGCCTGTCCCAGTAATCATAAGTCACAGCTCTTTTGTGTGCATCTTATTACAATAAGTACTATGTTGTTGTCACCAAAGATTGGGACCTAAGTATAGCAAGCCAGACTGGTCAAGGTCTACACAATCTTAAGCACTTTTCACATGTGGGGTAACCCTGTAAAAAAATACCAACTTATATTCTTTGTCATAAATAAGGATTACAAGTTGATAGGACTTAGAAATGTCAATTACCAGCATTGAAAGAAAAAAGTGAAATTGTGCAAAAAGGAAAAAAACCCAAACGAATTTTCAGCTGTGATTCATTATAAAGTGAGAAAGGTCTGTTAACTTGTGTTCTTTGGAAAAACCAACTTTCAGAGTTCACTGGATTTTCACTTTCTTCTGAACCCAGTAACCTTCTGTTTTGAACACTCCAGCCGGGGACCACTGTTACTCGTCATACCCCATTCTCTCTCCTCTCATGTTTCCAGTCTCTCTCCACTTATAACTGTCTAATACAAACAAGAATGCCAAAAACATAATCTTAAAAATTATGTCAAACATAATTGCAGGCTTTATTAATAAAAATGTAATTATTTCTAATTATTGGTATCTATATCTACCTATAGACAGTGTGGTTATTGTAATAACTACAATTTGATAGGCAGTATAATTCACTTTTGGAATGAAAGTTTGCTAAGTGTTGCAAGTAAAATCAGTGTCAAAACCAGTGCCAGGGATGAATGTAGAAAATCTGCAACTGGTTATAAATGCCATTCCTGTGGTGCCCTAGTGGCCAAGTGGTTAAGGTGCAGACTATGAACCACAATGTCCACGGTTCAAGTCCAGTTCTAGCTTTGTTGCATGTCATTCACCCTCATTTCCTGTCACTTCTCTACTATTTACTTTATAATAAATACATAATATGTATATAATAAGTTCTTATCATTAACACATGCAGCACAGATGACAAGGAATGTGCTGAAAAGAACTGGTCTTAGAGTGCACTATTTTCCAAACATGTCTTATGTGAGAAACTTATAAATGTTTACAGGACTGATCTGACTTCCTGTACTACAGCTACCACTGATTTATTCAGGTAATTCATGAAACTGTCACCAGTCTGTACACATACAGTAGCATGCAGGTTGTTTTATCGACAGAATGAATGACAATGGATTTTAAAAAAAAAATAAATACATGCATATTTTTGGTGTCCTCTAAAGTAAAAGTAGAGCTGTAGGTTCCTCATATACTGGAGCACTCTGGTATAACATTAAAGGGTCACTCCACATATTTTACACATGAAGATCAGTTTACTTGTCATGATGTCATGAAAGGTACGACTCAGCCTGTGAAAACAGTTGTATAATGTTGTCTGTGGCTGGAGGAGGTTTTCTTAAGTGAAAAAATAACTCTGATGTCATAGTGGTGTCACCAGGGTTACTATACCTCAGTTTTCAACTTTCAGCTTTACAAACTGAGAGTGTGGAGTTTGAGAGACATGAGTGTTTACCAGGCAGGGATGATCTAATGAAAGATACTATGAGATGCATCATGGGAAGTGAAGAATCCAGGATACAGGGTGAAAGTACAGAGGGCAGGTGTGCAAAGAGAGATAGGTAGGCAGGTATCTCCAATAAGCTAGGTACAGTGACAGGACTCAGGAACTTCATTATACAGAAACAAAGTAGTTAACTATCTAGTGAAAACAATGATATAGTTGGGAATATGATGCATTTAGGTTTCCTGCAAGGTGTGGGAAATGGTTCAGAGGAGTTTAATTGCACATTGTTTCCTTCCCATCAGCATTACATCAGTTTGTTGTGCTCTAGTGTATCTTTAAAATGCACAGCTAATGCATTTTAGCAGCGCAGTGCTGTTCACTGATTTCAAAGGAAACCTTTCCTTGATAGCTGATCGCTGAAGCAGAGCTTAGGGCTACTGTAACGGAGGTGCATAATTGTGTGGAAAGTGGATCAGTAAAACAATATGTGAGTCTCAGCTCTGTAACTTTCATCATGAACTCTAACTTTACTGTGTTTGTCAGTGCAGTCTTTGTTTAGACAAGGAGAGGCGAGCCCTGAGAACAGCAGGCTACTGAAGGCCTGCCACAGAGTGTGATACCAACGGCTACGGATAGCATATGGCACTGGGAACTAGATACAACACAAACAAACACAGGACACAGGGATGGGCAGGCAGAGATGATGGGATTACATAGGCTGTAGACTGTGTCTGTGTGTGCGTATTGTTGATGCTGCTTGGTTATAGGAGTACAGTACATGTGTTTAATGTACAGCATGTGTAGCTGTCTACATATGCGTAACTTTTCAGCGCCTAAATGTCCAGCCTTTAATCATGTTGAAGACTGAATTCAGAGTCAAGTGTTGCAAACACTGGATGCTTTCAGCAGATGTGCCTGCAAGAAGAAATTCCATCTCAGTGTCCACAGAGCATAAACATGTGAATAAGAGCAGGTAAAATATTAATGAGAGAGATTGTAACAGACACATCGGCCCGCGCCTCGTGACACTTGACTGCAGCTGTTACCAGCAAATTCTTAATGCACGATGAAGTGTCCAGACAAGGAAAATAATGATATAGAGATGTGTCATATATAGAGAATTATAAAGTTTGGTTGTTTTTCTCCACTGCACATTCCCATTCACCAATCATCAATATACTGTAGAAACACAGGAGTCTAATGGTTAGTATGGATGTGTGTTATATAGTTGCAAATTAAAAGTTCCATTCATTTTCTCTATAAACAATGTTGGGTGGCTAACAGTCAGTCAGCCACCCAACATTGTCACTGACTGACTGACTGTCACTGACTGACTGACCAAAAAGTAATTTTGGAAGAATTCAGCAACTATGGCTGTATCTTGTTCCCAACAGCAACAACAAGGGTTTTGAATTTCCCACCACTCTGATTTATGTCTCTGATTAGTTTCCTCTCTGTAGTAATTGTAGCAGAGGCTCATGGGTATCATAGTTTCTAGACCTGTCCTCCATGCCAAACTGAAGGACAAAAAATGATTATTCAGAAACAAAGTTTAAATAATTAAAGCTGGTGCTGATAATTGGTGGTGGATTGTTACATCATTTGAGAGAGTGTTTCTGTTCTATTTCTTTTCTCAATATTATTAAAAGAACATTTTTAAATGGAAACATAGAATGGGGGGAAAATATTTCTGGAACCAGCAGTTTCTCCTACTTCACAACTCTACAGCCATCAGTTTGAAATAATCAGAAATCATGTTTTTTCTGTCACTTTGGCATGCCGATTAGCTCTAAATGCTAATATACCCATGAGCTTCAGCTGTATTGCTATGAAGAAGAAGCCAGTCAGAGCTGTAACAAATTTTAAGCTTCATCATTGCAATTTGAGAAGAAAACACTGCACCATGGCTACTAAATTCATCCAGCATTGACCCAGAATCCAAGTTATGATTTGAACTGCTGAGTGTTTCTACAAAGTCTTTCACTACTGTTCGCCGCCATGCAACAGAATATTAAGCTTAGTGATTGGATATTTCCTAACAAAATGCACCTTGGGAGTCGACATTCTCATTATGCTTTTAAGAATGCAGGACTTTGACCTCTGGAACCCTGGAGGTCCAAAATAACTCCTTCCACTTTGCAACTGCATAGGTTGAGCACTAACTGTGATTAAGAGTCCTGACATTTTTAACTTGCACAGTGTTTTCCATGGTATGAAAATCTATAATCATGCTCTCATGAAGCATGTACAAGATTAAAGTATTTACAAACAGCAACACAAACACAACGACATTAAGACATAAAGAAAGGGTGAATAGGTTTGGGGGGGTGGTGGTGGGGGATCAGGGCGGCAGTGTTGAGCAAGCATATTGTGGGTTATTTTGAGGTGTCATATTGGGGTTGGGAAGATCTGAGTGAGTGAGAAGGTGTTGAGAGGAATCAGTTCTGGATGAACTGCAAGAAAGGAGACCAGGTGTTATGGAAAGGATCAGATTGTCCTTTACAGATGATGTGAGCTTTTCCAGGTTTGAGTGGTCTGTTAACAGATTGAGCCAATGGTTGATTGATAATTTCATTCTGTCTTTCCAGTTGAGTAATAGTGGTTTTCTTGGCCACAGTTAATGCTACTTAGATGAAAGTTTGGAGATGTAGTGGGATTGTAAGTTAGGAGAGATCGCCTAACAGAGAGATGGAAGGGGAGAGGGGGTGTTGAGGTTGAGGATCTAAGACAGTTTTCCCATTACCGCCGATCAAAACTGGCCAACTGGTGTGCAGAGCCACCGTGCATGAAAGTGGTTGTCTATTGCAGTGGGACAGTGTGTGCAGGTGTTGCTGTCTGTGAAGCCCATATGGTACTTTTTGTGAGTGGTGATGTGTACTCTGTGTAGGACCTTGTATTGAATAAGCTGAATTTTTGAGTTGTATGACATGGAGAATGTGTTGTTGCATATTGTTTTCCAATTGATTTTCTGATTGATATATCAAGTCTGATGTTTATTTGTCTATTGGTATTGAAACAGTCTTGTCATGGTGAGAATAGAGTTTGTAAATCTGTGATAGTAATTTTTTTTGAGTTGAAATGAATATAGTTTTAGTAGTAAGGGTGGAGTGAACTTGTGGAAGTTATGGATATCAATTTTCTTTTTTATAGCCTCTTTAAACTGCATGTACTGGCAGTGACAGTGGTGGGGTAAGTTGTATGTTTGTTTAAGAAAGTCAAAGGTCATGAGATTGCTGCCACTGAAAAGGTGCCCGAGGCTGGCTACTCCTCACTGTTTCCATGCAGGGAAGTTGATGGGTTCCTTATTGATTTTAAACATAGGGTTATACCAGATAGGGGAGAGAGTAGAAGGAGATAGTTTGAGGTTAAGTATGTCATTTGCTTTCCACCAGGCGGTGAGAGTGGTATTTATGGTGTTAAATTTGAAGCAGCTGTGGGTTTTGACTGATTTATCTATGAATGCAATATGCTGAATGGGGAGATTCTTACAGATGGTCTGTTCAATATCAAGCCAGGTAGAAGTGGAGTTGTTTGTCCAGTGTTGGATATGCTGAAGCTGGTGGAAGAGGAAGTAGTGGTAAAAACTTGGTGCATTGAGCCCGCAGTATTGTTTGGAGTGTAGTTATTTTGATCCTGGGCCTTTTGCCTTCCCAGTGAAATGTATTGACTGTTGAATTTAGAGAGGAGAACCAGCCCAGGGGTGGATTAATAGGGGTCATGGTGAATAGTTTCATTTTGATGGTGGAAATGCAGCCAATTAACGAGAGCAGGAGGTTATTCCATCTATCCAGGTCTTCTTTGATACTATGTAGTAATGGGGTAAAATTGAGTTGGAATATATCATTTGGGTTTGTTGAGACATGGATTCCGAGGTATTTAGTGGGTTGAGTTCTGTGGTTATAGGGTAGATCCCCAACCTTAGCATCCAAATCGAAATGGCTTAGAGGCAAAATCTCGGACTTAGACCAGTTAATGGAGTAGCCAGAAACCTTGCCAAAGCTATTAATCAGACTGTGGACTGCCGGGAGGGAGGTTGAGGGATTTGTTAGATATAACAAGATGTCAACAGTGTATAGACAGATTTTATGATGGTGTGAACTGGTTTTAATGCTTGAAATGCTGTCATTCCGTCTTATGGCAGAGGCGAGTGGTTCTATGAAAAGTAAAAAACGCAATGGTGAGAAAGGGAGTCCTTGTCAAGTACCTCTGTTTAGGTTGAATGATCTAGATATTTGTCCATTGGTGATTACAGATGCTGAAGGTGTGTTATATAGAATCTTAATCAAGTTGATGAAGTAGGAGCTAAAGTCAAAATGGTTTGAGGAGGTGAAGATAAAAGGCTAGCCTAGCCTGTTGATCGCCTTTTCAGTATCTGGAGTTAAAGGAATAGCAGGATGTTTAATCTCTGTATCAGTTTTGATTTTATATAGATGAAATATGTTGAATAATAATAATATTATCTTTGAATAAGAATAATAATGACTAATCCAAAGCTTTTCTTATGATTTTAACATCAGTGATTATTAAAAATATAGGGTGGTAGTTGGAGCAGTGTGTAGGGTCTATATTTGGTTTAAGAATAAGTGTAATTGGGGTGGTATTTATATGGTGGGGAATTTTAAAACTATGGAGGATTTCAGAGATCATTTTGAAAAATAAGGGTGAAAGAGGGAACCAGAAATGTTTATAAAATTCTAATGGGTATCCATCTAAACCTGGGGAGTTGTTGGGCATGAGTAGTAGTGCTTTCCTCAGTTCATCTGGGGTGAGTGGTTTATCCAAATTCTCTGCCTGGGGTTGTGAAGAGTTTTGGTGGGGAGACATTCCTCAGAAAAGTATCGGCTTCTGTAAATGTGGTGTCATGGTCAGGGGTGTATAGTTTGAAGTAGTAATGTCTGAATGTTTCATTTATTGCAGTGTGGTCTTGTGTAGTATTTCTGGAGATATCTTCTATTGATGTGATGTTGTTTCATTTGGTTAGCCAATGTTTACCAGTTTTATCACCAAATTCAAAATGTTGTTGACAGAGTCTAAGAAAGTTGGTTTTGAGTAATTCTTTGCTGATGATGTAGGCGTTTTGAGAGGCCAGGGTGTCCAGTCTCTTCACCTCCTGCTGTAGAAAATGTTCTCTTGCAGTCTCTTCTTTTTTTGTGGAATATGCTATTATTCTACCTCTTAGAATTGCTTTGGCTGTTTCCCAGAGACTGCTTGCAGTAATGCCCATTTTTGTTCTAAATACTTGATAAAGTCTGGGTCTTTCAGGAGTGAAGTATTGAAGCACCATCTAGGTGGGGAATGTGGGTGAATTCCTGTTAGTGATTTGAGGGTTACAGGAACATGGTCTTAAATAATAATACTGTGGATGTTGGATTTTACTGCTCTATGTGTGAGTGAGTTGTTGATCAGAAAAAAGTCAAGATCCACAAGTTCATGTTAGTGTGGGTGAAAGGGCGGGAGGCATGGAGTACAGTATACATTTGGTTACAGTTAACAATTTATGTAGATATGTATATCAACTGGGATGCACTGGTCCTTTGATAAGGCAGTGGTAATCTAATAATGCAGAAGAAACAAAACAAAGTAAATGAATAAATAAATAAGCATAACAAAAAAAGGAAAGAGTTTCTGGGGATGAGGTTGGAGAGATGAGCTAAGTGGTCTAAAGAGGGATAGTACTGAAATGAGATCACTGAAGGGATAAAGTGGGGGAGGAGATTATAAATAATATAATATAATATGATGTATCTATTATATTATGACATTATAAAATATGATGATAATATAATATAGCATAGAATAACACACAATATATAAATCTGTGAGTGGAGAGGGTGAGGGGTTTACGGGGAGCAGAGAGAGAAAGGGAAAATGAAAGTTTTGGTAAGTCAAGGGTTAGCAGAGAAATTTTAGGAAAGGGAATATAAGGAATTGGGGTAGTATGCCTGCTGTTTGGTAGAGTTATCATCATCTGACATGTCAGAGCTCTCCGGTTTTATTATTGTTAATATTATTATTTTCATTATTGTGTTATCCTTGTTATTGTCGTTATAACTAATATTAATATTTGTATCATTATTGCATGTCAAAATTTTGTGAAATGCCAGCAATTTCATTGAGGTCAGATATTTGGAAGCCAGGTCTGTGGGAGGGATGCGCTGATGACCACCCTGGGAGCGTCACAAGATGGCTATGGCAGGCAAGTGATTGGAGAAGCACATCCTCAGAAGCTCCTTGACTACGGGAGTCGTCTAGGATATGGTGCTGACATCAGCTCTCAGCTTGAACTGGATCCAACTCACTTAAACTGGTGCCAGGAGCCAAATCAAGTCAAAGTAAAGTATGTAGACTCATTACTGATGGCTCTTCTTTGTTGTTCAAGAGACAGTCTGCATTTAATGCTTTACTTTTGATTTGTCAGCTCATAACAATCTCTCCTCCATGCGTCTTTACATATTGAAATTAAGTTGAAAATGTTGCCTTCATGACAACACCAGCGTAGCTGTTTTGAGGGGCTGTCAGGAGAAGGATTAGCATTAGCAGCAGCAGAAGTCTACTAGATCATAGCCAGAGGAGAGAAAGGCGAGTGGGGTCTGACAAAAAGCAGGAGGCCTTAAGTCAGCCCGGCCTGGGGCGAAAGCTGCTCTCCACAGGGACACAACCGCACTGAACTGAATCTGAAGTCTCTCTTGATAAACAATGAGCGAGAAAACACACATGTGGGCAGCACACATGAGCATACATGAAAATACATGCAGCACACTATGAGTTTGTGGAGGAGACGCTGCAGCCACGGGCCTGTTGTACAAAAGGATCCTTTGTTCTAATGCTGCAACACACACATACAGTATACACACAAAAAAAAAGCAAGAGTGCTCCATGCATACCAGGCACAGCAGAAAGAGGCTGCAGGTCCAAGGCTGATAGCTGCATCTATCTCCTACATCTGTGTTGTCTCACCGGAGTACAGCTACACTGAAAATCATCCTGTACATGCATCTAGTGTTTCATGTCAGAATGTGTGTGAACACTGAGGTAGAGAGTGTGTGTGAGCGCATGCTGTTTGTGTGTCGGGTCACATTACCGCAGGTTCTGTCAGGAGGTGAAGATGAACTGTTAGGAGAGAAATGTCTCTCCATGTCAGTATATCAGTCTGGCAGCCGCACCCACTTCACAACTACCCTGCCTTCTTATATCTCTCACCCACACTCCATACTCTGTGAAAACACTGAGGTATCACAGGTTATACACTAAATCAACCATCTCTGTTTTTCCTACTGTTAAAGGTGATATATGTAATGCTCTAAAATCAGTAATTACAGCCTGAATCTTGGAATGCCGAATTGCTTTCCAGCACAAAACAGGATGCTGGGCAGGACATTAAAGCCCCCCAAAACTTGGTTTCAAGTCACAAATATTTTTACAAAGCATTAAATGTTAACGACGAAATAATCAAATACCAAAGTTAAAGTTCAAAAAAATACATCCTTAGGTATTTTTTTTTATAAAGAGTTAAGCCCTCAAAAACTTTGTGTGGGTGTGCTTTGCTCAGATTTGACTGACAGTGGCCTGACAACATAAGCAAACAACCTGTCATAGGCTGGTTCCACACATCTAAATCACTGTCCACATCTCAGATTTTTTTTCCAGCAATTCTAATAGGTCTGGTGCTGTGCTCAAAATAACTCTTACCCTGGCTGGAAAGCATCCAACGAATCAGAGCTTTGTTAGATGGGCTTTAAAATGGGGGATGTCATCTTTCAGAGAGACAGAAAAATAGCAACAAGTGTGGATGCAATTTATTTCCTCCCTGTCTAGTAGTAGTTGGTCCTGAGTATCACTTTTGATCCAGAGTGAGACATTTCTACAACTACTGGTCTGATTACCATGAACCATAGTTTTTACTAATAATTTTGGTTACCGTCTGTTCTTTGACCTTCATTTCAACCGACAATGTGGTCAATGTATCTCAAAAAATACTCATCAAGTTTTCATGAAATGTTCTTTAGATATTAATCATGGGATAGATTCTAATGTGTATGCTGGACCCTTTAGTCTTTCTGTACATTTTTAATACACAATTTATAAAGCTGTAAGGATAGCAAAATTGCTGTTCAGTCAAAAATCGTTTCTTTAGTGACTAAAGTTTAGTCTAAAACTTTTTCAGTATGAGTTATAATGAACATTTCAGTTTTTAGGGGTTACAAAATGAGTCTCATACCTAAAGCACACTGCAAATACACCAAACATGATGTACTGTTGATTTCTGGGTAATGCTGAGACAGACACAATGCATTTTCTTCTTTTGCACTGCAGGCAACAAGCAGAAAAAAAAACCATGTAAGGAAAGAGGTAAAATCCTCGAATATGAACAGATGGGGAGAGGAAACTGAGGAAGAGGCAGCACTGGATCAAGGCCCAGACCTAATTGAATAGATGAGATGAAAGGCAGATAGAGCTCACTAAGTGATTTAAGGCCCACAAGGAGCTGAGGTTACAATCATTTCAGTGCCGAAGTTTGCCGAAGACGCTGTAGTAAGAGCATTTAAAGAGTTTGGAGGGTAGAGAAGGGCAAAACTTTAGTATGCCTGGTTGCTAACAGTAACAGCTTACTATCCACAGTAACCGAGTGTTACTTCAAAGGCTCAGGAGCACATCATTAACAAACTTCATTAGTTTGTAGAGTTAGATGGTCAGCAAAACAAAAAAACCTTGATCAAGACAAGAATAACCACTGTCAAACACTTGCCAAACACGTTAGTCCCTAAAAGCATTTTCTCTTGTAACTTTGAATGTGAGAACACGTATATTTGTAGCCAAACGGGGTTATGCTACAAAATAACAGTCTAATTATAATACTAGGACTAGCTACACAAGAACAACGCTCTTTTTATATTCCTACAATAGGCATATGTCTTCTTCTTGGATCATCAATTGGTGACGATGCTGAGTTTTTGCCCGGGAACAGTAGATTTAGCTTCAGTCTTTTAGCATAATATCATTTTTGTGTTCATCAAGTAAGACTGTTTTCCAGGGTTTAAAAACGAGTCAGCTTGACACATTAAAAAATCTGATGGAGTCTGCATTTTCAACCAACTCATGGTTTAGCTTACTTAGCTTGCTAGCTACAGTTAATGCAATCTGCCAGCGACAGTTGTCCTTTTAGTTGGCAAATTGATAGCTACTGGCTAGAAACAAGAAGCCTGTTTTGTCCACCTGTGTCTGAAGTCAAGGATTCATAGACCCTTGTCATGGCAGACATTTTGACTTGTCAAAGCAGGAAAAGCACAGGTGTAATTGATGACATTAATGACGGCTGCATTCCATTTTGGTGAGCCAGTTTCATGATTCTGGTATTGTCCATGCTCGCTCATTGACATTACTTACTAGGACAATTAATGGAATGGAGCCGTAGTCGAAATGTCTGCTGTGAAAATGCTCTATAGTTTAAAAGTTACAAAAAATCTGCCACTGTTATCATTTCACGGTCAACCATATCAGGGTTAGGGCTTAGCAAACAGTCAACTGTTAAATTTACAGTAAATCAACCATGCAGCTGCAAAGCTATAAATACAGTATATATTGAAACTGGTCGATTTGCTGCTTTTGGAAGAAGAAAGTCAAATTTGTCTAGTGTGTGATCTCGGGGAAATTGAAAATGAGCATCATTTTGTTTTTTACTGCCTGCTGTATTTTTGATCTTTTGTTTAATGACATAAAAGATATAAGTGAGTTGTTGGATATGAATGACTCAGTGAATAAATGGTTGTTTGAAGAAGAGACTTTTAAATTGGTAACTTATTTGGTGAATGCATAGGAGTTCAGAAAGAAAACCTTGTATCAGTAAGAGGTGGATGATTATTTTGGATGTTGCTTACTGTTGCCATTATTTTTTTCTTGTGTTTTGGGTTTGTTTTTTGTTTGTTTGTTAGTTTTTTGTTGGTGTTGTGGACTTGGTGTGATTCCTTTAGATTCAGTGGTGACCAGCACAAATGGAAGCTGGTGTATTGTAAACATGGATGTTGGTGAGGTGTCTTATTATCCAATAAGGGATGGGCCATGAAATAGCAGGACACTTTGATAAAAAAAAAAAAAAAAAATTCAAATCCATATACAGGACATAATCTTGAGCATTAGTCAGAACAAGAAGAGAAGTGACAGGCTGACTGACATGAATGACTCATAATGAACACATTGAGCTGGGGAAATGATTCTAGGTCTATTTTCCACTTTGCATTACACCAACTTCTGTATTCTGACAGTGATAAATGGGTTTATACTTGAAGTATTATCCTTTAAATACCTGCTTCCAATCAGTGAAGTTAAGGTCCTAATATTGTATAATAAAGAGATCTTTAGTCTGTCAATAGATGTTCCATTCTCTCTTAAAATGCTACTAAATCTAAAAAAATGTTATTCATCTGGCTTTTAAAGGAGAGTTTTAACATCTAAAGCTGCTTCACAGTTTGTTTTCTGCCTGACAAGAACAAAACATGTAACATGAAACACTCTATTCTATATTGGCACAGATTCATGGTTAAACATGTTGTCTATGTGCAGCTTCAGACAACTGGAACACTATTTAAACACACTGTATATACACAAGCAATATCAGTGCTTTAGAAATAGACACAAATCAAATCTTTAGAGCTTTTATTCCCTGTTGGTGTATTAAAATAGCACGAGCATGGCTGTGAGCTATTACTAATAATATAGATGGAATAATACATCTGGGAATGGGAGTTACTGGCGATCAAAGAACATTTACAACAGAACTGTGAGGTAACGCCTTTCTGTCTGTCAGACTCTGTCTGGTCCTCCGTCTTATTATTCTACCGCTTGCCCCACCCATTCACACACGCTGTTTCTTCTTCACATAAACACCCCAGAAAATCACATATGCATGTATGCATGTTTTGTGGATATGCCCATATTCACATTGGCCATACACACACACACACACACACACACACACATACACTCAGAAATCTGGTCTTGGAGCAGCAATTTTTAGTCTGTAATTACCTTATTTGACACTCAGTGGATGGCATTTGCTTGCATACATTCGCACCCGCCCACGCAAACACACAAGCAACAAACCCATATGCATCACACCAAAACACACACACACACACACACACACACACACACACACACACACAAACTCTGCATCAAACCTCAGCAGCCTGCTCCAGTGTCTGAGACGTGAGTAAGATGGTGAAGGTCAGACAGACAGAGACAGGCCATTAAAATTAAACAGCTGGATTTAATCATTATCAGTTGATTATCATTTTATTGCCAATACTCCTTCATTTTAATTGTAGTAGCAATCATACTGTGTTTATGTGGGTGAGGTGATGTTTAAGTATTAATCCTCAAGATTTTTTTTTATAGCCTGCAGCAATAGCTATTCAGTGTATTTGCCTCGATGTTCAGTATTCTCATTGTTAGTGGTGGAGTTTGCCTTCCCTGTGTGTGATTTAAATTGTGTACCAGTGCTCAAGTGGTTCACATCATGATGGTCAAGGTCTTATGGAAAATGGTGTTAGTAAAAGGCAGCCAAAAGAAATGTTAAATAAGAATCAATATTAAACTTATGTTATTGCATGTGTTGATGTGATTTTAAAATGAGGTTTTCTTCTGGACAAGAACAAATTCTGGTTTCACTTTCGCTCCATCGTACTGTATCAGTTACTGTTTTTCTGTAGCTGTTTGCTAGCCCCAAGTGGCCGCACAGGTTTTATTTCTAATGGTTCATAACTCGGGCACATATACAACTGAAATGCTGAAATGTTGGAACCAATGGTTGTTAAATGTCAAATCGATCAGGACTTTTATGTCTCATTAAAACTGGTATCTTTTAAATAAAAAAAAATAAGCTGCACTAATCAATATTGTTATTCTAATAATGGATTGAATTACTATTATTAACTAATTCAACAGACCCATTTTAGCATCTTTCAGCTCATTGTTTTGTTTTTCCGACTCGCAACTTCTGTTTTCATCAACACTTTTTTCAGCCCAGCAGGAAGCTGTGATCATTTGTGAAGTGTTGCTCAGTGTCTGCTGGATGTGTAAACAGGCAACTGTCTGACAACACATTTGCCAAGACAACTTTATAAGGTAAAATAATCTTAATGTTGTGTTCAGCTTTTCTGCCTAAAATCAATGAATGCAGCTGTAACTTGCAGTGGTAACAACATGGCATCATGTCTACTGTGCATTACTAAATCATATCTTGTGTTATTTTATTGTGGCATTCTTGGTATACTCCCTGCTATTTAGGAACATTGCCAAAATCTATCACTAGGGTTGAAATCAGAATTGATTAAAGAATGTATTTGTGTTTCCCTGAGAAAACGAGAAAGCTTTCATTTCCTTGTCATTTAGGATGAACATGTCAATCAGTGATTCATTCGGCAGTTGTGCAAATTATAGTTCTATGACTGTACTTTGAACTGCGTCTAATAGTTTGGACAGCAAATCAATCCGTGTTTTGGTGAATCCCTTTCATAGTTTTGCTGCACTAAAGCAATTCGATCGACGTTTCAACTCTTGACAAATACTGTATGTCTCCTCTGCTCACGCTCGTCAGCACAGAATCCACTTTTCTCCACAGTTCTGCATGAAAAGTTTGCTTCCTCACTTCTCCTGTTATTAGATTTGACTAGCTCATTTTTCATCTTGACAGCTTCATTAAAGCACCCTGAAAAAGCACAAAATATTTACGTGTGCGTCGGTATGTGTGTGTGTGTGTGATCACGAATACAGTCTCCTCGCCCATTTCCCTCAAGTGTGCTTGTCCCTTTCGCTATTTCAAAGGCATTTTTTTTTTCTTTTTCTCCCCCTCTGAGTTTCTTTCTTCCTATCTCTCTCTTTCAGTATCTCCCTCCTTCACAGCCATTGTCCCTCTCTCCTCCGTCATCCATCTCACCCTGCTTCATTACCCTTCACTCTTCTCATCATTTTCTCTACATTTCTACCCCCCCACCCCACCCCACCCCCCTTCTCCTCTTCACCCTCCATCTTATCACTCTTTCTTCTACTCCCTCCTCCATACTTTTTCTGTTTTTCCACAAGAAAGAAAAAAAAAAACCCCACTTGTCTGGCTGCTGGTTTGTCTCCAGCCTCTCTAAACCTCTCCCTGCTTTGGTATTGGCTGGCTGGAGCATCTGCTGTATTGGTATTGGCTGGTTCCAGCAGGTGAGGCATAGCTGTGCCACTTAATCAATGCCCTGCAGTGGGGGAAGCATGTGCCAGACACACAGTGCAGCAGCAGCGGCGGCAGCAGCAGCCGTCAGCATTGGCAGCTCTCCATGAAGCTGAGCATGGGGATGGCATGACCTTCAGACGGCCAGGACCAGCAGGAGAGATACACACACATACACACACACACACGTGCGTACATACAAGCATATTTTCCTTGCAAATCACGTTCTTTCCCAAAATGTCCGCAGGCCACGCCCAGGACTCCACCTTTCCTCTGCAGAGGCGAACGCTCAACTTCTCACAATGAGAGTACAACTGTTAGTGTGGCGAGTAGGCATGGCATTGACTTCTGAAGGTCAAGGAGAAGCTCAGATAACAAACGAACGCACAGACTGCAGAGGCTGCCAGATGAAGAGGATTTTTATTAAACGGGCAAAAATACACTCTTCTTTTCTTAAGAAAGTATTTTTCCATTAAATGTTCAGATTGTTGTGAATAAATAGGTTGAGTTTATTATTATGATGAATACATTCTGAAAGCTGGAAACGGTTTTGAACTAATTACTAAAGATATTTAGGTCATGATGTGACAAAAGGATGCACGTAAACACCCCTGCATCTGATTCAAACATGCTCTATTAAATAATGTTACCATCCATTGTGAGGTAGAAATAAGCCATTCCGTTACAAAGTCATTTACCAGAAAGTGTGCTTACACATATTTCCAGTAAGACCAACGCAGTGTGTTGCTGGATAACGTCACGTTGCCACCACTGGTTGGTCCTATCTAATTTGCAACGTGCAAGCTGTGATTTGTAACATCGGACGCTTATTTCCTCTTTCTCATTTCGACGTTTCCGTAATCAAAACAAACAGCATATTTATGACCCGTGTATGAGCGTGTGAGAGCCCTGTTGGACAAATTTCTCGCTTGCAAATTACAGAGAAATTTGTCCAACAGGGCTCTCAGGGCTCGTTCATGGGTCATAAATAGGCAGTTTGTTTGTTTTGGTTAGTGATATGTATATGACAAGTACATTTACTCAAGCACTGTACTTAAATGCAATTTTGAGGTACTTTCCTCGACTATTTCAGTTTTATGCTACTTCTTACTTATAATCCAATACATTTCAGAGTGAAATATTGTTCTTTTTACTCCAAAACATTTGTCTACCAGCTGTAGTTACCTTTCAGATCAAGATTTTACATTAAAACACGTATGACAAGCTTATAAAATACACTGTATTTAAGATTAAAGCAGAGGTCGCCCGTATTTTTTCTTGTAAGCCCTTACATAAAGCAGTGTCTAGTTGTAGCTCCTTGTCATATTTCAGATGTCTGTGAGTTCCACCAAAGAGACATTTCTCACATGATTTCATTTTGGTAACTATTCAAGGCCAAAAGAGGTCAAATTATCCAGTATTTCACATAGAAGCAAAAATTTGAGAAAAGTCCAAAAGGAGAGGAGATGTAGGAGAATGTTTTCTCTCCCATTATTTAACTCACAAATCCTCAGATTCATCTGATCCTTTGTGATTTGATGAGTCTGATTTGAACCCCAAGAGAGGATGGAGTTGTTTGTGTTTTTGATCCTGTACCTGCACAGGTTTTCAATGCAGCTTCCATCATCTGTTCATCATCTAAATGTTCCCTGGTTTGAGCCATTTTCACAGAAGAAATTGGCAAGCAACCCCGGATCCATTCATGCTCTTTCATTCAGGAAAGATAAAAATACACTCTATACTGTACACAAACTCATTTTCACTCCTGCTCCCTCCCTCCCTCCCCTCCCCGCCCTGCTCCTCCCATCTCAAACACTCCTCCCACATCTTGTCCTCCTCCCTAACCCCTGACCTCCCCTCCCCTCCTCTCCTCTCTCTGCTCTCCTCTCCCCTCTCGTGAGCCCCGTGCAGAGCCGGCAGGCCCCCCACGTCGTGGGCCTATTAACAGGCCTCGCTTCACTGTAATGATGCCTCTCCTTATGTCTGTGCAGCTGCTGCAGCGCTGAATAGAGAGGATAAATCTGGGATACTCAACATCCGCATCATTGTTTCACTGCCACTTACTGCTGTCATGTGCGTTAGACAGAGGAGGGAAACGCTTCGGTTGGAGGTCTATGTCCACGGCTATTTCATTTCAAATTGTGATTGTTGGCTTAGACTGATATATCAGGAAGGTATTTGTCTTTTTAAGCAATCATACTCCAGCTTCACCTCTTAAGGAAAGTTAAATGTATTGTGTTATCATTATTTGAAGGTTTGAATTTCAAGAATTTCTTGCAGTAAATTTGTTATTATATCACATTTGATTACTTTTCCAGACTCCTTTCCACCAAAAACACAATCATTGGTCTCACATGCAAAAATTAAACAATCAAAAATAATGGCATTGGACATCTGACAGCCATAATCCTAAAAGATAAGATGGATTTTATGTAATCATACTGGCCTGAATAATCCCTATTAAAATAACGAGTTTGACTCATGAATTTAGTTAATTTAGTGAAAAAGGAAGAAAGATATGCTGGTGCTGAACTAATGTCTGCAAAATGCTTTCACAACAACAACAAACACACTGGTATCTGTGTGTACATTATGTGTCCACAGGACAGCGGACAGCTGCTGCAGGGTCCATCAGTCAGCTGCTGTATTTATAGAGTGATGACCACAAAATGCTAACAGCTGCATCACACAGGGACAGAGACATAAAGTGAGACAGAGAGGACACAGGACACCTGACGTGTTCACCACTCTTCTCTTCAGTTCTACCAGTGCTCGAAATGCCTCTGGTACCTATTTAATGCAAATTGTCTGTCTGCACAGGATTTGCAGCAGCATCCTG
This sequence comes from Thunnus albacares, assembly GCF_914725855.1. Taxonomy (NCBI): domain Eukaryota; kingdom Metazoa; phylum Chordata; class Actinopteri; order Scombriformes; family Scombridae; genus Thunnus; species Thunnus albacares. The sequence continues at coordinate 30,997,540 of NC_058111.1, read as the reverse complement.
TTGGCACATCAAAGGCTGAGAAAGCAGGGGAGACATGTGGGACATGTCCACTCGAGCACTAAAGAGGATAAAGTGTGTCTCACAAATAAAACAGTTTTTAAAATGCCATTGCTTTAAGTGGTATCCTGTAGAGGCCACTGGAACTGATTGGGGCTTCTATTGTGAACTAGATTTCAATACCCTGCGTGCTTCCTTCCACATGGGTCTAGTCATGGTAAATGGTAAATGGACTGCATTTATATTGTGCTTTTCTAGTCTACCAACTACTCAAAGCGCTTTACAACACATGCAACATTCACCCATTCACACCCACATTCATACACTGATGGCAGAGGCTCTTAACCTGCCAAGTAGGGATAGGAATTGTTAAGATTTTATTGATACCAATGCCATTATTGATTCTGCTTATCAGTCTGATTCTTCATCAGTTCCCTTATCGCTTCCTGATCAGTTTTCTGTGTGGAAAAAAACGTAGGCCTACACAGGATTTCAGCGTCAATGGAACTGTTTTATTATCTCCACTGTTTATCAATGAGCTTGCATGCTGATGAATATATGAAACATTACTGGTAGATAAGATAAATGGTCCACAACCAAAAGTTAACTGTGTTCATTAATGAATGAATTAAATCGAAAGCATTGTACAGTCTCCTGCCTGTATGAGAATAACAAAATGAGGGGGAGGGGGAGTGCTCTGCTGTGTTATTAACGTCATGTCTCCAGCAGTGGAGAGCAGCCTCTCTGCTGCACTGTTAGCTTCGGGGAAAGACGTTGTTGTCCAAGACGCTGAACAGGTTTTTGAGGTGGAACAGACTGAGTACCAAGTTATTTTCTTTTTCTCACCTCCGAGTTGATTTAACTTGTTTAATGCTGCAGTGTGCAAACGTTAGTCTCTGAGTGATGCCGTAGAAAGTTCACAGGATACTTCAGGTTCGTCTCACAAAGGTAATTATTTAATCATTAAATCAAAAAATGTTTGCAACCGCTGCTTTTTTTGAAGATGAATTACATCTAGCGTGTGTGCGCTGTAGACAGTCCAGAGGCTGCACTGTCCTCACAGTTGAATTCCGCCCTTTTCATTCCATCAACATCACATACCTGGGCATTGGTAAGAGGAATTGATAAGCTTGGATGCATATGATTCCCATGGATTGGACAATTTGGAACCAGTTCTCAACTGGAACCGGTTCTCAATTCCAATCCCTAATCGGGAGGAGTTTCTAATGCTCATTCACACACTCGCTGGAGGATCGAACCACCGACCTTCTGATTAATGGACGACCCATTCTACCTCCTTAGCCTCAGACGCCACCAAATGGGCATGCTTTTTTTCATGGGCATGTTAGTAGAGCAACAGCAAAGAATGGATTACAGCCACAGCTTGTAAACTGTAAAAAAACAAAGTGACGATGATCATGAAACATTCAGTATCTCTAACCAAGTATAAGTAGTAAAGTCCATCTGCAACACAGTCTCATCCAGTTTAACTACATGAACATGAATTCTAATGTGATTCTAGAGCAAAGGATTATGTGAAACTGCCAAAACGGGACCCAAGAAACAAATTAAGAAGCAAACATTAAGCTGTTCATACCATAAAACTTTGCTACAGGCAAATTGCTAGCTCGAGTCAAGGATTAAAGTGAAGTTCAGGTCAATGGTTTTAGCATCCATATTTGTTATTATCTTGTATCACAACTGCATCCATTCCTAAGGTTGAGAATCATAAAAATTACAAAAATGCCCCATTGTTTTTTTCTAATATATCAATCTGCTTGTTAGAAAACATTTGTCTTGGATGTACGTTAATATCAGTCGTTATCACACTTGTGGCTGCAACTAACAATTATCATCACTATCGCTTAATCTGGCAATTACTTAAGGCCTGTTTTGACCAAAGGTTCTAGTACTTTAAACCCAGAGGAACTAGTCTCAGGAACTAAACTTGGAACTATAAAGTCCCATTAGTGCAGTCCTGTTTGTGTTTCCACCACATCTGAGGAACCAGGTAGATCACACAAATTAGACCCATGAGGAATTTAAAAATTACAGCCATGCTTGAAACACAGCATTCAAAAAACAACACAGATTTGTCCTGCTCTTACTGTTGCATCAGTTGGATTTAATGAATGAATGAAAAGGAGAAACGCGGAGGAGGAAAATGAAACTGATAGCGTCTGTTTCTGCAGTAAATCATCTGTTTAGTGTTTGATGTTTATTTATTTCTGCTTTAGAACATAACCGCCATGAAACAATGAGAAAATACATTTTTACAATTTTATTTCTCTCATTTACCGCTTTGTTTTTGCTACCGCCGCTCCCTCTCCTTGCTCGACAACCACTGTGCTCTCTCTCTCTCTCTCTCTCGCTCTGTCTCCTTCTTTCTCTTGCTCTTTTTTAAAATGAGTTGGAAAGCTGACAACAAAGTGTAACTTTACTTTTAACGTTATTAAATGAAGAGAAATTTACTCTTACATAAAACAAAGAATAGCAGTAAACCCTCACAAGTGAGAAGCTACTAATATGGAACGTGTCACATTTTGTCTCATCTTGTCAATTGACTTGGCGATAAGTCACACTTGCTAACTGGTGCATCCTCAAACATTTCATTCCACTCTTGCCACTGGAGAGGATGATAACACGAAGAAAGTAATGGATTTTATAATCTGATTTAATGTTCGTAAAAAAAAAAAATCTCACTATATCTGCCTTAAAATGCATTTTGTCAGGACGGCATTCTGTCATGCCGTCCTACACTGTAGCTTTTAGCTAAAACAGTATGTACAGTAGATGAGGTACTTACAGATTACTGCCAGGTGTTGGTAGGTTTCAGTCTGCTGTCCTGAGAGCTCCTGAGGACAGGAAGAGACACAGCAGGTTAATATTACATAATCTGTACTGTCATATAAATTAAGACCATGCCAACTCGGAGGGGGGGGGGGGGGGTAATTCTGCTAGTATGTACGGTAGAATGGATCATAGCCAGAGAAATTATGTTAAAATGTAAATTTTACCTCAATTCAACCTGACCAAGTTCAATCAAGTAACACAGAGTATATGTGTAATGAATAAAATGAATTTGTTTTGTTTTTTAGATTAACCAGGAATGTGTGTCTCTTGTCTTTCTTTTAACTTCTGCTTCCACCTGTGGCTATTGGTCTACAGTTAAAACCTGTTGGGTTGACTAAACAGTTCAAACAGATGCAATTAGTAACAGTGCCAGAAAGCTAGCATGCATTATACCAGGGCTCTGGCACACCTCAATGGAATTATATGTCCCATACATTATTAGAGACCACAGTAAAACAACTCTGTTTCATCTGCTTAATGTGTACACAGGTGCTATCTGTATCTCACTATGTTATTTAGGTAAGAAAATCTGATCACAGTCAACAGACGCAATGTGGGTTACTCTCAAGGGACCACTACAACATGCAAGGCCAGGGTCACATGACAAGAGACAGCAAAAGGCATTCATAAGATACTTTTCAGTAGTCTTGCTAACCAAGGCTAATGTTACTTATCCTGTTAAGTTAATAGCAAGTTAATAGGCTACAGCAGGCATTTTGACTAGTCACAGTAGAAAAAGCACAACTAATAACATAAACGGTGGTTCTGTTCTATTCAAGTGCCCCAGTAAGTTATGACAGTGTGACAGTGAGCCAACATGAACAATACTAAGACCCTGAAACTGAAGCGGCTAAATGGAATTCAGCTATAATTTATTATTTACACTTGTGCTTTTCCTACTGTGACTTGTCAAAATGTCTTCCATGACAAAGAGCTGTCAGTGTCAGCAGAGAAGCTTACTACCACTATAGTGTAAGTTTGGCTACCCATGTCGGTCGTTGTATTCCACATTATAGCAGCCCCTCAAGAGTCTCCCTAAGCTATGCTGCTGTGTGGGCTCTACTACTTACTGAGGAAAATGTCCACTGCTTCAGTAGAGTTTTTTCTTAAGAATGAGGCCAAACTGTACAGATTGCATTTACATCTGACTGAGATCTAATCACAGTGTGAAGGAGACCTCCTCCAGGATGTGGTCTGGCAGATCCACTTGCATTCCAAATGCAATGTGTTCTGCATGCAATTATGCTTTTTCTTCATCCAGTTACAGATGTTATTGGCATGTTAATACCAGGTATAAATTGGGTCAACATGTCTGTAAGTGAGACAGGTGTTGTACTGCTACAAATAAGTAGGGGTTCGGTAGCTGCCAGACATGACTGATCTGCAATTAAATACAGTTTCTTTGTCAATGTCATTATGGAATTCAGTGTTCACACCATCAATTTCATTCCTTACGTCATGGCAACTGCCAACTCAGTTTTTGGTGCCACAAAAATCTCTGGCCCATATTACCTTAAATAAAAATGATTCCAAGTACTATGCAGTGACGTTAGGGCTGGGCAATATGGCCAAAAATTATCACAATAAAAATGTCAGTCAGTATCGATAATTATCACGAATGTCAAAGCATCGTTTCTTTCAAGTTTAAAGGCTGATTTTTGCTCCTGAGTGAAAGTTGAAGAAACCAGATGGTTAATTGTGGTTTTAAACTATTCTATGGTCAGTACATGACAAACACTTGCCAAACAGCAGAACATTTTACAAATCTGAGTTTGAACATTTAAAATAATTATAATGATAAAATCTTTTTTCAACATCAAAGTATGCATGAGTAAAATTAATTAAAATCCCTTTCCAGTCTTTTTCCCTCATCAAAATAAATATCTTAATAGAAAAATAAAGTGCTGCAGTGTGATAAAGCACATATGTTAGATTGCTCAGACTGCAAATTTAGTTACATGTCCAGTAACACACGATAACGTAAGCATTTAAAGTCCAACTAAATTAAACAAATGCAAACAACCACAATACATAGCCTACAGAAATCACCTCTGCCCAGATGAAGTTGTGACCTGACGTGCAAATTGAGACAAATTGTCCAGTTGCCAGCATTCCTGTGTTACTGATGCTACATCTTTGCTGCCCTCAACCCAGTTAATTTTGCTATATTCTTTATCACTGTGGCTAATTACCTGCTGTATATTTAAACTTACACTAGTTCTGCTCAAGCACCCATAGCTTTCTCCTTCTTTTAGCAACTTTCTTGCTAATCCCACAGTCATTTATATGCTATTCAGATCTGCTAGCTACTTTAGCTTAGCAGTTTAGCTTAGCAGTTAGCAATGGCCTCTCTCCCTCTCAGTCTCCTGCTCTCTCTTGCTCGGTGTGTCATATGTTTAGCTATTCCCCTGCCTCCTTTAGTGATACCGGCACATGTAATAAGTGTAGTTTATTTGCCGTGTTGGAAACGAGGCTCAGTGAATTAAAAGCACAGCTCCTTACCATGGAAACCCAGTGGTTAGCTGCTGTAGTTAGCCAGCCCCCAGTAGTTGGTGCGAGCTGACCTAGCATAGATCTGCTAGTTACTTAGCTTAGCAGTTAGCAATAGCTTCTCTCTCTCCTTCTCAGTTTAACTGTATCAAACATTTATTGTACATTTGTTGTCTTTCTATCGAGGAAAATTATATTGAGATAATTATTGTTATGGTTTTATCGCCCAGCCCTAAGTAAAGTACACAGATTTTAAATTTGGGGAAAAGAAAGTGTTGGTATTCGATCAGACAAAGGCATCTGCTCTGAGCTGAGGTATTAGAATTGGTATCAGGAGAGAGAAAATCACATAAGTACATCCCTACAAATAAGGCTTTCCTTTTGAAGGCAGAGCCAGACACTATCTGCTGCCTCCTAGAAACTGACAAGTTAGCGAACCATTGAGGGAAAAATAATGCTTCAAATGGAATCATTTGAAAGTTACAGATAGGGCCAAGAGAACTCATGACTAAAGCTGTTGCTTCAAATCCCTAAATTAGCTTTAAGTATGAGCTAGTAAGGTAAATTAGTGCTTCTACATACAGCGCATTAACATATGCTGTCAAGGTGCCCTTCAGCAGGGCTCTGAACCACGACTGCTCCAGTAGCGCTGGTGCAGTCTGTGGTTCTACTGGGCAGCTACAGTGTGAATGTGTGCAGCTATATGAGTTAGTGAGTAAAGTGCTGCTGGAAAAGAGCGGTGCATTTAGTCTGATTTCACTGCATAAATAAATCTTATATGTCATATATATATATATATATATAACTAAACAGACAAATATTGTCAATATTCATTTGTTCAAAGTCACAGGACTGCTAACACTGAATGGCGTTTCATGTACTCTATGTGCAGTGGTTTATAATTTGGTGCACCATGGTCATGGCAGTGATGCTAATTGATTTCTAATCACACACTGCTTTTCTTTGGAGTCAAAAGAGTGTGGTGCCTTATTTACAATGTGTACAAGAGCCTTAATGAGGCCGATTACAACCATGTTGCTGCTGATGACTGCAGTACAAAGACGAAGGAAGCCAACGTGAAAACGACAGATCAGGATTCAGTCGGATCCTGTGTGATATATCCCATCGCACATGCTCAGTCTACTCTGCTTAATTGCCATACGGTCAAAAATTGGCTTTAAAGCACTCTAAGGTTGGCAGAGACAAAGGGGCAGAAAGAGAAAGAGAAGGAGGTTCATCCTGAGTTTGAGCTCAGCTGTGATGTAACTGTGGATGATGGCTGTGCCGCAGTCAATTTAGGAGGCAATATCCTTAAACGACCTCATCTCCCTCCCTCCTTCCCCCCTCCTACTCCCCTCTCTCCCTGCCTCTCCACTACCACCATCCCCCCCCCACCCCCCCGCCCCTCCTCATGCTGGTGCCATTTATCTCTTCCACACCCTATCTTTCTTGCTTTTTTTGCCACAAAAATCTCCCAACTACCCTTATACCCCTGTGCAGACTCTAATATTATCTCCTTTCCTCTTCTTCCCCTCTCTTGCTGTCAGCTCGTCCATGCATCACTGCCTCTGCTCTCCTCCTGCCCAGCATCCTCTCCTCTCAGACTGCAGCACTAACCTACACGTACACACGTGGAGAGAATAATATCTCCCGCTAAATGCACTTCAATAGGACTCTAGCGGCGTGAAGCACATTAGCACGTTGCAAACTGTCCACCCCCACAGTAAAGCTGCTTGTTGGATAACGTTACTGCTTTTAATAACAGTATATCCCCCAGACGTATTTAGCTCTACTATATGTTTATGGCCCCTCCACACATCTCAACCTCTCCCTGCACCACTCTCATCATCGCTCGCCTTTCCAACTCCCTCCCTTCTGATTTTCTTTCTCTCTACCTCTCTGCCGTCTCCCTGTGCTCGCCTGTCGATTAAGGTTTTTTTTGTGTTTACTGCTGCGGCTGCTCATCAGCAACAAAATCATAAACAGAGCAAAGAAAAACGTGCATTTTTAGAAGCCGACAAGCAACAGATTTCACATTTAAACTGATTATTTTTCCATAAAATGAAATAATCTCAAAAGAAAAAACAAAAAGAGCATTTTGCATGTTGTGTAACTATGTCATGTGTGTCTCCATACGTTTGTGTGTGTGTGTGTACAAGTGTGTGTGTGTGTGTGTGTGTGTGTGTGTGTGTGTGTGTGTGTGTGTGTGTGTGTGTGTGTGTGAGAGCCCATCCCTCTCTCCTCTCCTCTCTCCTCTCTCTGACTGATGGAGGGTGGAGTAATCTGCACCCGTTGCCATGACACCAGACAGCCCTTGCTTGGCGAAGGCACGTAGCTTCCTCTCTGCTCTATTTCCCCGGAGCCCTCCACTCAGGAGTGTGTGTGCATCTGTGTCTGTGTGTCTATGAATCTGGGAGAATCATATATGATGCACATGATGTACACAGCGACATGGAAAAATGGAAAATGGAGAGAACGTATTTGCTGTGTCTACATATGGAACAGAGCGGGAAATAAAGCAAACAACACCCACTTTAGAAGAGATAAAGGGTTTCAATGCAAATGTTGATTTAATATTAAATTGTAGACCTGTCGAGACTGTGGGTAGATAGATATTATACATCCTCTTAAGAGGAAGACTTTCTGGTGAATTATGCTGAAATTCATCCATTCGTCAATGCACTCGGACACCCTGGAACCCACTCAAGGACCCCTGGACTTTCTGCAGCAGACTACATATGCCTACCACAAATCTTATTTTACGAACCGGGTTGTTTCCCCTCGTAGCCATTTTTCATTTTTATTCGACCTCACTGTTAAGACAACTTGTTCTGAAACCCAAACTGTCGAGGGCAGCTGGGACTTTTGGCCTCCCGGCGTTTTTCAGACAACACGCAGGGTCCTGAATCACCTAATACGGAGTCAGTGTTTGTCAAAATTAAGGACATTTGTTTTTTCTTAATTGTTAACACTCTACATGCACTGGCTTTAGGAAATAAATCACTGCACCTGAAACAATCAAATCTAAGCACGACTGAAAGTTATTTTCATGCTTTTCCAGATGACATGCAGCATCCTGAATAACCTTATACAGAGTCAATATTTGTCAAAATTAGGGACTTTTGCAAAGGATTTTTCCTCTGTTTTTTTTTTTTTTTTTTTTTTTTACACTCTCAAAGCTTTAGGAAATAAATCACAGCAGCTGAAACAGTCAAATCTAAGCAAGGCCCAAACTTTTATTTTCATGCCTCACAATTTTAGTACGTTCACATATCTGTCCTTAATTTAATGCAAGATATTTAATTCCTTCAGCAAAAAGCTGTTCCCAGACCCGATGCAATTATGTTTTCTTAGTCTCAAAAGGCAATCACAGTGTTTTGAACCACTCTCCTCACAGCTCTCGGAACCCTAATAAAAGTGTCCATGCCAGCTCCTATCCATCTATCTATCTCCAGACTCCAGCCTAGATGAATAATTTAGCAGGCTATATTTCGAGCCATCTGCTTCCCTCTCTCACTCTCTGCCTCTCTCGTTGCTCCCTCCATCATTCCTCTTTTCCCTTCTTATTGCATTCTCTCTGTTCGGATCCTGCTCTCTTTCTTGTCTCGGCCTGCGGTCGATGACGGGGTTACACGTGCAAAAATCCCAATTAGAAAATGTGCAAAAATAGTTTTTCATAATTATAGCTTTCACCTCTCATCACCGTTATTCTGCCTGCTAGTAAGTGCATTATAAAATTCAGCTAAAATGTTAAATGCCGATACAAATTCCCTCAGGTCATTCAGGGACAAAATAAGATGCATCTACGTGAGAGTTTGGAATGGGAGAATATTTATGAACCCTGCTGTTTTTAACACAAATATGACTCCATATTTACTGCTGTTGGACTGATGCTTTTTGTTGGACAACGGCAGGATGCAGCAGTGATCTGCTAATGATCCCTAAAGCTATTCTGTGGTTAATCGAAGCCAGAGGAAGCCTTGAGAATACATATACATCCTGGATCAAATCATTAACCGTGATCAACATCTGCAACACTGCCTGTCACAGCCCAGCAGAGGTCAGCCAAGTTCCTCTTTCCTGTCAGCATAATGAGCAGGCAACCACATGTTCCTCCACCAGCATCGTTTTCATTATCTGTGTGCAACAATTACGCCGGCTGAGTAATTGATGATCCTCCTGTGCTCGCAGCTACGGTGCAGTGCGAGGATCACAATCTAAGTGAAAATGAATACATAATTACATATAGCAACTGGTTGATTACACGGCGTCTGGGATTTATGTAAGCAAATAAAAGCGGTCTGGCAAACGCAGGGATCGTCTCAAATCGCTGAGGAGAAGACAGGAAGGAAGAGCCAGCGGCCCGGCAGACAGACAGAGAGGGAAAAGCTCCAGCGAAGGTTAATGTTAATGGAAGGAAGATCACGAGAGAAAATTAAGTCAGGCTAATGATGCAGATGATGATGAGTAAGAGGAGGAGAATGGAAAAGTTTTCCAGGCAGTACTGACTCCATAAGTTGGATTCATGATACCTTTTTGCATTTTTTTTAACCTTAGAGAGAGAAGCAGAGGATGTCATTTAATCCTAAATGATCAGGCAGTATAAACAACAAGTGGATATCCTACTAATATGAAACCTGTGTTGATGAGTTGTGGCTAAAAGTGACTTGATAACCTTTCAGGGCCTGAATTTATCACACTTCTTCAGGAATAAAAAGTTCTAATTGTGAGGAGTAAGAAACATTTATCAAGTGACTTAATGCTACTTACAGCGAAGTGTAACATTTTAGAGCAACTCAAATGATCACATGATTAATCATATATACAGACGAGCAGAGGTAAGGATTTACACTACATCAGGCCCATCGTTCATTCTTTTTTTTTTTTTAATCCTTACATTTTACGCAGTGATATGTAATTCTTAGAAAAGATGTAATTTTCATTTTTTTGAAGCGTTATTTGTGTGAAATTGGAGCAATTAACAGTGTCATCCCTTAATAATATATAACAAGGGATGAAATGATAGGAAATTGGCTGAAATGGAAACAAAAAGAAAAGCAACCATGGAGCAGGAAGGAAATGATGCTTCTGGCTAGACGAGGTACTTTGGAGAAAACATGCTAAGGAGAATTTCATAGCAGGATGGCAAGTGCAGACAGTGAGGATGCATGGAAAGTGATTGCAAACAAAATCAATGTCAGCTTTATTCTTGTTATGTGAACCTCTGATCAGTGTCAAAAAAAAAAAGAAAAAGTGTCAATTGTTGAACTCATGTAAATAGGTAAACTACCCAGTTCTAATATATATATATATATGTGTGTGTATATATATATATGTTGCTTCAGCTAATATCTAAAACACGTGTCAGAAGGTGACGGCTAACCTCTGCCTCCACACTGCAGCCATGTAGGATCTGCAGCACTATTACATTTTAGAATATTTATTTGAGTCCTTCTCACAAACGTAGGATTAAATACGAAGGATTTTTACTTTCATTTAAGTCCAGAATTTCACTTTTAGCAGTTTGAGAAATGCAGGCTCAGGTCTTGAAATCACTAGTCATTTTCATGTACGCTGCCCTTTTTGTTCTAAATTCACTATATACGGCTGTAAAACTGTCCTGTCAAAAGTAAATGCATGAATTTGCACTAATACTTTTTGAGTGGATTTGGTTTGCGTGCTAAAAACGGCTCTCTCTGACACAAACACGCTCACGCACGTACTCTCACTCTCTCCTCTGATCTATCTATGTTCATGCTATCTGTGCTTATCGGCTGGCTGGCTGGCTGCTGACCCTGCTGGTCAGCTGGTCAGGTTAGCTGGCAGACTGACTGGCTGGCTGATTTGCCGGCTGGGACGTGGCTGCCCTCGTGTAGTCCCTGCAGCACCAGCAGCGTTTATTACAAATATACAAACAGTCTCTGATTCCGCCAGACGTTCGCATTCAGCACGACCTGTGATGACCGGCTGCAAGTATTTATAATCTGCTCTATCCTGCAGCAATTAAACCCCGTGAACCTCGGCACGTTGAAAACGCCACAGTCAGGCAAACTGTGAGCAGCACATGTCTGCTGTGGCCATCTTGTCACCTCAGTAATCAAACCGACGAGCAGCTGGATGCTCCTGTAACCCTTTGCTTTCTGTTCCCTCAGACACCTTGCGGTGCAGAGACACTAAAGCCTCTGGCTCTTGGTATCCTGTTTCTAGGAACCGCAGTCCACTGTGGGTTGAGGTGGGGATGAAGGTGGAGGGAAAGGGGTGGAAATGTAGTAGGGGAGCAAAGTGGGGCAGGGGAGGTTGAGGTGGGCTGTGCATGTGCGAGACACTGCACACAATGGCGTCTGAGCAAGGTGTGTGTGTGTATTTGACACAGGAAACAAGAACATTTAGTGTGTTTGCATGCATGCAGTGGTTACTGCAATTATTGCAACACCTACTACATGTTGTCAGTCTTTTACCTGATGATTTCACTCCGGCTGCACGTTCTCAGTCCAAATCATTGTTTGGATTCTGATCTGCCAATCAAGTCAGTGAACTGAACGAGACACAGAGAAGAAGATAGAAAAAGAGAAGCAATTCACCGCTATACCCTGCGAAATGACTGCGAGGTAAACCACACAAGTGGAAATGGGGAGAGAAAGAAATAAAGGGGGGAGTGAGGAAGTAAGGAGAAAGTAGAGAACAAGGGGGAGGAAAAAAGAGGTTGGATGGGGTGGGGGTGGTGGTGAGGGACAAGGACAGGAAAGAAAAAGGGGGTAAGAGAAAAAAAAAAAAGGAGGAGGAAGAAGAGGAGGAGAGGCGAGATGAGGAGAAGGCACGAGGCAAGGAGGGGAAAAATAGAGAGCGGAGTGAGGGGGCTTTGGAGGGGGAGGCGGTGGGGGGAGGTGGGGAGGGGAGGTGGGGGCCGCTGCTGCTGCTGCTGATGCCGGAGCACAGCGCGGCCAGGCTGAACTGAGTGAACTGCAGTGGAGGTCAGGGAGTCCAACATTCCTCTGGAACACTGTGTTTACACTGCGTAGCAGAGAGGAGGGGTGGGGGGGCGCGAGGGGGACGACGCACAGGGAAGGAAATCATCTCCCGGAGACACTCCTTGCAGGGAGGGAGTGTGTGTATGAGTGAGCGAGCGAGTGTGTGTGTGTGTCGCTTATCCTGTCGCTGTATAGCGCATTTCTTAAGCACCAGAGTAACTTGATTCCAAACCCCCCCCCCCACACACACACACACATACACACACACACATACACACACACATACACACACTCCCCGCCATCATCTCCCAACCTTATACTTCATCTATCTACAACGACAGAGAGCCGTGTGCTGCGTCTTCAGCAGCATTAAAGCTTGAATTTGAAAGTGTTGTATCACTCCGGGTGCAATTTGACCTGCATGAATAATGCATGTCATTTCCAAACTTTTCAACATGTAGAAGAAGGATTAATAAATCTGATCAAGTGGAACATGATGTCTTCTCTGATGTTTTTCAAAAGTATTGATAAAAAGACCTCCATCACTAAAACTGTCTAGAAAGTGTTTTTTTTTTAATTCTCCTGTATATAAACTGAGCATTAGAGCAAGATTTCAATCAATTTATAATTAATAATACTAAAATAATAACTCATTTTAACAACTAGTAAAGAATAGACTCAACTTCAGTTTTATTGAAGAAATACTAAATATATTAAAATCACAATATTAGTTTTTAGTCATATTAAGTCTATTTCATACCAACAAAATGTAGCTCTTTATCTTCAAAATTATTTGAAAGTCAACTTTTTAATTGATTAGAAAAGAAACTGACAAACTATTTCAAATTGTTGTAATTTGATTTTATTTGGTTATTACAATTTCAACTAAGTTTTAAAGATTTTAAATAATTACTTTTCTATTTGCATTTTAAGCAAATGCAAACATGTAAATATCAACAAGAAAAGATTTCTTTACTTTTAAAAAATGTAAAGAAACTGTATCTAACATGGGATTTATCATCATATTTGATAAAACAGTGATTGAAGTATTTTACTGCTTGCAACAAAGGAAAATTATACATTGTTCATTTGACTTTTTCTTTAGTTGCAAACCTAAAGCAATATCTACAACAGCAGATAAATTACAAAAAACTGCTAAATAAAAAGCACTGGAACCTTTTTAAAGATTCAAATAACTTCGGGTTTCCCTTTCAACAAAACAGAGAAAAGTTTTATCTCAACAAAAAAACAGCAAACTGGCGAACGGTCACAGCAGAGACTGTGAGTCCTGCAATCATCTCCCACTACGCTGCTGCACTTCCATTCATCCCATAAAAGACGTTTCCTTTCCCCATCTGCTGGTGCAACAGAGAAACTGCAGTACACACACACTGACAGCACACACGGCACACTGCTGACTGCCGCTCACCACTGAAAATCTTCAGATCTTAAATAATTAAACAAAATAAATTCAGTGCAAATACACAATTTGGCACCTGTGATACGCAGTGACTGCTTTGTTCTGAAAATGCTCACACTGATGATGATAATGAGAACTTTGTAACAATACAGAATATAAAGAAAGTAATCATAGTGGCTCTTCAAACCAGTATCACCCAGATTCACTGTTCTGTCAGTTTAAAGCACAGAAAACAGATTTCCTCCCCAAACTCATCCATATGAGATTAAAAACCTACTACACTGAGAGAAAAGGTCTTTCCATTTGTATGCCACAATGTGCCGGGCAGTTATTTTCCAGACCACTTTGATACAAATATTACCATTTGAATCAGATTTGCCGGTGACTATTCAGACTCAGTAAATATTTAGTGTTTATGTGCCATTGAGGAAATTATCAGCGCTGGCATCAGTCAGAATGACATTTCAGCGAATCAAAGCAGTCCAGGAGACAATTGGCTGTCTGGGCTCCGGACTGAATAATCAATTTGTCCTCAGACTGCTGCATAGCAACACTCGTCGCAAAAGAGCAAAATATGCAGAAGGAACAACACTAGACAAAAGTTTAGGGATGTGAGAATCTTTAACTAGATTAAAATGTGAAACCTCTGGCCTCTACTCCATGTGTTGCATCCCGATCATGACACAGCATACGTTTTGTTTCTCATCACCATTAATGTGTGGCTTCAGCTTCAATATTTTTCTAATCATTCAAACAGATAATAGATCAACTACAGTTTGACACGAGTTGTCAAGTCTGGTTTGAAGTCTCCAGTCAAATCACAGAGAGGCTGAGTCACGGCTTGAACTTTTGTCTCTGACAGCTGACTGTCATTTGACAACAGACTGACTGACATTTGACCAGGATTTCCCAAAACTTTTCAAATCAAAAGACTGTTGCACAAATGTACATTGACAGCGGGAGGTCATGTTACTGCAACCTTGTCATAGTAAAGGATTTCTCCAGGGTTCATTTTTAGGGACATGTATCAGCTTTGGATTCGTATTTTCTTCATACCTGCACTAAAAAACAACCACACATAGATCCTGTCCTCAGTTATATTTCTGGACATTTGTGAGGTTTAATGACATGAGTGACTTTACATTCAATGATTACATCCGTATTACATGTGTTGGGTTTTTTTTAGGCTGATTCTGATATTTTTATGAATAAATTAGACAGTTTTAGACAAAAAAAAACTATATTAACCCATCTATTAATTGATTAAAATCAAAAGAATTTTGTATTCACAAAAAATGACATTCCTGCCACTGTGATATAATGTGAGGATATAAAGTTCAATTTATAAAATATCTACATTAACACAACATACGTAAATACTCAAATAAAATGTGATTTTAAAAAAATACTTTCAGTGTAAGTAAATTTTAAAATTTAGTTGCTAGAATTTTTCAAGTGTGTGAGGTTCTGCCAGGTGGAAGTCCTGCATTCAGAATACTTCTTAAGTAAAGTACTCGTCATGCAGAAAAATCTTCCCTGTAAGTGATAAATTATTATGTATTACAATATTAGATTGTTAATATTAATGTACCAATACATGAGTAGCATTTTACTGTTGCAGCTGGTTGAGGTAGTTTTAACTACATAGGAGTGGTGAGATGATTAATGGGGTTAGAAACACGAAAAGACAAAGTTCTTCTACACAAATTTGTATTCAGTTTTCAGACTTTTTCCTAATGGTTGTTTTTTTTGTACTGGATAATTTGACATTTTTGGACTTCAATAGTTTAAATGGAAACATCTCAGAAGTTCAGACAGGAAATGTGTCTTTGGCAGAACCGTTATAGACATCTGAAACAAGATGAGGGGCCCCAACAAGACACTTCTTTTTTTTTGTCAGGGGTCACAAGCCTAAAAGGTTGGAAACAACTGGTTTAATCTTTAACAATTCACTGCATTTTATAAGCTTATCTTTTGATTTTTGGTTTGTTTTTTCTTTTACATAAAATCTTAATCTGAAAAGTAACTACAGCTGTTAATTAAATATTTAAATATAGTGAAGTAAAAAGTATTACCCTCTGAAAGTATAATTCAAGTAGTCAAGTAAAGCACAAGTACCTCAAAAATGTAGTTAGTAACTTTCCACTTCTGGAAACATTGAATGGCACAATATTACATCACTCAGAATCAAAGAGACACACACTAGAAAGACTTTGTCTTTATGTCTTGATGTACCTGCTGGTGGATGAAAAGGTGTACAAGGGTGTAGGAAGCGACTGGGTCAACAACACTTAACTGCCCCCAACTTTGTGTCCTTACTGGAGGCACCAGTACCTACCCCTGGGGTAGGAACTACCAACACCACAAGAGGAAGGGAGCGGACAGCCCGGAATGCCATCGAGCTTAAAGCAGCCACGTCGATAAAAGTGCAAACAGCCTCATGCCAGACATCTGTCGCATTTTCCTTTCTCTACACTTCCTATCGCTCCTAAGAAAGACAGAGGTCCACGGACAAACTGGACAGAGGACGAGAAAGAAAACGGAGACAAGAGGAGATGGGCAAGGTAGGCAAAGGATCAGGAGCGAGACAACAATAGATACCCACAGCTTTGACAATGCCTTTCCAACCCTGACACCCAGCCACCCCTCCAACCCCCACCCCACCTCTCCGGATCGCCAAGACCTTTGCTCTTTCTCCATGACAGGCAGCATTCTTTTGTCTGGGTCCGGCCAGAGTCTGGCGGACCCAGACAAAAGGCAGGAGCACAGAGGGGACAGAGAGAATGACAGCGCGGACAGAGGGGACGACGGAGGGGGTGATAAAGGGAGGGATAGATGAATGGAAAGGGGTAAGATCGGCAAACCGTGCTCACCTTTTGTCCGACACTCTCTCCCTCTCCCTGTCTTTTTTTGTGTGTGTGTGTGTGTGTCATTCATTTTCCAAATTTTTGCACAGTAATTCAGCAACAAAGTTTCTTTCTTTCTGTCTTTTAAAGCGAGGGTTGCGAATGCCCTTGGCGAGATGATAATTAATTTTGTGCTTTCATTATTCTTTCGACTTTTCGCCACAACTGTGTTTTTCTTTTCCTGCCTCATCCTGAATGCTGTCCAGTGCGGTCCACTCCAGTCCTGGTTGGTAATTGCATTAAGAACAGCAGGAGGAGAGAGAAGACAGTGTTCAGTTGTGGGTTTCAGTACTCCTCTGCTTTACCACCCAGTTACATCACATTTTACTTGTGTGTACAATAAGTATTATGCAGATGATATCCAGCAACTACTTGACAAACAATGACAGGAGGACTCGCAAAAAGGAGTCACATCTAAAACAATGTGAAGAATACCATACAATTCCCTGCATAGCAATATAGATACATACAAATAAGTAGTAGTAAATTTCTTTCAGTAAATTTTCATTCATCATAAATGTAAATCCATGTAACAAAGGTGTCTTTCAAATTTCACACATCTTGTCTTGTCCCTCACTTCACTTTCTGCTTTTTAGGTTACATATTTTAGTTTTTGTATTACCTAAATGTTAAACTGTCGAAACCCACAGAAAAATATCACCCAACTCTACAGCTAAACCATAAACCTGGTCTCACAATGCATACAAATATAACGACTTTTACACTTTCAAATGTGCGTGCAGGGCATACGCCAAAGTCTGATTTTGTATGCAGGTGATATGGCAATTTAGTGCTGCATTTTTAACCTTTTTGCATCTTGTTGGTTAGGTTTAGGCACAAAAACCACTTGGTTAGGTCAAACAGTGCTCTCCTCCTCCTGCTGCTGCTTTTTGCAACTTTTTGCCAGCCATCAAAAATAGATATCAAGCTGATATACAGGCTAAACAGTGTTAAAATACAACACTGTATCTTATGATAGCCGTTGTGCTACTCTCTGTGTCTATGATTTGATATTAAAACCATTTTGGTTTAAACTATGAGATACACAAGTTGTGCGTACACAAAATGACGCCATATCTTGCTATACTGTAGTATTTTGTAGTATCAAATGTTTGCTGTCATATCACACAACTAAGGTCAGTTTTACATGATGAAGGTAGGAGGTATGCATGGCAATGTGGTCGTATCACTTTGTAAAAAATAAAATTGATGTTACTGGAAGATGTTTTCACCTGTTCGTTAACATTTATCAATCAATCTGACTTATAGGACATGGGAAACAGGAGGACATAAGCATTGAGGTCTACAGGGTTATGTTACACTCTGTACCTCCACAGAAACTCACACATAGTGCAATGTCACCTCCTCTAGTACACCACCGACGGAAGACACCCCCCCCCCCCCCGCCCCCCTCCTTTTCCTTTGAGTGTGTTCCAGCTCCAGGCTCTCTCGCAGGGCTATAACTCATAAGTCGCTATAGTCGCCACAGTATACCGCACCTTCTGCTGGGGCACATATAGAGCAGCACAGTCAGTGTTTTTTAACGGCTCAGCAGAGAGAGGAAGCCGAGAGGAAGTGTGTGTGTATGGAACAGGCGCACAGACAAGAGAGGACGTTTTCCACTGAAGGCGGTAAAATAAATAGAGATGGCAGCCGGGGAGAAAATGGAGTAACATGACTCAATGAACCCAATGAACTTCAAGTGGAAAATGGCTGTTTTCACTATATGATGTGGAATGTAAAAGCTATGATACATATAAAATACTTGTGAATTGATGTAAAAAAAAAGTTGTGTTTCTGGCTAAATTAACATGATTTAGCAAAGATACTGTATCTAAGCTGCAGAATAAGGAGACCATACCTTTCAGCAATGGGTTTGGAAAATAAGAGAGATTTTCCTGGACCCCACCTGACCATGATTTTTACATTATAAAGGGTTTCCTCTCTCAGCTCCAGAGATGCCTTCACTGCCTGCCCTGCTGTAATCAAACAGACAGTTGATGTGTTCTTTGCGGCTTCTTAGGTGCACTTATGTTTAACAGACCTAGCTTTCTGGCTAACATCATTTTTCCCACCATGACCAACACTAAAGTCCACCCTACGCACCTTGCAAAACGCATGGTTGTTTCCTAACATGCCTTTTATCAGGAATGAGAAAAAAGATTTTTTCAAAGAGTGTCTCACTTATTTTGTTAAAATAGTTACTGAGGTCAAAAACCTTTTAACAGGTTAAGAAAACATGTTAATAGAGTTGTTGTGTAGTGCTCGTATATATTCAAAGACCTGTAAATGCTTTTATAGCAGGTTTCAATCTTGTGCTTCTACTTCTGTTAGTGAGGATGTCCTTCAGTGTACGTTAGGATTTGCAAACAGATTGTACCTGTAAAAATATTTACAGAACAGTAATTCATCTAGAGACAGATGTAAGTTCCTTACCAGTTTTCTTGCTTTGAATTTGTTCATGTCTCTCAATCACCGCCTGGGCTGCTTCTATGTGTGTTTCTCTTCACTCCTTGAACTCTTTCTTTCAATCTTGAATCAGTTGCGTCTTGTTTACTATCTTCTTTTCTTTCAACACTATTACATCCTGCAATTCTTCCTCACCTCTGTCTCCTCTCTCCTGATTCCTTCACTCAATCTGAAAATATATAAAAAGCCTTTTAAAAATCTCACAGAGCATGAAGCAGAGCTTTAACTTGTATGGTGTTAATTACAGTAACGGTGGAAAAAAACGACACAGTGGGAATGCATCAGCAGTCAAGCTATCCAAACTATTACACTTCATTAACATTACTGTAATATACAGCAGAAAACAACACTAATGCCAATTTAAAAAACTTATCTTTTCTAGCTACTTACTTACTTTTGTCTAACAGATAATTATTTGATGCCTCACATTTCAGTTAAAGTCACATTTCATCCTCTGAACTCTGATTCATTCGTCTGTCTCATGAAAGTGGCTCCAGTCTGCCTGCTAGCTTCAGCACGGGGGGTTCATTTGTTTTAACACCTGCGTAGCAGGAGTGGGCGGTGGTTTGTTGGTCGCTCCGTTTTAACAGTAACAGATGCCTCCGTGTCTCATATGAAGACACAATGTTCAAACAGAAAACAAAGCGAGCACTCCTGGAAGCTACAACAGAAGGTGCAGTAGGAAGCCAGTCTGAACTGACAGCTGTAAAGTGAAAGTTTGTATAAATGCCATTTCAGAATATGAAAGGTGGGTAAATGGCGTTTATTCTCCACTACAGCGCTGTGTCTAACTGTTAAAATAAAAACGGGAAATACGGGAGATTTACAAGCAAAATTATGAAACGGGAGCATGGCAGGAGAGGGGGTGAAAATACGGGAGAAACCAGGAACAAACAGGAAAGTTGGATGGTCTGAGGGAGACAGAGAGACAGACTAAGACGTGCAGCAGAGATGATACTGTGGGGAGACTAAGTTGTCTCAAAGAAGAAAAATTGAGAAAGAGCGAGAGAGAAAATGAGTTATCTGGTGCCCAGAGGAACTGAAGAGCTCGATACTTCTAAAGCCTTCACTTGTACAGTATGTATTATTTATGCTTTCCTCTGCTGCTGTCTGCCATGCTGACTGACTGGCTGAATCATGAACTTATTGGCTGAGCAGATGAAACACTGACTGGCTGGTTGGATGACCTGGTGGCCAGCTGACTGACGTGCGATGCATAGTAGCAAGTTGGTGTAAGAACACCTGTCTGGCTACACTGACTCACACTAAAAGAAAAGGTGTTTGTTTGGTTGAGGCACTCTGTCAATCATAAAGACACTGGAGGTAAAAAAAAAAAAAGAACCTTTATTGAGTTTTATAGTTCCACCACGATCCTGTGTTTCACTTTCATCTTTGCTATAGACTCATAACAAAAAAGGTTTTTGTATTGTAGTAGAAAATACTCCAGTAGGTACGTTTAAGAACATAATGAGGAAGCTCACATCAGAAGAACTGATATAGAGACACAATTATTTGTCACAGAACCCCTAAAAAGAGAACCGTCAAACATTTCTCGTGTGGAACATTCATTTTAAAAACTAGCAGTCCCTTCTTGTCTCTAAATGACCATTAAACTAATCCATTACTTTCTTGCTTAATAGGTAATTAAAGCTGTAAATCACAGTTTAACAAATGGTGTTTCATTAAGGCAGCAAGAGCCTGAATCGACCAGCTGTATAGTGACTTGGGGTTTTAAAAACTGTGAGGCGTACACATGGTTATGTACACACAAAAGTGCAAAAAAAACTCGCTGTCCATCACACGTGAACCTCATTTATTTGTCTTTTCTGTCTCAACAGGCCTCACATCCCAACCAATTAGCTCCTAAAAGTATCCATAAATGGTTAATGAAATGCACGAAAGTACAGACTAAAAAGAGAAGTGTGATGGTCCAGTGCAGACGTTTGTTGACAGAACATCAGTGTCACTGGTGCATGCTGGGGACACCGCAGCTCTTTTCTTTTGATGGACGTCTCATCTTCATAATTAGAAACACTAATTAGTAGAATTATTCCTGTTATAGAGGCACGGCTCTGTGAAAACCTGGTATCTGAAATGTGCCTTTTTTGAAAGGGGAAACCGTGTATTCAGCACATTCACAGCACCGATTGAACCTTTTTTTTTTTTTGCATGTTTAAAGATGTAGCTGAAAACTTATTACTCATTCCAATTCCTCAATTTCTTAATACTGAATTTGCAACTTCCTACTTATGGGCTAAAAATAAACTTAATTTGCAAATAAGGAGACGCTATTTGGGCTAATGAGATAGCTAGCATGCATCAAGGTTATTCTGTTTTTGCACCCATGAGGTGGAACCTCAGCAGGACTGCAGAATCCCTCGCCATCTTCTAATGCAGATTAGGATTCAATATCTTCAAACAGTGACTGGACTGACAGGAAGCACTTTGTTTTACCCATGGTGGTTCTGTTTGTCTGGCTCCTACACTATTTCATTTCAAAATAGCATATATCACTGTCACATTTCATCTTTGTTTACACATTTC
Source organism: Thunnus albacares (assembly GCF_914725855.1). NCBI lineage: Eukaryota > Metazoa > Chordata > Actinopteri > Scombriformes > Scombridae > Thunnus > Thunnus albacares. The sequence goes on along the minus strand of NC_058111.1, from coordinate 30,975,893 downwards.
CCTCTTGCAGTACATTGTCTTGACTTTGTACATGGCCTGTGTTTGATTTTGACTTGTTTCTCTTGTTTGACTTTGTTGATCATTTCTGTTGTTTGACTTTGCACATCAGTTATGTCATTTGTATTAATACACGACTTCTGATGCACAGAAACAGACGCAGGTTGAACAACAGTAAGGACATCACACATGCAAATGCCAGTTATTGTACTATCACAGTATATGCTATAAAATCCCAAACCACTGTTTTGCTTAAACACAACTTCATACAAACCGGCAGTAAGTAGCATTTGAGCGTTTGTCCTAAGTATGTAAAGTATGACTGTACTATTTAAATTGCAGATCTGTTCTAGAAAATAAACTGATGTCTGTTGGTTGTTGGAGTACATGTTTATTGACTCCAATAACTCTTGACTTATGATCAGTTACTCACTAGGATGATCAGAGAAACAACGTATTTACCAAAGAATGCGCTGATACTGGACAATTTTGCAAAAACCCTTTTTTAAACATCACTGCCAAAAGTTACAGTGGAACATAAGGGTAATGTTGGGCAACTAAAACTGCTTGGTTGACGTTAGAGAACGTTTTGTGGTTATAATTATTTATTAAAATAGAGCCAACATTAATTTTTGCTCTGGGACAGGACGCAGAATCTGGTTTGTGGTGTTGGGATTTGGGTTAACCCTAATTCTCCTTCCTGCATTGTCTCTGAATATCGCACTGGACATCAACTGAGTGCTATACAATTGTTTTAGACAAGTCAAATATTTATCTGTATTAAAAATTATAGTTTAGGCCAAATCATGAGTAATGAGGAGTATTGTAAGTCACTCTGGATAAGAGTGTCTGTTAAATGTACTATGTTAATGTAGATCGTGTTTAAACTGAAGCAACAGATTAATGACTGAAGCCTGCATGTTCTTCAGACTAATGAGGATTATAAAGATCTAATATAGCTCACAAAGAATTCTCACACATTTTACTTGCAAATGAAGTTGTCATTTCTCTGTGTGTCTAACAGATTCATACATATTCCTACATTTAATTTATTTTGAATGTCTTCCTTGCTACTATTCTTCCATATGACGCCTTTAAAATACAGCCCGGTTCTATGTTGTTCTTCAAAAACAGACCCACTGTTGTCTTGTTGCAAGGTAACTAAAGCACTGCTGCAATAATTAGCATGAAAAACCACTGAGGTGGCCATTGAGTGCTGATTCCATGCAGTGTTGACCTGCTTCTAGCTGTGTCTAACAATCAATACTGTGAGATAAAAGCACAGAGGCCGGCTGCAGGTGATGAAGTATGTCTGAACACAGCAAGTGAGTTTGTGTGTGTAAAGTTGTGCACAGCTAAAGACTTGTCTAAACAGGAGGCGTGTCAGCCAGGTTTTTTCTGTCGTCCATCTCATGTGCGTCTGATGGAACAGATACGCTCGTATTTTAATCAATACAGCTGTCCGGACGGCCTACATAACAGTTTGAGCGTGTACATAACTGGGACCTGAAGCTTATTTCTACGCTTCAAGTCTATTTTCTTCCATTTTATGTGTAACTATATGTGGTTCAGGTACTTAAACAATTTCCTGTCATTTTAACCAGTGTGTAGTGTATCTGATGTAGCTTGCAAGTTTCCAATTTGCTACTTCAATAACTGTAAATTTTTTGGATTGGTTTGCATGCTGCATGCCTACGACATAACATCCTATGTACGAAATATTACAGGAGTGTCATCAGGCCCTAAATAGACAGATTTAGAGAAATGACTCTTACAGATTATATAGCGTGTCTGAAAAGGGGCTACTGAGAGTGAAATCTAAAATTTATTAAAGATTTTCTTTCTTAAAAATGACAAAATCATCTCTTATGATTATTCTCCTAAACTAAGTTACCTTAACATAAATGTAAATGGTTTTAATGTGTCAACTGGTGAAAATTCTGTCCTCTTAATGCCATTGTCACATAATAATTATGTGGAGGGAAAACACAAAACAAAACACAAAAATAAATCTGCATTTCAGAGCTGGTGCTTATTTCACACATTTTGTGAGGCTGTGTGTTGAATCAACAACCCCCCACCACTCACACACACTCACCCACCACCTGCATCCAACCTCTCCAAAAAACCTCCTGCTGTCTGCCACGCCCTCCTAAACCCTTCTCCCTCCATTCTGTCATTATGAACAAAGTCCGGGTGGAGCCCCAGCCTCCAGGATCTAAGCTGCAGGCAAGCCCCTCACATCGCAGCATGACTGCCCCACATTCCTCTCACTTATCTGGGGTAGCACAGCACAGATGGCCCCCTGAGAGAGGTGCAGATATCGGGTTGGCGGTGAGGCTTTGGGGAGGTCTGCTGGCCGCCAAAATAATTACCTGTCACACAGGGCAATAGTTTGTGGTGAGAAGCAGTCATTTTTACACCATGAAATAAAGTAGTCTTGGGGATAGTCTACTTATCCCCCCTCTCTAGCTCTGCTTTAATTTACTGCACTCTCATTCGCCTATCTTCCCTCATTGCACTTCCTCTTGCTGCGCTGGTCTCTCACATTTCTCCACAATTCATTACCAGCTGTCAATCATCTGTCTGGCCAGGCAGGCTCACACATGAAACTCTCAAGAAACTACAGGCAAAAAAGCATGATTAACAAGAAGCAAAATATGACACGGAACGGCCAGATAAATGCTTCCAGCCTCTTTTGTAATAGGAAACAAACCTCACACCTCCACTTCTGTCTTTGAAACAGTCAGACTTTAAATTGGCTTGCTGAAACTTCAGGTTTATATTTGCATTTTATTAAAATTCATATCTGGTTAAGTCAGTGTCATCCACCTCTGATATGATGCTGTTTAATATACTGTATATTAAATAAAAACTCAGTGGTGGACAATGAACCAAAATTAAGTCACGTCACAATTACCTCTAGAAGTAGTTATGTTCATTTCACCAATGAAAACTTTTAGGAACTATATTAATTGACAACATTATTAGAATGAAAACTAGGCTAAAACTAAATAACAAAATGTATTTATTTATCTACTTATTCATCAATGTCAAAGATGGTCGAATGGGCATATATATATGCAAAATACAGCTGCTTGACCTAATAAGCAGCATCTTGCATTTCAGTAACATTATGTCTTTGGTAGTAATAGTTAGCTAACATCACCAGTTTTTGGAGGGAAAAAAGTGTACGTAATAAATTCATTTACAATACTTCTGAAAATAAGACAAGGAGTGGCAACAAAACAGCTGGAACAAACCATGACAACAGGCATGCTAGTACTGCGACTTTTATAAAAAGGGAGGCTAACTTGAAGGTGATATTATCAAGGACTGTTGTTGTACTGTAATGTTATGTTACTTGCAGTTAGCTATTTTATGTGTTTATAGCGTTTAAGAAGGAGTGAATGCAGGATTAATGGATGCTGTTTATAATCTAGATCTTTCCCTTGATGTTTGCTAACAGAATAAGATATAAACGCAAAGCATAATACAGTTAATCATGAAAAATGTTCTTGGGACAAAATAACAAATGAAGATATCGAACTAACAAATCAAAAGCAGCCTTCCTGAGCCGTCAGGCATAAGTCATGCTGACTGAAGGACTGGGGGATGGAGGGTTGGAGCAGCAGCAGAGGAGAAAGAACATTCATTCCAGCTCACATGCACCTCTCACACGCCTCATGACAAAATAAACATTGTCTGTGGTGCTTGGCCCAATGCCAGTATGCAAGGAGAAACAGCCAGAAAAAAGAAAAAAGAATAAATAAATACATCTCTCTCCATCAGCCCCGTATCACGCTTCTGCTCAGGACCTGTCACATCTTTCAGTATAGCTGCACTCAGCAGGAAACCTTTTACTAAACATCATATACAGGATGGTCACCTCACCTCTGATATGATGAATCTGATGAATTTGTAACAGGACTGACCAGGGATAAAGACTTCCCATAGAAAAGTTGCATTTGTGCAGTGGTGGAACAAGTATGCAGATCCAAAATACCAATGTAAAGAAGCAATTTAAAAATACTCCATTATAAGTAAAAGTATATAAGTATTATCAGCTTGATAGTTAAAGTATTGCAGTAAAAGTAGTGGTTTGGTCCCTCTTACTGATATATTATTATTTATGACATCATTAGATTATTAATACTGACGCATTCACAAGTCTGTTTTCGGTTTTTGGACTTTTTCTCTAATCTTTGATTTTTGGTGAAATATTGGATCATTTGATAATTATCTGAGATAAAATCATGTGAGAAGTTTAGAGGGAAAAATCACTATTTGGTGGAGCTGTTAACAACTCATAGACTTGTGAAATGTGACCCCGACTACACACTGCTTTTTGTAAGACATCAAAAGCCAAAAAGGTTGGAAACCACTGGTTTCATCTTTAACAATGTGTTGTATTTTAAAAGCTTGTTATATTATCCATTGTGTCAAATCTTCATCTGAAAAGTAACTAAAGCTGTCAAATAAATGTAGTGGAGTAGAAAGTACAATATTTCCATCTGAAATGTTGTGGAGTGAAAGTACAGTACTTGATTAAATGTACTTATTTACTTTTCACCACTGCTTTTGAGAAGCCCTAAACATGAACAACATTTTAATCAGATTGTGCATACTGTAAGTGCAAATGATACCATTCAATATATATTTGTAGTTGTTATCCTTTTTAAATTCCATTTTTAGTGAAGAGGTGTAACATCTCATGGTCTGGATCTGATCCACCATGACAATTTTTTAAAACACTCACTACTTAGCAGTTTTGGAATTTGTTTGTATGGAAATTGTTCAATTTTATGTGTATGGTCCATTTTAAAGTTATGACAGATTTAATATGATTTAAGATTGATGAATGAAGGAAATAGTTTAAAATCATTTAAGTGTCCAGCATATGTCATCAGAAGTGCTTGTTGGATGGTCGAATGGCTTCACAAAACCCCTCACCCTGCACCTTTACAACATCAGAATTAGGTGGGCTACGTTAGACAGTTTCTATAACATTCTGAAACCTACAATACAACATTCACACTCACTTCATGCAGTGATTGGCCAGGTGTGCAATGGTGAGAAAGTAAGCAGGGTATCAACTTTTCACTCCAGCTCTCCTTTTTCAGTAGTTTAACGACTGTATATGTCAATTCTCATGTTTACAACAGTGCAACACAATGAATGCCTTCCAGAAGAGACTGTCTGAAAGTGTGCACCGTTATTTCCGTATTTAAACGATGACAGTCGGCTTTTCACCTCACATTATGTTTTTTCATTCCGATGTGGTCAGGCAACACATTGCATGAACTACTTCTTTTCTAACATTATCCAGTCCTTAGTAAGCAGCTAAATCCCCTCAGCTCTACAGAGCTTATTAGCATCTTCCAGCTATTTGTTTTGGTTGTACTGTCCACCACAGCTTTACTGTTGGTTTGCTCTCACCACTCCCATTAGTGTTATTTTCAGCAGTAGCAGGCAGCAGGGGTGAGAGTCTTTAGGAATCGATTTAATTCCAATTCTTGGTGTCACTATTTGATTCAGAATCGCTTCTCAATGCAAAGCTAATTCTCCATTTATTAAATAGACCTAGTTTCAGGCTCTTACTCCAGCACAATGTGTGTCAAACCACTCACTCGTATCCTCAATTTCAATATGTTATATAACAGGCAGTTCAGATAAATGGTCTTGATGAAGGTCAGTGTCTGACCAAACAAATACAGCAAAATAAAATGAATGGGAATACACAATTTTCTATATTTAAAAAGTCAATCTGGAAGCATTTTACAGTCTTGTGCTTGTATAAGAATAATGAAATGAAAGTGTTATTTACTGACCAGGTGCAGGTCTTTTCAAATGAAAAGGACTATAGACACACTATGGAAATACTTCACATTCATCTTGCAAGGCCAATTAGTCATTAAGTAAAAAATGCAGCCAAACGCTGAAGATCAACTAAAAGATAACTCTAGTGTGTACATGCTATTCACAATCTGTTCCTTCAACATGTTGTTAACAACGTTCAAAAATGTTTTTTTGGAATCTGTAAATTGTCTCAGAATCATAGAAGATAGAACTGCAATTTTTATGTGAATTGAATTTTTTCCCTACCCTCACCTGGCAGTTGTTTTCAGAGAAAAAGCTCTAAAAACCCACTTTACAGTATGGTACCTGCCTAGCACCAAATGGTAGACAGCCAAAGTTAGCAACTAGCTGGAGAAGCATTTAGCAGCTATAAAGAAACATCTCTGAAATGCTAATGTTGCTCTGTGGCTGCTTGATGTGTATATTAGCCACTGTCTGCTAACATGTATCAACTGTATGTATCAACATATCAACTTTATTAGGTGATAATATTAAAACATTGAACTATTTGTTGTACTGCCCCCAAGTGGCAAAAGGTCAATTAATGCAGGTTTAAACAATAATTATCATGGGGCAAATTTTATTTTTTACTTCTCAAAAACTTATCAGCCTCAAATAACCAAAAACAGTGTTTTTTAAAGACCCATACAGATCAAACCCACACTGGTGCAGGTGGCAGGGCAGCCATACAGACCTTGTCGTACCCATGGGATCTAGCTTTGGGGCTCCCCAGCCTGCATGGCCCTCCACCCTCACCACCTTTGGGATTCAGGGTAGTTAAATCATATTTAACAATACTGCTGGTTTACTTTTTTTCCCGCCGGGAGCCAAATGTGACCGCCCTGTAATTGCTTCCATACTCCCCTTGCACTGTACAAATGTAAACACGTGAGAAAGGCAGGTAGCGTGGGCTCCTCCTATAGAAAACACAGCCTCTTACTGTAAACAGAATTTCTGTTTAAACCCCATGCACCCTCCACACTCTCTCTCTGACACCTAATATATAACGTGTGTGTGCGTGTCTCTGAGGAGCGCTTTGAGAGGCTTGATGGATTCTACCCAGACCATAACTCCCTTTACTAAGAAATAAACAAATATGATTGAATTATGATGCAAGGCACCTATAAATTTTCCAACACACTTTGGTCTTGTGTCTTTTTTAATCAGTCTGAGGGCATGTTGCTGCTCTTTCTGAGGCCTTCAACAACATTAGTTTAGCTGGAAATAGCCGTCTCCTATTTCCCAGAATTACCGCCGTGGGTGGATGTTGAAAGCAGTTTGAAAAATAGCACCTCTCATTTCTTTGTCTTTCCTGAAACAGGACACTGAACAGGAAAATGTGGCACAGTTAAGTAGAGTAACTGCTTATGAAATGTGTACACCTCAGTCAAGGCTTGAAACTTGCGCTGCCATTTACACAATAGGATTTTGTTAACACGGGATGTTTGTTATTTCCTGTAAAGATGCATATACATTCCCATTAAAAGCCACATTCCTTTATTAATTTACGTCAGAGAAACAACATGTTTTATTGAGAGAATGTTTGTGTTGTTAACATCTTCTATAAATGTGACAAATCCAGCTCTGACTCATGTTTGTAGGAGGCTCCAAGGACACAAATATATGTTTTTGAGGAAGCAAAGGGTTGTATTCACGTCTCTCTGAAGAGAAAATGCTCTCACTGCTACTCAAGGTTACACACACAGTCTATTCATAAAAATCCACTACTACCTTAACAAGGTCATTCCCAAAATTACCTACGAGTTATCTACCCGCAACCTTGAGTATCTGATTACTCCTGCACAATTACTCGGCTAGAGATTTCACATGTAATTTGTCTTTTTTCAGGCATGGGTGAAAAGAATAACAAACTGTATATGAATAGAGATGCATAATTATGACATAATTTGTGAAAATTGTGTTTGATTGCAGGGCATGGCAAAGTGTTTAATCATGTTTACCAGGCCATGTTGGACAGAGCTGGGGGGTATACAACTCAGAACTGACAAGCCTCTCAAGCTCTAAATTACAAGCATGTAAACCAAAGAGGTATTTCTCTAATCAGCAGCTTGTCTACCTACTACTGTATATCAACAGTTTTCTGAACTTTTGTTAACAATTTCTGCAAGAAAGTGAATAAAGCAGTAAAAGGTCAGTGTGGTTGCGGTACAGTGGGTCTGCAGAAGAGAAGGTATTACATGAAGAGGGAGACTTTTTCAAATAACTCTCCATTTTTAAATGGATAGTATACTCCAAAATACAATGAAATGGAATTTTCCTGTTACTTGGTAAAATATCAAAGTATTTCAATGTTATTTCAATTCAATGTTATTTGATTCTTTTTTTTTTTTAACTAAAAAAAAACCTGTCTATAACTCACCACAAATATTTAGGCATCTGGCTTGTAGTACTCAAAAAGAAAAAAATTATATTTTTGAAAACTCAACAGCATCGCCATTCAAATGACACACTTTCTCATGACACCTTGCTTAAAAAGTGTCTGATAAACAGTTTGCAGGCTTTGGTAGAAAATTGCGATATTGTTCACATGAAGACCTGCAGATTATTGTCGGTAACCACGCCATTACACTTGAAACTTTGCTGTTGAGTTTGGGTTTTTTTTCAATGTCAATGCTATTGACTTGAACTACAGAAAATAGCTCCAAACTTTGGTAATTCACATAACATTTAAAAAGAAAATTACTCTGATAAATACTATATATCACTCCAGAGCTAATAGTTTTTTTTGTTTTTCAGAGTTTTGTCCCTTTTAAATGTTACTCAGCAAACCCTGAGGTGCCAAAGCCTTCAGACCAAATCTCAGAATATATTGGTTTGCCAGTACGGACAAGGACTTTTTCCCTTAAAGGGTCTAAGTCTATAAAACCTGAAATGAAGCTTGTTTCACCCTGCCTTTAGCTGCTGCTCACACAACCAAGGGAGTTTCATTAGTCTGCTTTTCAATCTGCCCAGAATCCGTAGGAATTAATTCCATATTGTACGATTCTGCACCTCACGAATCACATCCAGCGGCAATGTCAGGTACCAAAGCAGGACATTGTGTGCCTTCTACGTAGCACACCAGAAAGTATTGCTGTGTCCAACAGTTTTTAACTTTCTAAAACAAACAATCTGACAAGCATGTCCACTTCACACAACTATTGGCCAGGTGAGAAAGAAGGATTAATTCCCCATTCCCCTAACCCAAAAATGCTGCCATTGAATGTCAAAAAAGGTTGTCAATGAACGTAACCTGAAATTTTGATGATTGTCCAACATCAACTTTCTTGTCAGGCAATCGGGTGGTTTTAAAAGACTGCTTCAGTTTTCTGTGAAGGTCTAAAATACGTTTCACCATAGATAACTCTTGCATGAACATTAAATAACTGCAGAATTATTAAAGACATTAGTGTTAATCATTAGTCTAATTTAAAGACATTAGTTCAAAATATCAACTAGCTAGGTATCTTCAAATCCAATAGTCTTCGTATTGTTCTTGCCAATCAAACCTTAATTACAAGTTAGAGATGGCATGGTTCATTTTAGCCCTGGCTCAGTTTAAGATTTACCATCCAAGCTTCTCTTACACCCAGGAACTCTGACTACACAGAGAGCCACAGCTTGCACCCTTCACCAAGGCCAGGCCAGTCCAGCCGTGCACAGTCCAGCCCAAGGCCAGACTCACTGGGGAATTTCAGCTGAATTCAATTTCACCTCTGGCCTCTGTCGCGGCAGCTTGAGCCGCGGCTACACAAAGGGCCAAGTTTCACATTGAACGTGAGAACCCCCTCATCTCCTGACCTCTATTACCATATGAATGGACCAGAAAATGGAACTGGGAGCAAAGAGAGAGAGACAGGAGTGAGAGAATCGAGGCAAAATGGCTAATTTTTAGAGCATTCGTTTACCTTTCACACTCACTCAGAATAGGGATTTGTCTCTTTATGTCACCGTGAGACAAACGCACATGTACAGATGTCATCCAGCGTGTCACCTGGAGAGGATACTATAGCTGCTCAGCGTCTTAAATCTTAAAGGGAAGTTGCATGAACCCTTAGTATTCTAAGCATTTGTGGCCAAAAGCTCATAATAGCAACAGTTCTAGACCTGATCAATGGGAATCTACAGGAAAACCTTAATCCAAGAATCAGCCCCTTTATATGGTTCAATGGCCTCTAACTCCTCATATTGCTTCAGCTCTTCTTTCTCTTTCACTACAGTTGTTATGCTCTCAGTATTTGTCAGTACTCATTCTACTTTCCCCATATTACACTCGTTCAATCATCATGTGCTCCCACTGGCTTGAAACGCAAATAAGCAAACAATATGAAGCACCAACAACAAGTAAGCACATAATTATATGTGGCAATTGGTGGTGTGGTTCTGAGAAGAAACAGCACTGGGAAGTCATGTCAGATGATACAAACAGTCAAAAATGTATATTCAAAATAAGATGGCGATGTCATTTTGGCCTTGTGAAACTTGTTTCACCATCAGCTTTTGACCTATAACAAGCTGATCATGGCCCGATCATATTGGCCTATTATTTATATATATATATATATATATATATATATATATATATATTATTGGAGACATCACATCAAACATTTAATATAAGACAAGAATATAATTATATGTAAAACTATATATTTTAAAGCTACAATCAATCTTATTTTCTTGTCACTATCAGTAGAATGTATTTAAGACCCTGAAAACCTACTGTATTTTCTCAGTCAGCGTCTTCGTATGAGTGACAGGATCCTACAAAAAAACCCCCAAAAACACAGATTTCTGCCCAAGTTAGATCCATTTTGGTTATTTCACATTAGAGATTTCTCTACTTGTGTTTTTGCTCTTGCTTTTCTTACTGCTTTGAAGTGGGCGAGGCTGAGTTGGAAAAAAGGTGACGTCACATATTTCCATGCACAAATTAGGATTTAGGTGCAAGCCTCCCAAAAACTCATATTACTCAATGTTTTTAGGAGTTGTTGGCTTTTATTAATAGCAAACAGCTTTAATCTAAACACTACACTAGCAGTTAGTTACTTTTATCAGTGTTGTCCCTCTTTAACCCCGCAGAGCAGCACAGATGGGAGGCAGAGGACGAGAGGTGGAATTAAAGGCAGGGTGTGGGGGAGAGCAGGTGTGAGGATGAATAAAGGTGGTGAGTGGTGTGTGTGTTTGTGTGTGGTGGGGGGTGGAGGGGGGTGGTGGTTAGGGCAGAGGATCAGTAAGAAAAGAGACTGAAACAGTCAGCCAGCCTGTGAGGAGTTCTAGCCACGCCCAGGAAACTAACCTTGCTGCAGTTTGTCAGGGCCAGTATGTGGGGGGTTACAGTTACAGTTAGCGGAAAAATCGAAATAGGACAAAAGGATGAGGAACAAAATTGAATATACTGTACATGTATAAATAGATTAACCTGTTTTTTTTAAAGTGCATTTTTCTTTCATTTAGGCTATAAGGAAATTTAACAAAATTTTGGTCCAGATAATCACTATCTTTAGATTTGAAACCATGGGGGAAAAATAATTAAAGAAACACATAACCCACTTGAGTTACTCTTCATTGGCAAAGCAGAAACCCTCTGGAACAAACTGCAGTAATAATATACTCTATGATAATAATACTGATTATGATTCATTAATAAATTACACAGTAGATTAGATACATACATTATCAGATTATATCTGATTTTTAATAAAATGTCAGGCTATAAGCTATGTCTACAATATTACAGAAACAACTGGAGCTGTCTGTATTTGTCCTTCAGTGTGAGGCCACAGGTTAAGTGTGACAGCCAGAGAGGGAGGGACACTTGATCTATAACTGAAATAAAAGATAACAGCATCACCAACACTGTGAACACACCATATGTTCTCTATTATCTCTCCTCTGCAAGACAGGACCATCAACTGCGTCAATTTCTCCTCTGCATCACTACATGTCTTCTTCTCTGTTTTCGTCTGCCGAGCAACAAACTGTCAAAAGTAAGTCCAGTTTTAGCAGAAATGTTGAATTCCATCCACCATGAAAAATGTATTATATGCAAAATATATGTATGTAAAATATATTATATGCAACGCAAAAACAGTTAAACAATCAAATCGACTGATATATTTTTAAACAGATGGGTGAACAGGGATGTAGTTGAAGTAAAACCACTTTTAGTTTTTAAAAAAAATCATCACTGCCTCCGTCCTTTTTTGGAAATTCCAACATGAATTCATCACAATGAGGTGAGCCGCCTCACGCTGATGAAGCAACATATTTTCACTTCAAGTCACACACATCCCTCTAAAACCACACATTTTCATATCATATCCTGTAAAAGACCCTTTTTTCGTAACAAGCCTAGAAATTTCTGTTTTTGTGAAATAATGACGAAATTGTATGTAGTTAATTTTAGGCTTAGGTTTTTGGGGTTAAGGTCAGCTTTTCATTTACTTTAATGTGAAAAAAATACTGCCTTGTCTAAACAATTTTTTAGTATATCTATATGTATATATATATATATATATATATATATATATACATATAGATATATATATATATATACACTTTTTTTTTTTTTTCATATAAATAGTTTTTGTGAGATCTAAACCTCTACTTTCATGCATATTTCTTTCTTTTATAGGCTTACATACAGTACCAGTCAAAAGTTTGGACATACTGGTCCAATAACTGGTATAATTTTATAGGAAGTAGCACTGAGTTGGTGAAGTTGTAAGGACAGGGACTATTAGTTAATATTAATTAATATTTTTCTGAACATAAAAATGGTTGTTGGGAAACAGAGAGAGATTTGGAATAAAAGGTATATCAAAATAAATGAATATTTTCAGCAGTGGACACTGAAGGTAACTTTTTCTGCTGTTTCATTCGGTATGAGGTGAAGTCATCGAGGCAGCATGGTGAGTGATCAGAGACAGAGCGAGTGGCCAGACAGAGCTCCCTCCCTCCCTCTTCCTCCTGCATCAGAGCCCGTGGTCATTATTGCCCTCCAGACTGCTTTTATCATCTCTATAAATCTCTGCTGGCTCAGACACAGCGTAATGAGGAGACCTGCGAGGCTGTCAACCTGCGACTCTCACCCCCGCCGAGAGGAAGAAGAGGGGTATGAAAAAGGTGGAGAGAGGCTGGAGGGCCGCAGACAGAGATGAAGAGAGGGAGGGAGTTAAAAAGAGAGGGGTAGGAATTGGTTATACGCACACACACACACACACCTACACTACACAGCAGCCTCCTGCCCGTTAAAACATTATATTCAGCTTTCAGCATTTAATGAAACAATCTCAGACATTTTCATATAACTGTCCATTCTTCCTCCCTCTATCACTGATGTTAACATGATTAGACCTACTGCCTGTGTCATGAACATCATTTACATTTGCTGCTTGAAGGCCTCTTCTAGTATAAAATCTTGCGGTGCACAAGAAGTGGTGTGTTCTATACTTCTGGTGTGTTCACAATAAACAGAAGTAAAACAGAGTACTCTGGATGATCAGTAATATAACTGAACAAAGATTGGAGTGCCAACTAAAATCAAAACAGAAGTTATTGGACACAAGCCTGTACTGCCAGGTGATCTCTGGGAAGTACGGTGCAAAAAAAGCACAGCACTTTGATTTGTTCAGAACCACATATGTGTCAGGAGGGGCAATTCTTCATAAGTTGCTAAATTAGTAAATCTGTGTTTAGGTTATAAAGAATGTAGTAAAATTATTAATTTGCACATTCACATATGTACTTTGTTTTCACAATTTAGTCATTTGTACTCTCTATTATTTGATTAGTTCCCTCAAATTAAATCATTTATACTCTTGAAGTACTGAACTGTGATGTTAAATTACTTGATTTAGTGCCACAATTTACTAGCTTGAAGTTTAATTGCAGTTGTCAGTGTCCCTTTCACACTCTCGCTATCACTGGCTTTAATACAGTTTTATTTTGATATTGGACTGAGGTTTGTCAATGTACTTCAGGTTTTGGCTGTTAAACACAAAGCTGTTATTTTCCTTTGAAGGGATTTTATGGGATGACAAATGATATTTCACAGTAAAAGCTTTGAAGCTATATAGATGTCAGTTCATAAAATCTCAGCTCCAGTGGCACTTCATTGCAGCATTAGGAACATGGACTACGTAGATGGAACAGTAGCAAAAGAAGCCATTTAAGGGTGCAAATTATTAATTTTAAAACCCAATTTATTAATTTGAGGACTTTATTAATTTATTAATTTGTATTCCTTGCATTTTATTTTATCTCATAAAATGCAGGGAATACATCAGTATATTTAGCAATGTAAGACCATGATATGTAATTTGAGGGGATTACAAAATTAATTATCTAAAGTTTATTAAGTATTTCTGGGTTCCATAAATGTGACATTGGTATACTGATGTTTCAAAATGCAAAATGTATCACTTTTATCATGTTTTACTTAAAAATCTGTCAAATGTGTGCAGTCAAATTCAGCTTGCAGCAGCCATTCAGGGCCTTCAGCCACCATGTGCAACCAAAAGGCACACCTTTTTTATTTTTTTAATTTAATAAAACAATAATATTATACAATTAAATTCAAATACCAAATCTCATTAGTTCTGCAATTACAACTTTTTTATCATAATTTTGATATTTATATTTTATTCATTTATAAGTAATGTGATCTTGGTTTTTTTTGTACCATTTTACAAAGTGTGTATAAAACTGTACTGAACAGATATTGTTTAACATTTAAAGGATTAATGAAGTTTCTTTCATGGATTTTAAATGCTGCTTTGCTATCCATTAAACATACAGTAAAAATTCATTTTAAAACCTAATTGATCAGTGTTGACCTTGTTTAAATGGCACTATGGTGTCAACCATAAACACAGCAATAATTTACAGTTTTTATATAAGTGATCTTTACTGTCATGACTATACAATAAGATATAGAGTATGTTTGGGCCTATATTAGCACCATCACACTAATAACAAAATGATCCTAGGAGGGCAGGTAGGTGAGGGGATTAAGTGCTGCTTCCAGAAAGGCTTGTATATATGCAGGTAGGCTCTGTATATAGTAACTGTGAAGCCTCTTGATTTTTTTTTTTCTCTTTAGCAATTTGCTGCTACAAAGGCAGAAGAGTGATGGATTGAGGCGTGTCCCCACAAGAACCCACCTCACCTGTCAAAATCCTTTTGAGGATATACTTAACTGTCCTTGTATTCTGCAAAAATGTCTTTCTTTTCTAGGAACTGCACGTCCACCGCAGCTGGCTGGTACAACTGCTCGGGGGATGGGGGTGGGGGGTGGGGAAACAGCTCTGAGAGAGACAGACCAACGCTGAGCTCAGTGACAGTGTTGTGTTTTGTGTGTGCATGAGAGAGAGCGAGAGACGGAGCGTGTGAACCCTTCTACCTCTGATGTCAGACGCGAGAGCCTTGCGTCGCTGCTGACGCCCGTGCAGCCGGTAAACCAAACACACTCTCTGACAGCTGATACATAGTATGGACTTTGACCCACACTGAACCTCACAACGGCCCCGTCATCCAGCGTCAGCTCGGCGCTTCCTCCAGTCCGGTCTGATACCCTCCCACACTGTCAGGAGCCGTCTCCAAAACGCCCACGCTCGGTTATGTAAGGGGATAATCCTGTGCAGTCATTAAAATGATGCACGGCACTGGAGGTGTAGAGGAACATAACTATTTGATGCCTATGGTGAAATCAGTGCATTAATGTTTGATAATCATAATACCTCAGAGCAGATTATACCTCCATACTTTGCCACAGAAATCTTCTTTTAACTTAACCCCCACAACCTCTGCTGTATCTAAATGCAGAGGAATATTTGAAGTGGTGCAGCCTCTCTGACACTTTAATGACCCCTTGCTCCTCCAGACTCCCTGGCTCTTTCTCAGACATCTCAATCACCTTCCCCTCTGGTAAGAAAAAAAAAAAAACTCATTTCACATGAACGCTCGCTGTGTGGCTCCTCCAACAGAAACAAAAAGGCAGCCTCTCCATCATCCGGCAAACCATAAGCTTCCCTTTATCTTCCCTCCCTCATTAAACTCTGAATAACTCAGCAGAGAGGCAGAAAGAGGAGAGAAAAAAGTGATTGAATTCTGCCGGAGGAATAAAAGCCCCTTGAGGTTGCCATTTTGAATGCGTGCCATGTTGAACAGGCTGGATCCAGAGATCCCAGAGACAACAGAGCGGGGAAGAATGGTCTATAGACAGAGCTCCAGGCCAGCTGACCCACTGTAGATAATGTACCATGGATGTAGTGTCATTGTACTGAGAGGCTGGAGTCATGATGATGACCCGTCGCGACCTCGCAGGGAGGCAGGCAGAGGCGGAGGAAGGAGGTCTGAAAGGGAGGTCAGAGGGAAATCGTGGCACCAGACTTGATATCTCTATTCAAAAGCTGTACTGGCAACCTGGTCGCAGTGAATGCGGCCCAATCCTGGGAAGGGGAAGACCAGAGAAAGGGACACAAGAAAAGAAAAATGGGTTTGACATTCAGGCAGGCGGGCTGAGGGAGGTAACAAGTTCACGGCCCTTTCAGAAAACATGGCCGCCTGCTGTGTGATGGATCATGGAGCCTCAGATTGCCGTCAGGGGTGGGACCCGGGGAGGAACACATGGGAACCCAGGCTCCCAGGAAGAGAAGAGTCACCCTGACGTTTGAATAAATGAACTCCTGTTGGTTCTGATATAAGCAGCTCCAACAGAGACATGAAACAATACTGCTGCAAAGAAATGACAAGACTAATGCTTCTGACGACACCTCCACCGCAAGAATTCATTCAGTATATTTTCATGCATTCACTCTGAAATATACAAGTGAGAATGAGAGATAATATCCTTCATGATACTTGCAAGTGAATGGAGTTGAGCTGAAAAGGTGATAACTGAAAAAACACCTAGACCTCACAATAGTGGAACCCGACTAGTTAACAGAACAGATCCTTTAATTAGAATGAGGCAAACCAGATTAGTGCAAGTTTTTCACTTTAAAGGGGTACTCCAGCAAATTAGTATTGCACATCCATACAGTTGGAGGACTTGAGAGACCAATTTATGAAGTGAATGGTCAAAATTGTAGCAGCAAAGGACAAGATATCTTGGCTTTTTGTCCCCAGTATGAAACAAGCTTCAAAAATGCTGGATCCTACAATTCCCATAATCCAAATCAATAGCATCTTTCATTAGACCTTACACCCTCGTCTTTCAAACTTTATGCACCCCGTTTGTAACGCAGATTTTATGTCAAAAATTTGAAGTGTGAAGCCAAATCTGTTATCGCAAGGGTTTCTTAAATTTCTATTTTACTATTGTAAAATCTGTGCACCTTTAAATTCAGCCAACTGGTTGGATTTCAAAAAAAGAAAAAGAAGTCGTGATGCGAAGTTGTGATGCGTATTCTTTAGTTAATCTGAAATGGCCTGAAAAAATTTGTGAATTATTTGAATTGTTTGACTTTAATCTTTAAAACAGTCACATTTTAATATTATCTCCACTGAACATTTCTGTATGTATGTGTGTGTATGTGTGTATTGCACTCTAGTAGTTTTGTTATTCATTGTGTCAGGCAAATACAAGTGTCCAGCCCACATGTACTTATATGACAGCAAAAATAATGTTGCTGTGGTCAAATATTTGTCAGACAAAAACATCAACGTCTTAGAAATGACATTAAATTGCCAACAAAGAATACTGTCCTTTTTCCCCAGACAAAGGAAATCTGCCACAAAAGATCCCCTTCCTAAAACACAGCTCAAGTCTTTTGTAATCATCCATCTAGAAGTGGTCATTAGAAAGCAAGGACAAGGGTTGCCCTTAAGTTGTCATATAATGAACAAAAAAAATTCAATGGACTGCTTTAATATCACCTAAAAACAAAACCTTTTCTCTTCAGGAAGACGAAAAGTAGTAGTCGGGTTACTTTACCGTAATAAAAGTGAGCACAAGTGCGTATGAGATACTGAAGGAAACACCCATTGTAACCATTACAAACACGAGGATTGAGCAGAGAGGGTCAGCTAAAGTATGTCTGGTATGCCAGGGATGACGACAACAGCCACTACTACTGTAAACATATTAAAGTATTGCTTATCACTGAGGAGTATGGAGGCAGCGAGTGGGAAGAGGAGGAGGAGGATGAGACAGGAATGTAACTGACAAAACATTAATCATCTCCACACATTTAGTAAAAATTGTGAGGTATGAAGTAAAAATATTTGCATATTACTTAGTTAACTAATGAAGATTTAAAAAATATCTAGTGGTCATATTGTCAGCACACATTGAGCATTAAAGTGCGTACAGTGTGTTGGTAATCAGTAATGAAAGTTGAAACAAAAGTAGGTATTTGGTGATCAGCAGAAAATTAACGGTGGATTCTCTGGTTCCAGCTTCTTAAATGTGATGATTTGAATATATTTGGCTTTAAGACAGTGGGATGGATAAAACAAGCAATTTGAAGACATCACTTTCACTCTGGGAAATTATAATAGGTATGAAAATTTAAAGACAAAACAATCAATTGATTAATCAAGAAAAAGATTACAAAAAAATTAAACAAAAAAACATCCGCAGCCCAAGTTTAGCAACATCGTTGCAGTGAGCTGGTGGGGAAAAAAAATTTGAAAATGGAAGACCAGCGGACATAAGAGACTGAAATACTACTGGAATATAATAATAATGATAATAATAACAACAACAATAATAATAACGTTTCGACACAAAACCCTCTCTGTTTACTTCCCTATAGTTCCATAGTATCTCTGGTGTGCCCCACCTCCACAATCCAGGAATAATAAACCTGTCAACAACAAGTCTCCTGGGAGGCCACTGCTGACACTTCGTTGTCAGTGGCAATGCATGCTGGGACAGCTAATGGGACAGGTCCTCAGGGGTGCCTCAACAGAGGACAGCCCCAGACAGGTGAGCTGTCTGACAGGTCCAATATAAAATAAACATCATCAATATATTCACTTTTGTGGGCTTACAATCTCTAGTTGATCACTGCTGTGTTAATATTATTACTGGATAATTGTAAACCCACTCTGATTAAATCAAATAATATTATTGGATTTGGGAGATTTAGGATTAAGGCCAAGGTGCCATGAATTTGAAACTGAATCAAATTAATAATGAAACCTAGTTAACTACATGAGAATACAACAACATCATGAAAACAAATGAATAGACATCCTCACTGCTAAAATTCAAAACGGACATTTCAAGGTAAAACAAACCGAGCAACCGCAACTGAAATACTGACAACTTAAAACACTGTTTTTGTTACAGGACTAGAAAGAAGTTCTGTAACAATAACATGAAAAAAACCCATTCCAAACTCCCACCACAAAACTTGAAATTTAATCAGGTCTTTGTACCTCCGCCGCAATCCCCCCACGTGAGCGCCCAGCCTACAGTACGTCTCTGTGATTTCTCTTATCGTAACCACGTGGCTCGATTTTAGCGAGTTTGTCCTCCCTCAACACGTGTATGCGTGTGAACATCTGAGCTGATCAACTAAACAGTTCCCATATGTAGTGCTGAAGGGAGCAGCTGGACTTTCAGCACTTCACTCCGCTGTGAGTGAAGTGACACCGGTCGGATGGTGCTGAGAGGAGACGGTGTGCAGTCTGTCATTCAGTCTGTCAGTCAAGTCTTTTTACACAATTCCTCACCAGCACAACCACATATTCTTTCAATTCAAAGTACAGGCGGATGTAAAAGCATTATTTGCACTATGTGCACTCAGTAAACAAGAGTTTGGAAGCAGCAGAAGCAGTAATGGAAATGAGTGAGCAGTTGTTTGGTCTTTCCTGGGCACTGACCTGGACAGCATAGCAAACACAGCGCCGGTCAGCCTCTCATCTTGCTTCTCT
This sequence comes from Thunnus albacares, assembly GCF_914725855.1. Classification (NCBI taxonomy): domain Eukaryota; kingdom Metazoa; phylum Chordata; class Actinopteri; order Scombriformes; family Scombridae; genus Thunnus; species Thunnus albacares. The sequence continues at coordinate 30,956,147 of NC_058111.1, read as the reverse complement.
TCTCAGATTTCACACTCCAGCTCCCTCCTGACTGCCTTTTGAAGTTGGTCCCTCCGCTATTTCTGAGGTAAAAGTCGCTGGCAGAGGAGGGAATGAGGGAGAGGAAGAGGGAGATGGGGGTGAAGTCTTTCTCTCTTGCCTTTTTTCCTCCTCCTCCTCATCTTCTTCTTCTTTTCTATACTTCCCCCTTGCTGTATTTTGCACTAGCTGAAATCTGCACCTCCTCTTGCTCTTCCATAGCACAAATCTCTCCACACACTCACTACTGGGAGAGGAAGAGAAAATAACATTGCGAGAGAGAGAGAGAGAGAGCGAGAAAGAGAGAGAGAGAGAGCGAGAGAGAGAAAAAGAGAGAGAGAGAGAGAGAGAGAGAGCAGCAACAAAAGTCTGCTCAGTCACCTCGTCTCCCTCCTGTTCAAATTTAGAGGCTGGATTTCTGGCTGCAAGGCGAACTCTACTGGGCATGCCCACAACCAAGAGGCACACTTTGTAATGAACACTCACTTCCTCTCTTGTTCTTGCCATCCCCCCCACCCCCTCCTCCCTCACGGCTCCTTCTCTCCCTCCCTCCCCCCCCCGTATAGCTCTCAGTTCAGCAGGAATCAGGAATGCTGCATGGACCAAAGCGCACTCGGCTCCAAGGAGCAAGTCCTACTTTGCACGAAAAAACACAATCTTACACTTTTAAAAATGATGAAAAACAAAGAATTTGAAAAGCAAGATATTTGAAAAGCAAGATAAATATGCTGAAAAACAAAACAATCATTTCAAACATAAGACATACTTTTGTAACTAATTGCAAAAATACCAATATTGTTGGTTCGCAACATATTTCCAATCCATGTAATTCAATCATGTGCGCATTAGATGGCTGTCTAGACTTCAGTGATGTAATATTTAATCCAAAACTAATGGACATGTCACTCAAAATGTCAAGGCAATCAAACAGTCAATTTTTATAATGAAATGTGCTCATGTGAACAATTTTCTGCATCACTTCTGCTTGAGCGTGATAAAAAATATTATCTGGACCTATGTGGCATCCTATTTAAAGTCTGCCTGTGCTGGTCTCTGTTGTGCCTTATTACTGATCCCACCAAAACACATACTGATACTGCTCAAATTCAAGCAGATATATCCCATGGGTATGGTAGGTGTATGGGATTTGCTGTTAAAAAGCAGCAGAGCAGTATTGTTTTTTCTAGTCTTTGCATAGCAATGTATGACGTATTTCTAGTCAGCCTTGTGCCTGTGCTATCTCAGGCTCCCCACACTGACCCAGATTCTCCCCAGCAAACTATCAGGACACTATGTATCAAAACCAGGCTATGGAATGAGGACAGTGAGTTCAGAGAGCGACAGACAGAGAGCGAATGAGAGACAGGCAGAGAAAGTTCCCTCGGCATCTGTATTGTGCTAGTCAGGGGGAAAAAAACACATTAGAAATGCCATCAAAGGAAGCAAGTCATGATTCATTCAGAAATGGAATAACATGAAGCCGACTGATTCAAGGCTTGATGGAAAAATGTTGAACATGCTACATATGAGATAGCTGCTGCTCAGACCTGGAGCTTCCTGCAACCCCTCTGCTGAGACAACAATGTAATCCCGCAGACGTCCTGAGCAGAGGCTAATCCATCTGGACCATCTGAGGGGTGAAGATAGGGGCCAGGTGGAGGAGGAGGAGGTCCAGACGGCTGCAGGCTTGACCCTGAGAGGTCAGAGGTTATGGGAAACAGTGGGTCAATATGAAGATGAGAGGTCAATGCCACGGCTGGATAAGCCAGGGTCGCAGCAGTTGATGGATTGATGCGGAATGGGGGGAGGGGGGATGTGTAAAGAGATCAAAATTAAAAGCTACAAAGTCGAACAAAGGAGGAGAGGGGCCAGTCAAGCTTGAAGGAGTCACAGTCGAGCTTCATGCACAGAAATATTGTCAGTGTTGATTTAACTGTCGGAGTGCAAACGTGGAAGGAATGCCATGGAATTGTTTAAGCAGGAAGGGCTGAACATGCTTGAAACAAAGTACTTCATATGACAAGTCATCCAACCACATCTAAAGGCAGTGTTTTTACCTGTTCTGAACCACGCTCATAGCCTCCTCCTAGCTGCATCCTACTGCCTCTAAACTCTCTCCAGAAATCTGTCTTTTGTGTTTCTTTGAAGTCTTGACACAATGAATTGTACAAATGGGGATAAGGGCGCACGCTTTCCGACAGTCTCTCCTTGAAGTCATTCATGGTGTTACGCTAGGTTGTGCACAGGAAAAGTGAAAGCAGTAGTTGTGTGAATGAAAAAAGCTAGCTAGCTTGAGAAATATTCCAAAGTAAGAAAGAGGCTTTCAAGACACTGTCAGCATACTGAGGCTTTTATACTTTTGCAGTGATACACATGAATATCTCTGTGGATCCATAATACATCTAGGATGTTACTGGTAACTGTAGGTCACAGAGGTTTGCAGAGGTTCCCAAATCTCAACAAAGTGATGTGGGTTGATCAAACAAGCATATTGGTTGATAAACCTTCCTATTAGGAGTTGGGTTCAAATTTGGCACATTAATGTTACACTCAAAATTAATCAAGTTTAAGTATATAAGAAAACATCCATACCAAAGTATCCAAATGGCACCCATGCACGTTTACTTATGTGCTGACAGGGAGCCATGTTTCAGCTACAGGTCTTCATGGGTCCACTTGGTCTTAAGTATCCAAGATTTGATCCAGGAACCCCGTCGAACAGGGTCCAAACTATATTCAGTCTTATCTGGCCTGGGTGCCAGAATGTTTAATACCCTAATATCACATGGTGCATCATATTTGTTCAGGATAAAGACTGTGTTGCTGCTGCCTTTGACCATAAATGCTTGATAGTTTCTGGTGCCTTCTTTCTATTTCAGTCAAATTCTCCTTGGGTCTATTTCAGAACAGGTCTGTCTAACCTCAAGTCCCTTTCAAATTGGGTCCACTTTTGTTTTTAAATGAATATACACATGCTGGGTTTGGGTGGGTTTTCTCTTGGTACCTTTCGGATCAGAATGTGTGAGGCTCGAGATGACCTGTAGTACCAGCGTTTAGACAGTATTGAACAGGCAGCCAGCTGTATGGGTGACTAAACAACTCTCCATTGAGCTCAAATAATTGGCCCTGAACACTTGTGAAAAAAATGTGCGACTGGATGTGTCAAATGCTTGGCGGTAAGACCAAAACATGGAGGCTCTGCAGCCTCCTGTCAGGAACGAAACAAACAAGTTTTCCTTGGCTGTGTCAGAACCATCTGAGCCTGGGGCTGCAGACCACACTGGTCTGCTCCCCTTAGCTCAATACTGACTCATTAGCCCTCTCACCCAGGGTCTCTGAGGACCTGTGACCCCATCTATTGTCTGGCCCAGGCCTATCTTGACGAGAGCCTCAGTGCCGAACAAAGCCCTGTCATTAACTCCAGCAAGGCTGCCCCTTTGGCCACAACCTGCAGCCCCCGCAGCCTGTCTGGGATGAAATGAAGTGGGTCAGACAAACACAACGCACCGTTCATCAACTTTAACCCCCATGACGACCACCAGCCTGCCACCCCCGCCATCTGAAAAAGGGCAGGGAGTGACAAGCTGTTTACAGGCAATGGAAGAACACTGTCCATCCACTTGCTCCTGTACAAACACAGATGTGTGAGGTGTATTGGTGAACTGCAGTGAGCCAACACTAAGTGCATAGTGAGGGGGTGTGGAAAGCAATAATGGTGGCAAGGCAGTTGTTTGTTTTCTCGTTCCCTTAGTCAATAAACCAATAACAAGTAGCTAAAGAACACACAGACATGTTGAACTTGCTAAGCAGTGTGGTGCCTGTATTCAAGTATGACCCTGCCTCATATTGATCCCATGTTACTGGTGTGAAATAATAAATTTATTCCATATACAATACTGACATTAGCTCACTATTATGACCTGTGCATTATGATCTAAATTTTAATGGATATTAAAATACTATATAAACCAATTAAAATCAAGGAAAATATTTAACCATTTCCATCACAGCGCTATTAGCCCAGCATCAATCATCACATTGTTTTATATTTCCAACATTTTTAATGATTCCCAAGAGGCTCTTCAAGTCATGACAGGCAAATTTCAAACTATCAAAGAACAAATAAAACATAAAGGATCCATTTTGGCTAAGTAGGATATCCATTTAAATCTGCACCACCACACCCAAATTAAAAATATATTATTAAATATAGTAGTTCCTTGAAATAAACAAATTAGCATTTCATGTCTCCTCAGCAGACTGGACTAAAAAAAAAAAGCAGAGGAAGGACAAAAAGCAATTACATTGTCCAGATTAGACTAATTCTGAGCGGATCTGATATTTAAATGTGCTCTGAAACACTTTCACCCATTGATAAAACAATTAATTGATTTTGCAAAAGTATTGATCATTTCTCACCAGGCGTTGATGGACATGGTTATAAGCTATCATATTGACAAAATGCTCAAAGCATCATTAGCAACAAATGTCCAAACACCTTTTCTTTTTTGACCACAATAGTATACTATAATAGCACACAACACAAAGATCAATCTTCTCTGTGCATGTTTTTACAGCTGTGACAAGACATGTGATATGGGCTTATCAGCAGAGGCAGGGCACAGGACAGACTACAGTGAATGAGAGCAGTGACTTTGGTCAAACTGTTGGAGATAATGTCTGTTGTGGGCTATGAAGACTCTGAGAACTATTCAGATAATATGGTGATACATGGTGCTCAAGACTTCCCTCTCTCGCTTTGCACTGGCTGTTTAAAATGTGGGGTACATCCACACATGGAGCACTAGCGACCCCATTTGGACTTACCACATACTGCAGTCAGTCTAACGACAGAATCACTTTCTCCTCCGGCGTGAGTGTGGCAGCAATTAACCTTTTTGACCACTTCAGACTTTTTAGCTGTGTCCTAACTTTACATTACATAGTAATTCTAAGCAGGTTTTGGGTAAGTTGTGTGTTCACACTGGAAAAGTAAGAAAAAAAATAGTATGCATACTAAACATTTGATTTTAGTGTGCTGTTGTTGTATGTAAGTCTCTTACAAAGCAAACAAATGATGGAGCTATTTACAGCTGAAAAAATCCAAATATTGTAGATGGTGGAAAGTCAAAAAAGGTATTCCAGCAAAGCAAAGTAATCCCCTAATAAAATAGTGTCTATCCTAGTACGCTGGTGTGCGCTGGAATACTTTTTTGACTTTCTGTAATTTGCTGTGCGTCAGCTGGCACCCAGGAGAGAGGCACTGCTGCGCACGCGATGTCTTCATCTTTTTGTTATTGCAGATGGTGGTTCGAGGAAGATCGCTTGAAAAACAGTAAAAAAAAAAAAAAAAGCATGAAATCTTTTAACACATTTTGCTTTCTTTTTATGAAGTTTGTTAGTCCTACTTTGCTGCATGTCAGTGCATGTATTGCATAATTTCCTTTTAATAGAAAAGATTTTTTTTTTGTATATATTAACTGTGAAAACAGTGAACTATGACAAAAAGTAATACACAATGTATACAATTAGTATGTGGTATGGAATGGGGAAACAGTTTTTGAACTCCTATAGCAACAGTAGCAGTATTAGAGGTGTACGGATGAATTTTTAACACCAAATCTTCAAACTGAACTGCATGAATCACTATTGTCACAGAACTTGTGGCTTTTATAAGCGGAGCTCCTCTCAGTGGTGATTGAGAGTACTGCTGTCAGTTCAGCCTCATATACAGTATGTTACTTCATGGTTAAAAGCTTATTAAAAGACTACAAAAGCCATAATCACCATAATGTGCTAACTGTTGCAAATAGGAGGTTGCTGACCCCTGTGGTCCAGTTTAGTACCGGACTGAACACAGTTATAAACTATTGATGTATTCCTTTACTGAAGCCCACTTAAAAGTGATACAAGTGTATAGCTTAAAACAAGGAACAAACTACATAGTCGTGACGACGAATCTTTGAACTGAACTGAACAAAAAGATTTGAATCAGCAACGTGATTCCTAATTTCCCCCTCTAGCCACTATGCACAATAACAAATCCCAGGACCCAGCCCACCTGAATCAAGTTCAGCCATCACTGTTACTAGTTGCACCTGTGCTTTTCCTGCTATGACATGTGTCTGCTGTGAAATAGGCTTATAGAGACTTTTCACTGACTGTTTGAGTAGTTTCCCAACTTTTGAAAGAAAACATCCATTTTCTGTGTTATATCACCCTGATGACAAGATCCAGAAATTAAAAATGAATGTATCATTTTTCAGTATTCCCCATATATTAACACATTGTCTTGCAAAGGTTGTATACTTAAAAGGTATTCCAGACAAGCCTCTATAGCATCAAAAAGTTTCAGTAATTATTACTAACAAACTATTATCAAGGAGATTGTTGTTGTATAATTCATTAGCTGGCCTTGGAGAGCTCTTGCACTTCTTTTAGTTTCTGGCTAATCTATATTACTTTACAGCTACTGCTTTATACAGCTCCTTATCATGACCCTGCAAACTGTTCTCTAATCTTCTAAACAAAAGTATCTTATCAGCTCTAGCAGCTTAAAAGAAATTATTACATGACCTACCTGCTCAACCTTAGTTATTTCCATTTAGTCTGCCTTGGGTGACTGAAGCCCTCATAGTGCCTCTCCTTGAACCAGCAGCAGCTCTGAGCAGCTGCACCACCACACCACCTCTACTTTTATAGTCTGGATCCTGCTGCAGAGCACAAATTGAGGGAATAGATTTCCAAGATAAAACCTAGACCTAAATTGATCCGACCTTGAAAAAAATAAATACATTGTTATCGATGATGCTCATTGTTAATGCTTTTGTCGGCGAGGCTGAAGAATGATTCACATCCAAACAGCCAACATCAATCGGTGTGCTATTAAGAGACGCTCCTGTCATTACGTGGAGAGGGTTATCAATCCAACATTTTTGACTCAGTGCTGCAGTCAATGTATGAAAGAGTACAGCTGGAGTTATTTCATGTTGGGCTTGAGGATTAAAGCTCAACAGCTGAGGGGTATGAAAATATTCGTGAAAAGTATAATGCACTCAAAGAACTTATGATCATTAAGGCCATTTACCTGCACCTCAGACTATTGCACCATCCACTAGGTAATATTGGGTTTCCAGTGCTTTATTGTTGGGCGGCTCCACCTTCTTTATTGGGAAAAAGGCCACAATGATTATTCAAACGTCTCGAAGACTATTGAGCTGCCAGATCAAGGAGCAGAGTCGACTATTTAAAAGTTATAGCTGCTTTCACGCTGTGAAAAGGAAGGAGGGTCTCAGCTGTCTCCAGGGGCCCCGTCACCGATAATGAGCGATCAATCACGAATTAGTTTAAAAGCTCGAAAAGAACAATGAGAGCACTATTAGATTGCAAAGATTCACTGCTGTCCAATAATTGCTTTGGATTTTTTTTACAGGGAACCAAGATCCTCCTGTTTGTTTATCATGGTGTCCTATCGTTGCCATAAACTAGAGCTGAGGAGGATCCAGAGTCTCCTAACCTGAGTAAAACATGCGTTTAATGTTTACTTGGTTATTTGATGTATTGATCAGTGTTTATTAATAAACTTATAATGAGATAGATTGAACTGTAGAGCTATAATTTTCATCTGCTTAAAAGGACAATTCAACTAAATCAGTTAATTGTAACTTTCCTGTAGAACTGAATTGAATAGACCAGCGTGGAAAATTGGCTTTAGCTAAGTATAAAACACAATACCCTAAAAATACAAATATAATGACTAGAATAATTGTATTTCCTGAAGAAAATGCATCAGATTGCTGCATCTGCTGCTGCTAGCTGGCCCAGCTTCTGAAAGAGTCCCAGCAATAAGTGTTGTTGATTTATGTTTGAAGATATAACCTAAAATCAGTGGTAATTGAATAATGTGTTCAAGAGATATGATGGTATTTCATTAACGGCCACAAGGTGGGGCTATTGGTGCCATGCTTCAATATTACATGCACATGGAAAAGCTCTGTACTAAGTTTCATCTTATTAAAGACAGCAGAAATATATTAATATCATCCTGAGGAGATGCAGGGCAGCCAACACTCCTTTTAGTTTTCTACCAGTGGCGGCTGGTGACTCAAAAAATTGGGGAGGACAGGAGACAGGACAATAAAACCAACCCACGGTGTCATGTAATTTTACACTAGTTGGCTACTTATCTATTTTCTTATGTTCAAGTTATGTTATGTTCTTATGTTCAAATGCAGGGCTGTACAGAGACCTTTAGAGGGGCAGGTGCTCAAAGTTAAAAAGGGGCACATGGAACAAGATTTTTTATTGTAAATTCAAACATTGGCATGAATCTAAAGAGGCAGGTTCCTATATCTACCAGGAGGGGGCACTATATACATATAGCCTATATACATTCATTAGATAGATATGTGTGTGTGTGTGTGTGTGTGTGTGTGTGTGTGTGTGTGTGTGTGTATACATATACATATATATATGAAATACATCTGATTAACAAGAGTTTGTAAAGTTTATAAACTTTTCAAGTAAATGTGTAGACTGCTGTGTGTGTGTGTTTTACATTATTCATACATTAAAAAAAAAAAATCAAGAAAAGGCAGTAAAGGCTCTATTCATTATTATAATGCTGTACAGTCCACTTGTTCAGCATGCTTTTCATAAGCATTTGGACTAATTTATTTTTAAAAATATTTATTAATTTAGTATTTGTATTGTCTGGTTTGTTTGTGTGTACTTGTTTCACTTATTGGAGTATGGGCCGCAGTTTATTTCTGTTAATATTAATAAAATCAACTATGAAGAGGTCCCTACAGGCTTCAGTCAGGCTTTATGACTACATGCAGGCCTGCCTTTGTCTCATACACAGGGCATATGAGGCCCAACAGAGCTAAGAAAAATGTATGAACTGAAGCAGTGCCCAAAATACAGCTGGATATTTAAATAAAGAGAAGGCAAGTAGTCTGAGCACTCCAAGCCTAATGGACATTGATAATGACATCACAAAGCACAGTTTCAGTCTTTAATACTCTCTGTCAAAGCTGCAGACAACAGGGTGCAACTTACAAACTTATGAAAATATGCCCTGTAAACTTTGACTCCACAGGTTTTTTCAGGAGGGGGAAGGCAGGGGAACTACAGTGACAGACAGGAGTGCTGTGACGAATGCGAGGTTAAAGAGGTCCCAGCTCCATAAAACAGGTATTGTGTGTATATGTTTTAGCTATATCTATCTTTTGTATATGTTATTAATGTTATATAGCCTATGTTATTTATGGGTTTTTGGGGGGGTATTTTCATTTTCAAGTTCTGTAAATAAAGAATGAAACCAACAGCCCTATTGTCTAGCCTACATGTTTATTAAAGATAAATACACAAAACTGACTTAGGCTACTTTGAGAAAAGACTCCTCACTGTGAATGAATGTTCTTCAATCAGCCAAATGTATTCCAATACTGAGGTTTGATGGTATTATTGATTAATTTGAGCTGACTATTGGATCAGATTTGACTACTGTATATCACGTAAGAGTCCCCTAAAGAAAGCACATCAAATATAATTATTGCAGAATATTTTCAAAACAAAGTGCCACCAGTGTCAAAACTATGCTACAATCACATTGTGAAACAGTGCAGTATGTGCCATGATTGTTTTCTCTTGTAATTGACAGTTTTTCCTATCAAAAAGGCGATGACAGCGCATGACAGCATGGTGTGTGAAAACAGAACTGAAACATTAACTGTAGTCTTGGCTCAATCAAAACTCGAAGAGGTAGGAAAACAGTCATGTGTACAATAACAAGCAAAGGTGGCCTGAAAGATTAAGACATTTAACCATCAGAGATGAAATTAGCGACCAAAGAGACAGAGAGAGAGAAGCTGTATCTGACTCACGTTATCTGATGTCTTCCAATCCCCCCCCCTACTTCACACACTGCTCTTTCTCCTCCCGCCCTGCAGGTGTCGTTGTTGAAGCATTTTAAACAGAATTTCAGCAATGGATTTTTTCCAAAAAAGAGAGAAAAAATACTTTATAAATACTGAGATTTGGTAATGGTTTATTTCAACCAAATATTCATTTTTATATTTTGATTTCCCTTTTGCCTCTCAAAAAATAGAGGAGGATCAACCTCCTCTGCCTCTATGGACCAGCCTCCACTGCTATATTTAAATGTGTGCGTGTTTTTGAAGTGACGGCAGTATGATTATATATAAGCACTCAGTTAACTGTAAATGTACATAAGCCATATACATATTTTTTTCTTTCTTTTCCATTTAGTCTCTTTCTTCTGTACTTTGTTGGAACAGCCTGTTGGAACCAGGAAGGCTAGAGAAGGGCGTCATTTGGGGAGGCCCCTCATATCTGTTGGGGGTGAGTGGGAGTTGTTCCTTATTTTTATGTTCTGTATTGGTGGTACACATAAAATTACAGGTCATGCGGTTATGTTTGCTAACAGAATATTAAACAGTCAACTCATTGACACATAAGGCCAGAAACAATTTACCCAATAGTACATTAAGACTGGTTAGTTGGATCGTAAAGGGTCTGGGAAATCCCATAAAAAAGGACAATAGTCCTCGCACATCTTAAGTCATTACAGCCCAATATTATTTTACTGCAAAAGACACATGCTAAGCACAATGTTTAACCAGTGCTTCTTACAAATTGGCTGGGTCGAGTATTGCTAATATTGGAGCTAAGGCTAAGGGAGTAGCAATATTACTCAGGAGAAGCATCCCTTTTATTCAGAACACAACGATAGTAGATCACAATGGTAGATATTTAATTGTGGTAGGCCATCTTAACTCTACGCCAGTGACTCTGGTGAACTTTTCCCAGAGTTCTTCTGGAAAGTCTTTGGCTCAATCCCAAATTTAGATCACACTAATCTCATAATTGCTGGGGACATGAACTGCGTTCTTGACACTAACTTAAATAATACCTTTTCAACCTCATTGCAACAGTCAAAATCCAGACAGTTTTTAAAAACTTAATTAAAAAATCTAAACATTGTGGGTATCTTCAGACTACTATCTCCCATGGGAAGAGAGTATTCTTTTCTCTCCCTAGTCCACAAGTCATATTCACATATGGACAGTTTCTGTCTTGACTCTAAACTCATCTCAGCTATGATGGATGTCCCCTATCACCCTATTCTGATTTCAGATCACAGTCCAGTCTCATTAGACTTGCAGTTTGCTAATTTAGATAATAGAGGACAAAAGGATTGGTGTTTTGAAGTATGGATGGAGGAAGATATTTCATTCTTTCTTAAATCAAATGGTAGAGGTGACGTGAATGATTCAATTTAGGGCACATAATATCCCACACATCAGCTAAGCGCAAATCACATGAAGAAGCCTTCAAGGATATAGAGGCTAATTTACACAGATTAGAACAATCATACCAATCCTCCAAACAATAGCATTGTTAGGTGAAATCAAAAAATTAAATAAAAAATATTTGAAGTAGGTGATAAACCACGTAAACTACTTGCTAGATTACTGAGACAGTCTGCCAGCCAGACTACAATTAATGAGTTCTTAGAGGAAAGTAAACTAACTAAATGGGATAAAGAAGGAGTAGCAGATTTAGAAGCACATTTTACATTAGATGAGGTCAAGGCAGCAATTCAGCAGTTTCCAAATAACAAGGCCCGATGGGTTTGGGGCGAAATTTTAGAATTCATATAGCTCATTGCTGGCTCTGCTTATTATTCGTATTTTAAATCATTCACTAACAAAGACCACGTCATTTGAACAGTATAAAAAGTAGTTTTATTTGGTTTGTCGAGAGGGTTCAGGATTGAATGAGGATAGTGTATGGTGGGCTTGATGGGGGTCGAGGAGAGGGATGAAGGGGATCGATGACATGGGGATGACTGGGGACCAAATGGAATCACAAAGAGGCTGGAGCATCTAGGAACCCAGGGGTCGAGACTCAGGGTGGGGGACATGTCTCGATGAGCTTTCTGCTTTGTCATCCCCCAAAATTAACTTCATTGGACTAAGTGAGCACAGGCTCTTTGAATGTCACTGAGGTAGGTATGGAATCTAGCGGTTGAGAATTTTATTTATTTTATTTTAACAGGTGGTCTTGGATTTCTTATTTGAAAGCGGTTGAAGTGGCTCCAGTGCGAAAGAATTGGCCAGAGTACGGTTAAGGATGTGGACTGACTTTGTCGATGTGGGGAGACAGGTTGCCTGTGCGGAGAGTTTGGTAGTGGGCCAGGAAGTCTGAAGTGACTGGCGAACATTTGGCATAAGATGTTGTTCGGACTTACAGATAACATGCCGAAGTGTGCATGAAACAAGGCTAGGTATGGTGCCCCTGAGGACAGTTTTATGGAGACGTTAGTTCTGCTGGCATAGACGTGTATGGTGGAAGATTTAATCTTGAGAATGGAACAGGTGAAGGTGGTGAAGCAGAAGAGGGTCAGGACTTTGAGTGAAGAGAACGAAAGACTGTGGGAGGCATTGAAGCTGAAGGAAATGGAGTGGGTCCAGTAGAGGGAGCACCGTGGCTCGGTGCGACTGTGGCTGAGGTAACAGCAGGACCAGTGGTGGCTATGGGAAGAAAGAGAAGAAAAGAGCTGCAGGGGTGGGTGGAGCCGAAAGCACTGAGGTAGCTGCAGCTGAAGGAAGGGAAGAGGAAAGGATGCCGGGATGAGGGGATGTGTGTGCAGGGGTTGATTTTGCAGCCTGCAGACACAAGGATGAGATGAAAATGAAACAAATACAAAACGGAGGGGGTTAGGAAGGAGGGAGCTCTGTGGCTTCCTTACGTATCAACTAATGATGAGGAAAACCAGGTTCCCTGAAGCAATGAATCGATATGAAGCGATTGCAGTGAAAATCGTTCACTGTGGCAAAGCAGTTGATACAGTCAGTCAATGTCACTGAAAATGAGGGCATGCCCTCAATGATACCTCTAGATGTAAATAAAGGTTGAATGAATGAAAAGAAGCAGGCGAGGGATCAAGGGATGAGGGTGAGGGATGATGGTCGAGGGGTGAGGGATGAAGGGACAAAGGATTGAGGGTCGAGGGATGAAGGGATGAGGGTGAGGGATGACGGTCGAGGGGTGAGGGATGAAAGGACGAAGGATTGAGGGATGAGGGGTGAAGGGATGAGGGTTGAGGAGTGAGGGATGAAGGGATGAGGGTCAAGGGGTGAGGGATGAAGGGATGAGGGATGAAGGGATGAAGGTCGAGTGTTGAAGGGTGAGGGAAGAAGAGATGAGGATGGAGGGGTTAGGGATGAAGGGATGAGGGTCGAAGGGTAAGGGATGAAGAGATGAGGGGTGAGGGATGAAGGGATGAGGGGCGAGGGATAAAGGAATGAGGGTCGAGGGATGAAGGGATAAGGATTGAGGGATGAGGATCGAGGAGTGAGGGGTGAAGGAATGAGGGTCGAGGGATGAGGGATGGGGGTCGAAGGTCGAGGGATAAAGGGATGAGGGATGAAGGAATGCATGTGAAGTGATAAGATGTGCGGCTCATAGACGCAGGGATGAAACAAAAACACGAGGCAATTAAGACGTAGGGAGCAGGCACGTGGGGAAACCTTGGCCTGGCCTTAGCGCACCATAGTGGCGGCAGGATGGAATCATCGGTGTGCCAGTAGGCAACCCGCAAGCGAGTGGTCGGCTGGAGTGGTGGTAGAACTTGAGGTTGTGCAGAACTGGAAAGCCTGGCTTTGTAGGCCGTGGAGGGATGGAGTGGCGGACGCCAGCGTGAAAGTGCTCGTGGGCACAGTGTTAACGACAGCTAGAGCGAGGGGATCAGCGACGGGGGGTGCTGAAGACAGAAAAAAACATTTGGGTGTCGGGGAACAGGGAGGGAGCAGGCACAGGGGAGGATACGACCTGGCCCTGTGAGAGGGCTGAAGCCGTTGACTGCATCGTGATGTCGACGTGCCATGTACGGGTGGCGCTGAGCGGGGAACCCGGAAGTGAACGGCCGTCTGGAGTGGTGGTGGAGGTAGAGGCAGAGAGGAGCAGAAAGAACCTGGCTTTGTTGTCGGTTCGGCGACAACAAATCAAAAATATTTTGATTTAATTCAAGTTAAAGGATGGGTTCACAGTCTTTCAAATCTGTCTTAAAACAACAGTCAGGTGTCCACATGAACACTGAAAGAGGTTTTCCTCATTGTAATCATTCCTCCTATCTTCCTTAAATCTTCCTTTAAACTGATTTGAACTATAATATCACACCAGAAATTGCAAATATCAGTATGTCTGATGGTAGTCTATGTTTCTTATTGTCAACCAATAAGTAGAAGTGTATAAATTGTCAACTAACAAGTATTCAAAGTCAGATATATCTTATTCCTCTGTGCCGTAGAGCCCCGCTGTTGTCCAAAAAACACGTAAATGAGTCACACTGCTGCACTGGGTGACATGTTCATCCACTGCTGAAAATAGTCCCCAACAAATGCACTATTTCCTCCTGTTTGAGTAACATTTAGTAAAAAACTACAGTAACCAGCTGTTTTAAGAAATTACCTTTATGAGCCTTTTTGAAAATCAAATTATATATTTGTGAGGTCTTAAAGATTTTCATCTTCAGTAGGAATCAATATGAGTAGGGAAGGCAGCAGTGGTGGAAAGTAACTAATTTACTCAAGTACTGTACTTAAATACAATTTTGAGGTACTTTACTTTACTTGAGTATTTGCATTTGATGCCACTTTATACTTCCACTCCACTACATTTCAGAAGGAAATATTGTACTTTCTACTTCACTTCAACAGCTTTGGTGATTTTTCAGATGAAGATTTGACACAATGGATAATATAACAAGCTTTTAAAATACAACACATTGTTAAAGATGAAACCAGTGGTTTTCAATCTTTTTGGCTTTTGACATCTTACAAAAAGCAGTGTGAAGTCGGGGTCACATTTCAGGTGTCTATGAGTTGTTAACAGCTCCACCAAGGAGTGATTTTTCCCTCTAAACTCCAATATTTCACCAAAAATCAAAGATTAGAGAAAAAGTCCAAAAACTGAAAACAAATTTATGTATCAGAAGTTTTAATCATCTCATGACCCCTCAGATTTATCTGGTGACCCTTTGAAGTATTTTTACATTGCTGTATTGGTACTTTTACTTAAAGGATCTGAGTATCTACTATCTGAGTAGTGGAAGAGTATTGTGAGACGGACAAATGCATTGTTGGTTTTTGGTCTCTCTTCCTTTAATTTAAAAACAAAAAATAAACAGTTTTTCATGTTTATCTGTTGCTCTGTTATTTGCCTTTAACCCTTAGATGAGTGCAACTCTTGCCACAGGCCGACATAGACAAAATGACACATCAGTGCTAACTACATTGACATATGGAATTTTGTTTCAACCTGCTTTTCAGTTTCATTTTTAAGCTCCATAGAAACTGTGGCCTTCATCTTCACCCCGCGGCTCATCCTGCGTATTGAATCTGTCAAACACACAGTCAAAATTTTTTTTTAACAATTCATTTTTAATCTCCAAGCCACTCCATGTTTTCCAGCTGTCTTCCGAACTAAAGTCAATAAGCCCCCCTGCATATTTCTAAACCTATTCATGAGACATGCTTACCAGTGACCTGTGTGGCTCTCCATTATGCTTATCACCGTTGTGAAAGGCAGAGGTGACACTAAAAACCCCGTCACCATCACAGCCTCACTGGAGAGCCAATGTACAGGTTGCAAAGTTAGTAAAAGTGTGTTGAGGATCTCTCCAGCTCACACTTTTGTGTGTGTCTCGCAGTGTGAAGGTAACTTCACACTGTCAGTCATGTGAAGCTTATTGAACTATTAAAGTGAGTGATTGAATGCTGCCCTCTGCTGAGAACATGTGGCACTTTCTTTCCTGTGTTCATTTGTTCATTTGTTACATTCTCAAATGTAATAGCCTTTATAGCAGTCTCTCAATCTTTTCTGACCTTGTGATTGTGATGAATAAGAGTTGTCAGATTGTGAATTTGACAGTGGTACACTTGAGTATTTTATTTTTTAAGAGCAGGGAGCTTGTAGCAATCGGTGTCTTCAAGCACACATGCCCTGCATCACACACACACCCCACCAACCATCCATTCAAAAAAAAAAAAAACAAACTCCATCCTTCAATCTCCAGCCTCTTCCCGACAGAGAAGATGGCATCTGATGTTTTCTGATATCACCCACCATTATACTTTCGTTCATAGTTTAAATATGCGCACTTGTCAGCTACGTTGGTGATCAATATCCGAGGAGGGTTGAATCGAGGGCAACTGGACTCTCAGCCAAGGGGCCTCTTCAGTTCTAACTGACTGGTGGGGAGTTCCAGGTATTTAACCTGTGTGGGGTCGTTATTAAGGCCATAGATACCACTTGGTTCATTAGTGCTCCTGGCTGTTGTAACGACAATCGTTAAGAGTCGTTGGAGTCACCTGAGGCCATCTGTAAAAGACAGTTGTTGGAATTGTCACATGAGGCTAAATGTCAATGGTTCTTAAATCCTGGGAAGAGATGAAAGCACAGCATTGTAGCTGGGGGATAAGTGGTGTCGTAGACCTCCTCCCCTGTTGAGAGATGGTTCTATGACGTAGATGGCTTCCTTCACTACTCTTGCAAACCATCTGTCCTCCCTATCCAAAATATGCATGTTGTTGTCATTGAAAGAGTGTCCCTTATCTTTCAGTTGTAGGTTAACTGTTGAGTCTTGACATGCAGAGTTGGCCCTCTTGTATTGAGCCATGCATTTGCTTAATGGTTGTTTAGTCTCCCCGATATACAAGTCTGTGCATTCCTCACTACATTGGACTGCATATACTACATTGGTTCTCTTTGGGTGTGCTGCCTTTCGGGTGGACGAGTTTCTGATTTAGTGTGTAGCTGGGTTTGAAAAACACAGGGATGCTGTGTTTGTTGAAAATCCTCCTGAGTTTCTCAGAAACTCTAGACACGTAAGGAATGACAATGTTGCAATAATTCTTCTTTTCTTCACCACCTGCAGGGTTATTGTTCTTCCTGGATGTTGTGGCTGTTTTCACAAAGGTCCAGTTAGGGTATCCACAAGCTTTAAGTGCATCCTTCAGGTGTTAGTGTTCCTTCTTTTGGGCCTGGGCACTTGTTGGTACATTATCAGCTCATTGGTGCAGGATTCTAATAATTCCTTGTTTATGCTCCAGTGGATGGTGAGAGTCAAAGAGTAAGTAATGGTCTGCCAGGAGCATTAACGTACCAAGTGGTATCTATGACCTTGATAATGACCCCGCAGAGGTTAAATACCTGGGACTACCCACCAGTCTGTCAGAACTGAAGAAGCCCCCTTGAAGAGATACGAAATGTCTTCAAGTATCTTCATTTTAGTCCAGTTGCCCTTGATTCAACCCTCCTTGGATAACCATGACCTGGATCTTTGAGAATCTCCACAGACATCGTTGGTAATCAATGTTTCTTAGTCAGATTAGCTCCTCTTGCTTCCTGAAAGGTAAGCTAGCTAACTAATTGCACTTTTGCATTAGCTTGCTATCCAATTGTCTCTTGCTAGTTAGTGAAATATACCCTCATACTATATTATGTGCATTGATTCCTCATATTCTCTTCTGTTTGCCCTCTAGAAAAATGATAGATCAGGGTGGGTCTTTGCAGGTGAATCATATCATGATGATATATGCATTTAACATGAGATTAATGGTGTTTTCTAAGTGAGTGAGCGATAGGTAATATTTATCAGAGTTACCCTGGAGCTGTGCCGTGACTCGCCATAATAAACAGAAACCCAGTATTTTATTTTCATCTCAGGTTTGTGTTGCGCCCTAGAAGAAAAAGGTACAACTGGCAAAAGGTTGTCTTGAATTTATGTTTGCATATTCTTTTATTCTATTAACATTTCTGTTTCAACATACAGCACTCAAGGACAACGCCATACCACCAACAGTCAAACCCAGCAGAACGTTTCAACAGAATGTTGTTGAGCATGCTCCACAAGCTGGAAGAAACCCAGAAGTCTAATTGGAAAGACTATCTAAACAAAGTTGTCCATGCATATAACTCCACTGTGCATGAATCAACGGGTTTCTCACCTTTCTTTCTTCTTTTTGGAATGGAGCCAACACTCCCCATCGATCTCATGTTTCCAAATGAAGAAGAGAAAAATAGGACATCTCAAGTGGGATATGCTGAGAAATGGCAAAAATCAATGCAAGAAGCATACGACATTGCAGGAAAGAACATGAGTAAATCAGCCAAAAGAGGACAGAGACATTATAACCAGAGAGTATGGAGTTCGGTTCTTGAACCTGGTGACCATGTACTGATCCGGAACCTGTCAGAAAGGGGAGGACCAGGAAAGATCCGTGCTTACTGGGAAAGCAAGGTACATGTAGTTAAGGAAAGAGAAGGGACTGACTTGAGAGAGGGTTTTACACAGAAACCTTCTGCTACCTTGCCCTTACCTCCTTGATGGACAGAGAGCTACACTGCTGAAAGAGAGGAAAGCAGAACAAAGAAAAACAACAAACAAACAAAGAGAGAAAACAAGGATTCATACTCATCCTGAAGATTCAGATAGCCTCAGCGAGGAAGAGTATGTTGTGTGGATGCCTCAACTGACACAGGACACAAGTCTTGAACCACAAGCCCAAGTCTCTGGACCTACACCCAAACAGGTAGCCAGAGCCAAACAGCATCCGAGAGTGGAAGCTGAGACTGAGACATCTGACCAGGATGAGAGGAGTCAGGCTCAGGAGGAAAAGGGACCTGCTCAGGATGTGAGTCAAGCTGAGGAGACTATCCAGCAGGACTTGGAGCAGGAAGTGCAAAGTTCTGATTCAGAAATGCAAGAGGACGTGGCAGAGGTGTCAGAGGAAGATTCTGAGGTCGGGAGACCAAGACGATCCACAAGGAGGCACCAACCAAGAACTATCTACACTTATGACAACCTAGGACAACCTACATACACATCAGTGAAGCAATAATAGTGTGAGGGAAGAACAGAGACAATACTTAAGAAAAGATTTAGTTCATGGTGTGTTGAATGGACATTTGCTGAGTGATACAGTTATGATATAGTCATTTGAAAGGTTTATTTACCTGAGATGATGAAAATCAAACACAATGGAGTACATAAAAGAATATTAGTATGATGTGCAGAGGATGTGTAACAGAATTTAGAGCTCTACATCAGTAATAAGTAATACTACAACTCAGGGCATGTATAATACAATAATGTATTAAGCAAGGTGGAATGGTAGCTTTTGCCATTTGTGACTTAGAGGACTTGGGAGGCCTACCAATGTACCAATAAGTAAGTCAGTACACTGAAACAGGCGTAAGATATTTGGCTATTTCTCCAGTGATCGTTCTTTGTAGTCTGGGAAGTACTCGGTAGTGTGACTATAACTGTATGCCACCCAGTTTACTGGTTTTGTGTTTGTTGTTGATGTATTAATTCACAGTGGTAGTGTAATAGATATTGAAAAGGAAAAAAGACATGCCAGTATTTTCTTTCTTTAATGGTATTTTATTACTTTTTCCTTCTTTTTTTTAGTCGGGGAGAGTGTTGCGCCCTAGAAGAAAAAGGTACAACTGGCAAAAGGTTGTCTTGAATTTATGTTTGCAGTGGAATTATAGATGTTTATATATTCTTTTATTCTATTAACATTTCTGCTAACATATTAGGCATCACATGGCTATAATGGTGTCATATTTTGTCATTAGAGGAGGTTGCATTTGTTTGAGTGCTGCCCCTTTAAGAGAGATTCTAAAAAAAAGTGTGTTGTTTTTGTGGCCCGGAAGTTTTTCTCTGTTGTTAAGAAAAAACGAACTTTGTAACTGAACCAAGCCTAAAATAAAAGTTGTCACAAGAAAATGGAAAGTATCCCTACTCCGTTTTGAGGACGCAACATTTGTTTTATGCAATGTATTGCAATGTTGCATTCCCGAAAACTCCCCCTGACTCCTGACTCCCTCCCTCCCTCCTCCCTGCTGCTCAATCATTTACTGGAGAGGCTCTACATCAGACTATCAAGTTACCTTGATCGTGCCCCTCTAGACCTATATTACCCAAAGTTTATTTGTTTACAGGAACGGGTTGCACTCAGCACAGTATCAAGCCAGCTTGAGATCCCTTAAGCAGTGTATAATGCCCTTACTGAGGTGCATCACTTAGTGTCTGGGCAAAATGACCAAGACACATGTCATGAGTCATCATAGCTATACCAAACAAACATCCAACAGAATCTTTACATGCAGAATTCTGCAGATACATTTTACACATACACAGAAAAACACCAACAAATGCATGTAGAGCAGAATTAGGCAGATACCCACTGATAAGTAACATTCAAAAGAGAGCACTCAATTTTTTTTAATCACCTTTAACCCAGCCTCCTAGATACCCTCCATTCCAAAGCCCTCCAAACTCAAGAGCTGAGCCCAGAAAAGAATCCCCTATGTCAGCTGGTGCTGAGACTAACTGCACTCTCTCAGACACACTCTCACCAGTCTCACACCAACACTATTTTCCAAACAACAATCAGAGTAAACCAAACTATAATTCAATGTGAAGAAACCTATTTGGCACATTGGAAAGAAGAAACTAAAAGCCAAAATATATTAGAACGTTATCTTGCCCTAAAAAGAGATTATGAATTGGCAGAATATCTCTTTACTGTCAGAGATAGAAAGCAGAGACTGATCCTAACCAAGGTGAGGTTGAGACAGAGATTAACTTTCTTCTACAAAGTAAAACATTCAATGAAATAAAGAACACTAACAAGTTCAACTCTGTAATTTCAGATTTCAAAGAGTTTAATGACCTCTCAAAATTAAAAATTCCTTAGAGAGGGAGACAGGGCATATTTATCAACCTGGGGGATAGTGAATGACCTAGACACACACACAAGTTTAGTCAACCTGAAAGTAGCATTTACTCTTTGAGGGAGATCATCAGGTAGGTGCTTGGACACTGCTGTCAATAAATGGAGTAATAAATAGTACAAATAAATGGAAGCTACAAATTCATTCATATCCATTAATTTATTCCTTGTTCCTTGCTTTTGGCATTTCTTTCTTTAGAACATCCAAATGCATCACAAAATCTGGTATTCTCTACTGCAGAGAGCAACCAGAAAACTGGACACATGGTGGCATCTGAGACACATCCCACAGCCCGGGATGCGGTATCTATGTGTATATACTGTATCTATTAACTACAATATAAGCTTTAGATTGTCGTGAACCTTGCTCACAATAGCCCTAGTTTCGCATAATGTGATTTAACACTAATTCATTTCCATTCTAATTATTAATCCACAATGTGTCATACTAGTATCAGTACCACCTCTTTGAGACAAGGAACCTTGGAAGACAAAGTTCTGAAGAGCACATAAGCAAGACTCAGCTTATGGCCATGAAAATTGATACTGTCCCGTCGTTGTGCCTATTCCCATATTCACAAACAAAATTATAATTATTAAAAGAACCACAAAATAACTACATAAGTAACATCTAACAATTAACATAATGATAATTGTTGCATAAAAGAAAGAAGGCCCCTAAAGTTTTGGCCCAAAGGTGATGGTAAAATCACTGTATTAGTATCCTGTGCAGGAGTCGCTCACTGAACTTTGATTCACTGTAAGCACTCATTCTGGCTGGTAAACATAAGGAATTATTAAAAGATAATGTAAATGATTAGAAAAAAAAACATAAAAAGTTGTTATATACAATGTCTTTTATTATATCTTTTGCAAATACAAGTGTGTAGTGTATTTATTGTTGCACCACTTTAAACAGCAAGCAAAATTTTTCATGTGTTGTAGCCCATCACCAGTGTTTGAGGACTCTATCAGTCCACAAAGGTTTACTTACTGGAATAAAATGTTTACTTTGGCCTCAGCAGTCAGGTGAAGAGCTGTTTGCACAAACATCCCATGCTGGGTAAAGGGCAATGTTGCTGAACTCTTCTTAGTGTAACACTAATATCTCCACATGATTCAGGGAATTAGTTGCAACATCCTGGCATTGTTACCTCTTACAGTGCTATTTAACCTTTGCAATCTAATTAAATAGCTCTTGAATACTTATACCCATGTAAAGATTATATTGTTCAATTCCTAAAAAACTGTCAGAGAGATGTTATATCTCCTGTTATTGTGTTTAACCCCTGTAGCCAATGCTTTGTCACTGTACAAACTGAGTCAAGCAATGAAAAGCAATAATAAATTATATTTTTTTTATAGTTTTCACACTTTGGCCCTGTTTTTTTTCATTCTGTTTCATTTATCATCATTTTGAAAACTGAAAAGTGTCAGCCAGCTGTTTGCTTTTAATTGCAGTCAGCCTTACATACTACATTCAACAATATGTCTACAAATGATTAACTTATGGGATACCTGGAAATGATCTGTCATTTTGTGTTTGTGTGAAGCGGGGGTGGGTTTCTGTATCAGAGGCTATTTAAGAGATGCTGAGTTTGAGGATTATCACAGTCAGTCATGGGTCGTCCTGGAATTCAGTTGTGGACATGGACACTGTGTGTCTTCTTGAGCTGGATGTGTGTCGATTTGACAGAAGCAAGACCGTAAGTTTACCAGTACTATCTATAAACCAACAACTGCATGTCATCTTTTGTGTAATAACTAGTCCATATGTAGATAGGGAATTTCTTCCGTATCAGGTCCAGTGAGGTATCTACTGTATGTGTATGTTTCTGTGGCTGTAGGAGTTATATGGTTGCCATTCCTGCGGTTCTCGAGGCTGGAGCTGAGACAAAATTCTGTGTGAGTCTCCTGCAGCCCAACGAGACTCTGGTCATGACTGTTACTCTGATGTCCTCAGAGAAGAATACAACCCTCCTCAAGGAGACATCCAGCACAGAGCTTCTTAACTGCACTTCTTTTAAGGTCAGCTCTCAAGATAGGCTTTGATGCATTTGCTAATTTCCACAACATTCCTTAACTGGAAGAACCTCAATGGAATTTCATAACACATACTGCAACACACACACACACACACACACACACATTTGAAACACACAATATAACATATTCACATTAAAGAAAAAATCACAGCAGTGTAAACTGACAAATACGTATGATTTCGCATTTGTGATTTTGGGTTTTTTAACAGGTCAGCTGAACACATCAAGTGAAATATTACAAGAATATTATTCTTTGTGAATTCTGGTTTTACAATATGAGTTTTGTTTTGTTTTTTGGCTACTGTCTATAAAATATATTTCTGTTAAAGGCTCCTGAAGTGCAGAAGGAAGAGATGCAGATACTGGAGGTGGAGGTACGAGGTGACACATTTTACTCAAGAGAAGTCAGGAAAGTCATGATCAGGGTCTATCAACCAATGACATTCGTCCAAACAGATAAACCAATCTACCTTCCTGGACAAACAGGTAACTCTGAGCTGATCATCTATGATGTTGAACACAATATAGTACTATACGGGTTTCCCCTTCACAAACCATTGAAGATGTGCGTGTATAACTTGTATATGGACTTTTTCAAAATTTTAAAAGCAAAACAATAAAGAAATGACTGTTCAGATGTAAATTTGTATGCATTTCTCAAACTTTTTAATCATATGACATGTTGATAGATATCTGTCAGCTCTGGCTAGCTAACATGACACGTGGAATTCAGGTGCTAAACACCAACTACTAGCAGTATAACACTAGTTCAGAGTTAATACTTACAACTAGTGGGAAATTACTTGTGTCTGTATCTCAAACCATCAATGGGCAGCA
This sequence comes from Thunnus albacares, assembly GCF_914725855.1. Lineage (NCBI taxonomy): Eukaryota > Metazoa > Chordata > Actinopteri > Scombriformes > Scombridae > Thunnus > Thunnus albacares. Next base: position 30,932,413 of record NC_058111.1, on the reverse strand, counting down.
CAGGTTAAAAGCATAAATACCCAGAGACAAGTAGCGTTTGCATAAAAAAAGTCACACTAACATGTGAAAAAAGAACATACAGTACCGGTCAAAAGTATGGACACACCCTCTCAAAGTGAGTAAGCAGTGTCACATGGTAATGTTTAAGACTGTGATGTGATAGCTACCACTGATTACTTTACAGTATCTAACTTAATAATGATTATGTCTGAGTGGACAGAAGATGTTTAACACTGCTGTATGTCATCTCTTTTGCAGTCCATTTCAGAGTCATTTCACTTGATACCAGGCTCAGACCTGCCAGTCGTCTGGTGAGTGAATTGTCTCTCCTTTCTTTCAGATTTAATTTATAAATCACAGTATTAGTGACACTATGTGACAACAGCACAAGTTTCAATTAGTGCCCCAGTGACCTGGAATATACACACCAGCTAGTTGTACTGAACAGAGGTTACGTAATGAAATGATCGACATGGGTGTGCTATTTAACCAGGACTATGTTTCTGATCAATCTGCTCCTGAACGAGGGTCAATAGTACAACCAGGGCCCCTTTAAGTAAACCTGCTTGTGCTGAGTTGAAAGATTTTTGCTGACGCTGTGATAAATCCGTCAACCCCTATCATGACTTTCTCATTTTCAACAGTTTGCAGCAAAGAAATCTGTTTGTATTGGAAATAACTGGAACTATACTAAAATTAAATAGAATTGTGTTTGTTTGTTTTTTCAAGAAAACTATTAATCAGAATGACTGATAATCTGAGGAAAAGCCTGTTTTATTTGAATGTCTATTAAACCTGTTTCATATTTTTAATTCATAAACATAAGAGCTCTAGTCTATATTGACTGTGTTGAACTCACGCAGTAAATACCTGTACAATGATTGAAAAACATCGGAGCCTTGACTACGTATCATCACTGATTTCTTAAATAAAGAAAAATGACTCGCAGTTCATCACTTTAACCTGGACTCAGAGGACACTGTGTGATGAGAACAATAAACCAACTCCTTTAACAAACCTCTCTCTTTCTTTTTTGCAGTACAATGTCATCGAAATCGAGGTAAGGCTATAATGACAATATCTACACCTCAACATACTGTATACTGGGGGATCTTAGACTGAAAGTTACTTTAAGATTGACTGATATACACCTACCTTGAAACAAGAGGAGATGTTTTAACATCCACACATTTGGTAATGACCCCTCAAATTTGGCTTTCAAAGAGTAGTGACAAGGGTATAACACAAAATGAGACAAGATAGATACATTGATACATTGAACAAGATACATTGAACTTTTTCTGGAGCTTTCAACAGCCTCTAACATTCTTCATCAGTAGAGGGAGTTGGTTGATTTTTTTCTTTTTTTCACATTACCCAATTTCGACTCCTTAAAGGGAAACTTTGATATTTTTAGCTGATTTCAACAACATGTGAACCCTCATAAGATTTCAGTGTGAGACTTCTCCTTAAGCGAGACTTGATTAGATACAATAACAAAGAGACCGCATCAAATATAAGGTAAAGAAAAATGTGTTATTTCTCTGTATGGTCCTTTCCTTAATGTTGTCAGACACTAATAATAACAATATGAGCCTGTCAGCAGCGAGAACAAGCACCTGTAGTGTAGATTACATTGCGGCCCGTTTAGTGGATGTCAGCTCACTCAATCCCCATTAGTCACTTAGACACAAAATGATAGGAAAATAGGGGTCCATGGGACTTAAGTTAATATTTCTCTCTCTCTCTCTCTTTCTTAACTGCATTAAACTACATTCTAAGGATAAGGGCCAAATTCTGTTTGTCTGCCAACATACAGTATATACTGATACCAATACATCTGCCACTGGACTGGTATTTTTAGCCTGACAATACATTTGTCAGGATCTATTTGAGAATAATTTCAGATAATATGTTGTCAAAATGTAGGATGCAAGCTTTCTTAAAAGCACATTGAGTAAACATGATGTCAACAAGTACAATTTTACAGCAGTAAATGAATGGCCCAGTTTCATCTTAAATACATGTTCTTCCCATTCATTTAATTTAACAGGATGCTAACAGAAACCGGATTGGACAGTGGCTGAATGAAACCTCCAATGGTAAAATACTGCAGCTTTCTTACTCTTTGAACTCTGAGGCCCGTGAAGGATCCTACCAAGTTATTGTGACGACTGGTGAAGACAAAATATACCACAGCTTCAAGGTGGAGAAATATGGTGAGTAATGGTTCATTTCTTTTACTTTTCATTTCCATCTATTTGAAGTGTAGCAAGAATGCTAACGACTGTCTTTTGTCCCCAGTTTTACCTAAATTTGATGTAAAAGTAATTACATCTGATGAAGTAAGTATTGAGCAGGAAGACATCACAGCTGAAATATGTGCAAAGTAAGTAAAAGTCCTTTAAATATCTAAAATAGGCCCAGTTTGGTGAGTGAATGACTCTTTTTGAACAACACCTTGATGTTTGTTTTTTTATTTCCATCTAATTAGGTACACATATGGACAGCCGGTGCCAGGCAGCGCTAAAGTTGAGATTTGCAGACCTCTTAATCACTATTTTTATGGAACCCCTGTAGACGACCCTGATCATGCAGAGAGAGAGATTGCTGCTCCATGCCACAAAGAGACAAAGCAGGTACAGTTGTTACAGTGACAGTCTAATCTCTCTGCTGAAATATCAAACAGAGAGAACACAGAAGCGATATATTTCTTATTATTATTTTAACTTTATTTTATTTAATATAAATTAATAATACATTTTATATATGTGAATCAAATTCCAGAAATCCAAAATTCATTTCACAGCATAAATCTTGTAGACAACTGATTTTCCTAAAACGCGTTTGGCTTCAGTTCCCTTATCAGAACTTTTTTTCTCATCTCTGTCGACTATTTGCATAAAACAGGAGCAAACAGCTGACGTGCTGGTTGTTTTTTCCCTTCCTGTTCTCCTTCTCCTTTAACTTGTTCTTCACTTGACTGTTTACATTCTCCTCTCTACTCAAAACACACTGTTTTCTCCTGTGGTGATTGTGACGTACCACATGATCAGAGCTGATACCACGTACACTCAGGTCTGTTCAGGTCCACTCGAGTATTGGACATATTGACATAAAGACACCGAGACCTGCGGCAGTAAAAGGAGACCCGACCCAGTTAGACCCAATTAGTTGAATTTGGACCCGTTCACTCATCAGAGCCATTCCCTGATGAGCCAAGAACTATATTAAGCCGACTATCATTGAGGCACCTTTGCTATTCATGCAGCTATCCCTGCCCTTAGACTGTATATGTCTGAATATAATGTTTTTTAAAAATTAACACTTGAACTTTGAATAGTGAAAATGGTATGAAAAAGAATGTAGGAAATTCCAAAGTGTGTGAAGTTTAAAGTTTGAATGACATTTACAAGTCAATGTATGATGAATGGAGTATAGGGTATGAAATGGACACAGTTTGAGCAGTCCTTCAACTTCTTATTTTTTTGTACATTTTATTTGATCTTATTTCGTTTTCATTTCTAGATGGACAAGAAAGGCTGTGCCACTTTTACCATCAAGATGTCCACTTTCACAAAACTTGACCAAAAGGTGCTGCATGATCGACTCATCCTCATAGCTGAAGTGGAAGAGGAGGGAACTGGTAAGTCTTATTAGATTTTATAATATTTATATTTTAAAAGGGAATCCGTATATTTTTTTAACTATCAATATCATGTATTTATACAATATGGTATACATGTTGTAACATGGAGGCATCTCGTGCAGGTATTTCACCCAAACAAGAGAAAAGAATACCTGTTTCATTTATTGTTGGAAAGCTGTCATTTATTGACACACCTAAGATTTATAACCAAGGATCAAATGTGGAAGGAAAAGTAAGTGCAAAATGTTATCTTCACTTCTTCCATGTGATTCTACACACAGTGTAACTGAAGCAATGAGTATTCTCAATAATGACATTTATTCTGACAGGTTAAAGCAGTATACTACAATGATACACCCATTGCTGACAAGCCGCTGTACCTGTTTAAGGGAGCAAGGTGGTCATCACATTTGCTACAGAATCTCACAACTGACAGCAATGGTATCGCTACCTTCTCATTAAGCACAGCTACCCTCCATGGAGACATCCACCTCAGTGTAAGTAAGAGGTTGCATTAACAACCTGTCAGTCACATCAAAACGCTCTGCAACCCAACAGCTCGAACCTACAACGGCTTCTAAATATGCTGCATCTGACCAAGGTCTGATAGTAGCTGGCGGCCATATTGGAACAGTTTTGAACTATTTTTATACCAAAACCTTTGGATTGGCTGTGATTTTACCACCAACCCAACTGATTCATTTTGTGCTTGAATGATGTAAGCTTTTTATATATCGTTTGTTAACTGTCTTCGTTTACATCTGAATCACAGCCTTGGCCTTTAAATATAGTAGTATTAAAAAGCGGGCAAAGAAAAACACTTAATAGGAAAATATAAAAGAATAGAGAGGGACACAAAGCATTGATTAGTGAGTAAACAATAGGAAAATGATACTAGTTTAAAAATAAACCAATTCACAGGACAGTTAGAGCATTTTCTAAAGCTTGCAACAACCTTAACCACCATGAGCTCATTTATAGTGTTTCTTTTCTATTCTGTAGGTCAGCAACAAACCAACACTGGAGTACCATGCCTATAGATCTAAACACTATGAGGTTGGAGAACACACGTTGTCTGAGGCCAAACAGTATTCTCGTGATACAAAGTCAGTCAGTTTCCTGGAGGTGAAGACGAAGGATAAATCACTTCCCTGTGACAAAGAAGAGGACATGTTCATCAAATACACTGTAGTTGGAGAGGCCCAGGGCTCTGCAGATGTGATGTATCTGGTGAGTGGTGGGTGAGCTATTTCTCGGCTTGTCCCCAGCTGTCTCCTCCAGAAACATGGACACTGATTTTGAGAAACGTCCACAAGCCTAAGAAGTGTCAGAACAGCTGTTTAGTCGTACCAAGCTGTTTAAAAGAGTTTGTAGATTCAGTTTTATTTTTTAAATTCTAAATGAACTATTATTACATCAGTGAAGTCAAATCCACAAAGCTGGATTTGTAGGTTAACAAAGTTAACTTTGGGGTAACTTTCATAAAGAAATCTTCATAATGACTTCAGTTGCAAGGAGCACGTTTCTGAAGGGTTATGGATCAAAACATTTGAAAGGACCACCTCCTCACCAGTCAGCTGTGGGGAAACAGTGAGTCCTACAGGATCCCAGTATGGACAAAATAGTGATGAGTATAGCAGAGCACATTCTTAAAAACAAGTAGAAAGACTTTTCTTTTCATGACAATTTATTTTATTATGTTAATAAATCTTTACATTACAAAGTGTCCCGCTCACAGCCAGTATAGCAGCTTCAAGTCTATTTTCCTCTGTTTGATGCTCATACTGTAACTACAGTGATGTTTTGAGAGCACTTCCAAAACACTGGTGATCTACACTCAACACTGTTCCTCAACACATTACTTTCCTATTGCAGGCTGCTCAACATGTTAAAATTTCAACCACATACTAGAGCCTAAAACATAGATAAACACTGATTTATAACATACTGCTTTTAGTATTTGGTTACTTTTTACATGTTCTGTGCACTTTTTTGTGTTGTGTTGTGCTATTTCTATTTCTGATTCTAGAGCTGTGTTTAGTTTAGTTTTTGTAACTTTCATCATATGAACTCATTACTTTAGCTGTACGACAAACTTTTTGACACAAACATTGCACACATATCCCACTAAGAACTTCATAACATGACAAATTACAACAGCAGACACTGTTGTAATCTGTTGTTAAAGGGAATGAGTGTTTAAAGTTAAGGTACATTATTCATTCTTTGTGTCACTTTCTCGCAAATTCCCCAGGTCCTATCCAGAGGAGCTATTGTCATGCAAGGCTTTAAACAGGTGGAAGTGCAAGATAAATCAGGTGGGCGACTTTAATCACAAGTTTGGGGAAGCATGTGAATGTAAGTTGTAAGACAGTTCATATAAGTTGGTTTGCTTTTTCAGTATCTGAGGGTGAGGTGTCCTTTAAGTTGAAAGTGTCTCCAGAAATGGCACCAGATGTCCAGGTTGTGGCTTACGCTGTCCTTCCCAGTGAGAATGTGATCGCCCACAGTGCTGACTTCTCCACTGAGAAATGCTTCGGTCACAAGGTCAGTGAGAGAGGAAGACGAATGTAGATGACTGTCTGTCAGACGTGGCTGTGGAGTCATAAAGGAATCATACACCTGCTGAATCACTGGTGATAATAATATGTAGCCTTCATTGAAAAGTTGTCACTCATCTGAAGTAATGGAGGGCAAGAGAACGTTGGGTTACTGCTACTAAAACAATTTCAGAAGTGCAATTACTGACTCTTCCTGCAAGAAGAAAGGGGATAAATATCAGTTGGCCAATAGGAGGATGTCAGTTCAATGAAAAGACCAGTGACTTGACCAAAAATGCCTCCTGTGTAAGGATTAATCTGGTCTTTTGGCATTTGTTAAAAATGTAAAGGAGTTGGAGTAAAATACACATTTGTGTCACATTGAAGGGATCACAGGTCCTCAGATCATACCTCTAAAGTCCAGATGGTGTGATGTGTGTTTTGTGTGTGTCTCAGGTGTTGCTGGAGTTTTCTCCATCCTCAGCTGTCCCAGGAGAGGAGAACACCATGCAGCTGACAGCCCAGCCAGATTCTCTGTGTGCTGTGAGTGCTGTCGATCAGAGCGTCCTCATCAAGGAGCCAGGGAAGATTCTTGATGCAGACAAGGTAACTGCTGGTATTAGTTAGTGTTTCTTTCTTTCATTTTCTCCCTTTTCTTTGTTTCCCTAAGTGTGTCCAAACTTTTGTCTAGTACTGTATGTGATACAGCTTTTCAGTATGATTCATTGCTGGTTTTGTGTTTTTACCCACTTGTACAGCACTTTGATATTCAGAAATAAGGTGAAGGCACTATTTTGACTGATATACTTTACAGTCAGGCTTCAAGATAAAAGAGTGGGCCTCAGTTACCAGGAGTTCCCTAATCGTCAGCTCTGTAAAATAACAAATATGTTGCAGTTTATAGCTTTGAACCGTCTTTCTTTTCAGATATTTGGCTTGTTGCCCATCACAAAAGTATCCTATATTCCATATGAAGTTTTAGATTCAATAGAATGCTTGCATGTGAGACCCAGAAGATATGTTCTGCCATACCCCCGACATGACGAGAGAGATGATGCTCATACAGTTTTTCAGGTAATTTTTAGACACGACAAAATTTCTCTTGTTGCACGTGATGAACTTTTCAGTGACATCTGTGTTTTGTTGGATTATCTAGAATGTAGGGCTGAAGATGGCAACAAATTTGATCCTCCGAGTGCCTTCATGCCTCAAGTTTAAAGGAAGACATTACCACTATCCCCGATATGGTGAGTTGTTTTGTTTTTGTTTTGTTTGTTTTTTTTTGCTGTACAGTAAAACAGTTCACTGTGTCACTGCTGCTCTTCACTTCTGATGCATCAGTCAATAAACCCCCGAGTCAACTTGCATTTTGTCAGTCAAATCTCTGGCTTTTTTTTGTGTGTGTAATGCAGCATGATGGGCTGTAAACTTTTTCAGAATTGTGTCTCTAAATGACCTAAACACATAACTGTGATGGAAACTAAGCGAGAAGATGGAAACAGTGTGATGCAGAGCAACTCTGTTTCCTGCTCTGAGCTCTGGGCTCCAGTGTTAAATGCAAGTCGGATAAACTCCTGTTTAAACGTACACATACCAGCATCTCTGCCATCTCCTTTACTGTCCAGTATGATCGATTCTCCTCCTGACAGCCCTGTCATTAGCCGTCAGGAGAGATGCTCCATGCGGGGCTTGGATTTTATAACTGAACTAACACCAGGACTTACACTTTTTATTTCTCTGACTGTGTAGAAATCTGATTTTTTCAGATGATGAACAACAGCATTAAGGTAAAACATGATTTGTATCAGTTTAGTGTGGGGCGGCTGCTCTGCAAGTGCGCTTGATTTGACTGTAACTGTGGTTACACACTGGGTGGAGACATAATATTTCTCATAGGAGGTTGTGTTGAAGAAAGAAACAAATTAATAATATAATGCTGTTTAGTATGTAGGCTTATCAGAACGAAATATATGTAAGATAAATATATACTGTAGATGAGACTACACCCCCCACTTGCCATGCTGACTCTAACTTGACTGTGAAAATCCTGAGTCGGGGACAGCCCTAAATATTTTCTAGTTTCTTTTCAGATATCGGTTACGGGATGGGCAGTGTTCCTGGCAGTGCCAGAAACAGAATGGTTATTGAAACAGTGGGAATGGCAGCTCCAGAAGTAGGATCCTATTCTCCTCCTCCTCCGCCAATAGAGACAGTTCGCACTTTCTTCCCTGAGACTTGGATATGGGACCTGGTGGAAGTTGGGTGAGTTTCTGTCACAAGGGGTTTTGATAGTCATGAAATGGAAAAAATTGGAGTCTGAGGATAATAAACTGTGGATGTATTAAGAGAATTGGATACTGTGTTGCAAGATGGCACCCCATTCATTACAAGTTGCCCACTGGGCCCATAGAAAGATGTTTTTAACTGGCTGACTTCCTGCACACATTAATGGTATGAAAATACTTAACTGATGCTTCTTGGAGACTTTTTCATTTTGACCTCTGATCTGTTGATCCAGAGAGTCTGGAACGAAGGATGTTTCCGTCACTGTCCCAGACACTATCACCACCTGGGAGACGGAGGCTTTCTGTCTTTCCCCTCATGGTTTTGGCTTGGCTCCTCGTAAAGAGTTCAAGGTCTTCCAGCCCTTCTTCCTCGAGCTCAGTCTGCCCTACTCCATCATCCGGGGGGAGCACTTTGAACTGAAGGCAACCACCTTCAACTACCTGTCTAGCTGCATCATGGTAAGTCATATTTTTACAGATTTATTAGTGTTACCTGACATGACATAGTCTGCCACTATAATATTCTTTGTGCGTTGATCTTGTTCTTTCATTAACAAGACCATGCTAGCTGCTCTGTGAGGCTGTACATTTGAACAGTGCTCTTTTGTGCTAAATGCTACTGTCAGCATGCTAACATGCTCATAATGAGAGTGGAGCAGAGTGGAGTAAACATTCTCACATCTGGTAAGAAACTAAACCAAAGGAAAAAGTTTACCAACTCGTCCACTGATGCAGACTGGAGCAAACCAACTACAGGTTTTTTGTGTCCAAAGATATGTTATTAATAATCACACTTATTTAAGTAGTGTACTGTTATTTTGACACACAAAGCACATGTATTATGCTGTGTCATATGTTTTATTCCTAGCAGTGGGACTGTTTTTAATCAGGTTTGGTTGGCTACATACAGGCTGCAGTAAGCAAATGCCATATGCTAAACTCCAGTTTTATAATTAATGTTTGTCTCTCTTAAACAGGTCACTGTGACTCCAGCCCCCTCCTTAGATTTCACCCTCACTCCTCTCTCTGGTAACCAGTACACATCCTGCCTGTGTGGCAATGAACGTAAGACCCTCAGGTGGACCATGGCCCCCTCAGCCTTAGGTGAGCATCAAGCTTTTATCCATCAAGGTCTTCAGGATGCCCTGAAGCTGTCCTGGCTGTCCCTCTTTTACCAGCACAACTCACAAGTGTTTTGACACTTTTAGAACTTCCAGCATCTGAGAAAATTATCAATCAAGTTTTATACACGGGTATATGATGTTTTTTTAGGGGTTGTGAATGTGACTGTGAAAGCTGAAGCTGTGACATCTGAGGTTTCATGTGACAATGAGATCGTGACTGTGCCAGACAGAGGTCGCATCGACGTGGTTACACGATCTCTCATTGTAAAGGTTGGTACCCTAAAACTAAGATGACAAAGAAAACCATTTCATTTTGTATTTAATCTAAGATAAAAGTAACACTGGAACTCACATTATTTCCTATCTCATTTCCTCTCAGGCTGAGGGAACTGAGAAGACAAAGACCTACAACTGGCTGCTCTGCCCTAAAGGTCAGTATGGGTGAGGCCAGGCATCAAACGTTTTGTAAAAGTTAGAAAGGGTGCCCTAGATTACATGTCAAACATGTAACTGAGACATTCATTACTTGCAAAAAGGTAGTAATTACAGTATATTTATGGCAATTGTTTCAAGTTTAGCACAAGTGTCTTCTTTTAAATGTCATTACTTAAATACATTTTATTACATTTTATCATAAACTCATTACACCCAAAGAACCTTCAGTTTTGTGGCATTCATCTATCTTATTTCCCATCAGTGGTGGAAAAAGAATTCAGACCATTTACTTAAGTAAATATACCAATACAGCAATGTAAAAATACTCCATTACAAGTAAAAGTCCTGCATGAAACATCCTACTTAAGTAAAAGTACATAAGTTTTAGCAGCAAAATGTAGTTAAAATAAATGTAGAGGACTGGTCCTTCTAACTGATATATTATATATACTTATTATATAAGATGAAATACATCTTTGATTTTTGGTGAAATATTGGATCATTTGAACATTTATTGAAATGAAACCATGTGAGAAGTTTAGAGGGAAAAATCACTATTTGGTGGAGCTGTTAACAACTCATAGACATGTGAAATGTGACCCCGACTACACACTGCTTTTTGTAAGATGTCAAAAGCCAAAAAAGTTGGAAACCACTGGTTTCATCTTTAATGTGTTGTATTTTAAAAGCTTGTTATATTATCCATTGTGTCAGATCTTCATCTAAAAAGTAACTAAAGCTGTCAAATAAATGTAGTGGAGTAGAAAGTACAATATTTCCCTCTGAAATGTAGTGGAGGTATAATACTCAAGTAAAAGTACAAGTATTTTAAAATGTACCTAAGTATATTACTTGATTAAATGTATTTAGTTATTTTAGTCACTGCAATTGATGATCCACTGACTTCACCTTAAATCTAAATAACCTTGTTTTAGTTGTGACCTCTGCTTTCTGTCTCTAAGCTGACTGTTTTCTGTCTGTACACAGGGGAGGCTTTGACAGAGGAAATAGATATACACCTCCCTGAGAACATGATTGATGGATCTGCCCGTGCCTCAATATCAGTCCTGGGTAAACAACTATTTGTTTTATTGAGTGTTGCTTTAACTAAACAAATCCTTAAGTTTAACAAGCATCATAAAGAAAGGCATCAATAACAAAAAAGTACATTAGAGCTGAAGTGTCATATTATGTTTTGGTTTTATACTTCAACCATTGCAGTTCCATGTAACACATAAAGCAGATTTATAGTCAAAAATGTGCATGAGTACTAGTGATTGCAGGATTATACTTGTACAAGGAACACAACAAATGCAACACAGTCATGGGAAAGAATACAGAAACTCCTTTTGTGCACTGCCTGCTGTATCTGCTCTTTTTGAAGCTTGTTAACATGCTTCCAAGAAAAATAAGCACAAATTTTGCTTGAAAAAAAAAACCCCACGTGATTTATGTGCAAAACATCTGACTTGCTGTTTCTAAGCAAAAGAAGGCTTTAGCTCATCTTTTTCTGTGATTAATTTCGTTCAATTTTTTTTAACCATATATATAATATTTTTCAAATAATGAAAATACATCTTTACAACTTCACAACTCTTACAAACATTTTCAGTGCTGTAAAACCAAAAGAAAATATACTTAGATTACTAGTGTTTATGAGATACATTTAGAAATTAAAGGTGAGGTTAGTTACATGTTCAGGCTTAGTGAGTCAGTGTTTTTGTGCAGGTGACATCCTCGGCCGGGCCCTGAAGAACCTGGATGGACTGCTGCAGATGCCGTATGGATGTGGAGAGCAGAACATGGCTCTCCTGGCTCCCAACATCTACATCCTCCAGTACCTGAAAAACACCCAGCAGCTGACCCCAGCCATCATGAAAAAGGCTACAGGCTTCCTGACCAGTGGTGAGTCTCTGAGCAACACCCTCAAACCTGACTAACATTTTTCATCAAGTTGTGATAATATTCACTTTGCTGGTTATTTCTTGGCTTGGCAGAGAGGTTATCTTTCAAATGACAAAATTACATGTTCAAAAAGTGAGCTAAGAATATTAAAAAATATATTTTGGTGTTTTTAGTTACAAACAGCATGAAAAAGGTAGATAACAAGTGACCTCATTAGATTTATCAGTTTACTTACAACTTAATGAAAATAATTAGTTTCCAACACGCCTACTTGTTGACTCTGATTGGTCTGGAGGCCCTGAGAGGATTTCTGATAATAAGCTTTACTTTTCTTTTTCTCAGATTTGTCATTATAACAGTCCCTAAAGAAAAGAAACACACACACACATAAAAAGAAGAAAAATGTGGGCTCTTACCTTAAAGTCCAATATAAAATCTACAAAACTGAGATTGTGAAAATGACTGAAAGGGACTGAAAGAGTTGAAGATGGTGTAGTGAGAAAAATTGTAGATGCTCATAACTACTGTATATAGTCAGAGAATACATGTAGCGTGATTTGGGACAACTGAGTACAAAAATAACTGACATTCAATTGATATACAGTTTATATATTAGGGATATGCATCAATTTTAATGTCAAATACTTGTGCTTTTACTGGAAGTTGAACAATTTGAACAAAATTAGACTGAGAAACATTATTAGTATTTATAGTTTAAAACTCAAAAACTCAGAATGATCAGATTTGATTGACAATGGCCTGACAGCATAAGCAGTAAACCTTGCAACCGTCATTGCATTTTGTTTCAAATATTGCTCCTTTGTGATTAGTGCACGTGAAAATGTGACGTCACCGTTTTCCAACTGAACCACGCTCAGTTCAAGCCAGTGAGAAGAGCACAGGCAAAACAAGCACAGAGAGACTTCTCTTGTGTGAAATAACCAAAACTGCTCTAAATTTGGCAGTAAATCATGTGTTCATGTGGAACTTCATGGCTCGTGGTGCGAAATTGTCTGAGAAAATATGTCTTTAACAAATAGGTAAATACATTTTGGGCAAAGTGAGGCTGAACATATCACATGCTGTCAAACTTATGGAGCCATCATGAACAAATTCACCCCAGATGATAACCTTAATATTGAACTTGCTATTAAATCTGAAAGTGTGTGTATCCTTATAGCTTTAATAAGCATACTTTTATTGTTGCACAGGCTACCAGAGACAGCTGAACTACAAACATGACGATGGCGCTTACAGCACATTTGGAGCAGGAACGGGGAACACTTGGTGAGAACATTACTGAATCACATGCTGTACTTAGAGTATATGTAGATGATGTGATCATTGGCAGCTGATGGCTTTCATCTTTCTGCAGGCATTAGTGTATTAGTTAGTGTATTGTGGTGACTATCATGAGACAATACACAGTTCAAGTGCTTCCTCTTGTTCTGCTGTCTCAGTCAATGTCTAACCTTGTTTTTATATCCTCAGGTTGACTGCTTTTGTGCTGAGATCCTTTGTCAAAGCAAAGTCTTTCATCTACATTGACCCAGCAAAGATTGAAGAGTCTAAGACTTGGCTGGAGAGTAAACAACGTCAAAATGGCTGTTTTGAAAAGTCAGGAAAACTCTTTAATAACAGAATGAAGGTACTGTTAAAGGGGATCAGGTCATTAGTAACTAATGCCAGCCTGAATATTAGATGTACAAAGATGATATTATTTATAATACTTCCTCTTAACAGGGTGGTGTGTCTGATGAAGTGACTCTCAGTGCTTACATCACTGCTGCCTTCTTGGAGATGGACATTGCCAAAGATGTGAGCACAATCTTCACAAATATCTCAAGTTGTTTTCACTGCAAACTCAAGTTTCATTTCAAGTAAATTTTCCATAATCTCACTTTCATCATGTCTTCCCAGTGTGCAGGTTTTTAATTTAATTTTTTGCTAGCAGCGATATCTTTCAAAAATGTTCTTGGTAATATTACTGCAGGCAGAAAACAGCCTCACCTTTATCCACAATCCAAAATGCTTCCAGACATTACTTCAGCACTGCTCAGTAGTCTCAACCATAGATCAGTCCATTAGAAGACGACATCCATTTTTATTGGCAGTCATCTAGGAAAGTGTTTTTAATAGCCGTGATAACGCAGACCCAGACTACATGAAGTTAGTGCTACATGAAGTGAGAAATTGTCTTTGTGTGTCCAAAACCATCCATGCAGCACTGGGTTAAAAGCACAAAAGCATCCCTCACAGAAATGTTAGCATTTTCTTTGTTGAGTAACATTAACACATATGAGATACCTGCTGTTTGCTTACTGCAAAAAGAAAGAATTTAATAAGTATTATTGATTTTTATATTATTATCAGCTCATTGTTTACATAAAATTATTATTTGACTTTCACAGCAGAAACCTTGGACGCTTGATGTAACTCCCCATTTTATTTATTGCTCCTGTTAGTGCTAATGTTTTATATTCAGAGCAAAAATTAATCCTACTAACACACAATATTACCTGCCCTATAACACTTAATAACCTAACGATGAATATGTTTCTTCTGCAACTGGGAAGAGCTTGATGAAACAATTAGCTCTGCTAACTGGCTATGGTTAGCAGCTAAACAGTAGCAACCACAGCACACACAGCACAGAAAAAAAACGGAGAGTAGTATATTCACTATCCAAAACAGATTTAAAAAAACCTTTCACACTGAAACTCACTCTGTTCGGTTGGTTAGCATTGTTGGCTTCACTTGGGGATGTCATTGTGCTGGAGCTTAATGTTGGTCTGTGTTGGTGGTGGTTTTGCTACCTCTGTATCAGTCTTTGTCATCCAGTTTAGCTGTGCTGTTAAATAATTTGTCACTGCTGTGCTGCTGTAACTTTGATTTATGCACTTCCTCCTTGAAGTCAGAATTGTCTCAACAACAATAATAAGTCCCCATTGAAACTCACTGAGCGGAAACTTATTTGATGCCTTAATTCATTTACGTTTCTTTGAATAAAAGAATTTGTTAACATGGCAGTCAAAGGCATCCAATGAATTGTCTTTGGTCCATGGAAAAACATAAAATGAACAAGTTGTGTTTAGCTCAATCAAAATCAGTTGAGTCATAAGAAGATATACTACAATGTGATTTTTATCTGTTTCAGGATCCTGTGGTGAAGAAGAGCTTGTCTTGCCTTAAGGAGTCCACCAGTGACCTCAGCAACACCTACACTACAGCTCTGCTGGCATACGTCTTCACCCTGGCTGGAGACATGGAGACCCGTGCTCAACTTCTGCAGCACTTAGACACGGTTGCATCAAAAGACGGTGAGTCATCCTCCTAAATGAAATCACTCTGGCTTCATTACTGTGAATGTAGCTCAACTTGTGCCTGTAATGATCTGACCAAGCATGTTTTGTTCTTGAGGACAAGGCAAGTTTATTTGTATAGCATATTTCATCAACAAGTCAATTCAGAGTGCTTTTCATAGAGCATAAAAGGCATCAAGACAGAATATAAAAGCAACACAAGTAAAAAGCTATTTAAATACAATTTTAAAAAGTGTTAAATTTGGAAATATAAAGAAGCTAAAATAGAATAAGACATAAAACAGGAGAATAAAAGTTACAGTGCAGTGTAAAATATTAACCCTCAAATTTGGTTTAATAAAAGGCAGTGGTAAACAGAAAAGTCTTCAGCTGTGATATAAAAGAACTGAGAGTTGCAGCAGACCTGCAGTTTTCTGGGAGCTTATTCCAGATATGTGGAGCATAAAAACTGAACACTGCTTCTCCATGTTTAGTTTCTACTCTGGGGCCAAAAAGCAGACCTGTCCCAGACGACCTGAGAGGTCTAGATGGTTCATAATGCAGCAGCAGATCAGAAATGTAATTTGGCCCTAAACTATTCAGTGCTTTATAAACCAACAGCAGTATTTTAAAATCAATTCTTTGACAGACAGGAAGCCAGTGTAAAGATCTGAGAACTGGAGTTATATGATCTACTTTTTTGGTCTTAGTGAGGATTCGAGTAGCAGTGTTCTGAATCAGCTGCACCTGTCGGATCGATTTTTTTAGTGAGACCTGTGAAGACAGCGTTACAGTAATAAAGTCTGCTGAAGATAAATGCATGGACAAGTTTTTTCCAAATCCTGCTGAGACATAAGTCCTTTAATTCTTGTTTTTATTCCTTCTTATTCTTCAGATGATAGTAGGTTTGTAATTGTCTTAATGTGGCTGTTGAAATTCAGGTCTGAGTCCATGGCTACACCAAGATTTCTGGCTTGGTTTGTAGTTTTTAACATTATCGATTGAAGCTGAGTGCTGACTTTTAATTGTTCTTCCTTGGCTCCAAAAACAATTACTTCAGTTTGGTTTTTCTTTAACTGAAGAAAATTCTGGCACATCCAAACGTTGATTTGTCCAATGCACTTACTCAATGCTTGTATTGGACCATCGTCCCCTGGTGATATGGTTATGAAAATGTGTGTGTCATCTGCATAACTGTGGTAACATATTTTGTTGTTTTCCATGATCTGAGCTAGTGGGAGCATGTAGATGTTGAACTGAAGAGGACCCAGAATGGAGCCTTGGGGAACTCCGCATGTCATTTTTGTCCGCTCAGATGTGTGATTACCTATGGACAAAAAGTAGTCCCTGTCCTTTAAGTTGGATTCAAACCAGTTCAGTACTGTGCCAGAAAGTCCCACCCAGTTTTCCAATCTGTCTAGTAATATGTTGCGGTCAACCGTACTGAGATCCAGTAATACTAATACTGTAATTCTGCCACTGTAATTCTGTCAGTGTTTAAGTGTATGTCATTGACAACCTTAACAAGAGCAGTGTCAATGCTGTGGTGAGGTTGAAATCCTAACTGGAAGACATCAAAATGGTTGTTTAGTGCTACAAAGTTGTTCAGCTTTTTTTAAATGATTTTACTTAAAAACAGGAGGTTTGATATGGGCCTATAGTTGCTCATTAATGAAGTGTCTAGATTGTTCTTTTTCAAGAGTGGCTTGATGACGGCAGTTTTCAGGGTGTGTGGGAAGACACCTGAGAGAAGAGATGTGTTGACAGTCTGTAGGAAACAATTTTGAAAAAGCCTGTGGGCAGAATATCAAGGCAGCAAGAGGAGGATTTCAGATGTTGTATAATGTCCTCCAGGTTTTTGTGATTGATCGGATGGAATTGTGTCATACTACTCAAATTGATTTTAAGTGGACACAGGGACAACACATATCCTGCTCCTGATATGGAGGCACTGACTGCTTGTCTAATTTTCTGAATTTTGTCAGTGAAGAAGGAGGCAAATTCATTGCAAGCCTTGGTGGATAGATGTTCAGGGGCAACTGATACAGGAGGGTTTGTTAGCCTGTCGACAGTAGCAAATAAGGCACGTGCATTATTATTGTTTTTGGCAATGATGTCAGAGAAGAAGGACCACCTTGCATTTCTCAGTTCCAAATTATAAATGTGATGTCTCTCTTTATAGATTTGTTTTTCGCCTGCATTCAGCTTTTCAACACTCTTTTTTCCATTCTGACCAGCGTGGCATTTCTCCATAGAGAACTTTTCTTACCAGAGACAACCTTCACCTTAGTGAGTGCAATGGCATCAATAACATTTGTAATTTTAGAGCTGAAATTATTTACACGCTCATTGACTGAGACCCAAGAGACAGCTGGTGTGGAATAGAAAGCCTAAATAAATATTTCACTTTTGTTTTCAGTGATATACCGTTTTGTGATTACCTCTGTTTGAACATTTGTGTGCATGGAGATAGCACTCTCAAAGAAAACACAGGAATGATCAGAAAGAGCAACATCAGTCACCACAACCTTAGAAATGTTCAGACCCTTAGAGATGATTAAATCCAGAGTGTGCACCTTGTTGTGTGTGGGCTCTGTCACATGCTGAGTCAGTGCATAGTTATCGAGAATATAACACAGTTTTTTAGTCCCTCTGTCCTGGGGGTTGTCAACATGGATGTTAAAATCACCAACAATAACTACACAGTCAAAGTCAATACAGATAATAGACAGCAGTTCAGCAAAATCATCAAAAAAGGTAGCGCAGTATTTAGGTGGCCTGTAGATACTTAGAAATGTAGCTCTAGAGGAGGAATTCGACAGGAAAACTATGCTTGACTATGGACACATAGTACTCTCATGCTGCTCATTCCACCTTAAAACAACTTGATGCAGTTTACCACTGTGCCCTGTGTTTCATTGGAGGAGATCACTGTCATCAGAAAGTCAGGAAGTGGGTTGGTCCTCACTAGGAACCAGAGAACTACACACTACCATTTTTGTTTCTACATGTCTCCCACTAAAGATCCCTCAGCATATTACATCTCTTCTCAAATTTAAAACTACAGCTTATCAGTACCAGGTCAGGCTAACTTTTGAAACCCCATGAGTAAATACTGATTTTGGAAGACTACCATTTCATTTTCATGGACATTAAAACTTGAAAGTCTCAGCCCATTTGATGGATGTACAGATACAGTATATCTGACCGATTGTGTGATGTGTGTCTTCTCTGTTTTATTTCTCCTGCTTTATTTGGATCCTTCTCGCAAAAGAGATCCTGATCTCAATGAAACTACCTGATTAAATAAAGGTTATATGTTGTGAATGGCTGTCCTTAGGGGGCCGGCTTCGCTGGTCTCAGACAGCAACAGAAACGTCAGCCTCTCTGTCTGTGGAGATCAGCTCGTATGTCATACTGGCAAAACTCATCGCCTCCCCTACTGCTGAAGACCTGGGCTACACCAGCCGCATCATCAGATGGCTGACAGACCAGCAGAACTCTTATGGAGGCTTCTCCTCTACACAGGTACATTCAAAACAGCTGATTGTGGAGCTTTGAGTCAAACATACAGTACAGGGATAGATTTATAAGAAAATGGAATTGTGTAAATGTGAGCTACTGTTTTCATAGAGCTTGTGGCCACAATCTGTGTTTTCATCATCTGATTTACTAAGATGGCACCTCATTATGCAAATTAGCAGTTTGACTGATTTTGATTACAAAATAGTTGCTTGGCAACTCCACCTGAGAAAACTGTTAGGTATTACTCATAAATGATGATATTATGATCTTTAGCATATATGTAATTATTAATACATTAGGAGGCAATAAACACGTTAATGGGAAATGAAAAGCAGATGAAGTGACATAATAAGACAAATTAAAAATGCACAAAATATACACAAGGCACCACAACTGGTGGAGACAGAGAGAGAGAAGGATGGAGCAAAAGGTTCATCAGATTAGACCTGTGCAGGTTGTGGTGGATGTTGTATTGATATGGATCCTGACATAAATGCAGCCCAACACTCACTCAAATGTCTCAACAAAAGAAAGATTTGTAGTTGCAGCCTATAGTGATGATATAGTTTATTGATGGTAGAGTTCAAATTTGAATTTGATCAACACAAACCAAAACTTCCCCTTCTATTGTTTTCTGCATTACAGTAGTCAGATACTGTGTTTGTTATTAAAAGCCTATTTTTTTGTTTCTAATAAGCAGTTTGTTATATTCAAACCTATGTTTAATGCATGTTTATTTTTCTCACTACAACTTCCCTTGTGGTTCTTGTAAATCCCATCCCATGTTTATGCCTCCGTTTCAGAGGCAGAGAATTTTCCATGCAAAACTGACCTTAGAAATTATGATTATAATTTGATTTCAGTGATTGTATCACACCAAGGACAAAAGCAGTATCATAGTATATTAATTTCAAATCACATATACTGAGCATTACTTTCCAGTTTTAAATCATAACTTTCCTACCTTTAGGCAGCCATTACTATCAATTGATCAACATCTTCGAGAGACTTTAAATTGATAAATCGTGCCCTCAGAATTATATGGTTCTATCTGACATTTTTGTCAAAAATGAGTTATTCATTTGAAAGTATTCTTTGACATGTTATTAACAGTTTGTGTAGGTTTAATTTTGTTTTCTGCATTATTGGCCCTAAAATTTGAGAAAATAAAACGTTCTCTCTCAAAAATCAATCTCTAACTAGACTACAAGGTTTCATCTGCGAAGCACCAATCAGAGCTCAGAATGTAGACAGGAGGACCAATCAGGTTCCACCTCTTCACCATGTAACCTCACTTCTCTGTGACTGTGGCATGGATGAATAATAAGAGCTGGATAGGGCGCTGCCACTCAGCCTTGCAGCTGATTTTGCCCAGTGGCCACTCACAGTATTGCAGCGAAAAATCCCCCTGCAGCCTAAAAAGCATTTTCCCCATAGACCACCACTGTAAAACAGACGTCTGTAAAACTGTTGACAGGACACTTCGAACTGCAAACAACATCAATTATGACTCTTTCTATTGTGAACTTTTGATTCATGTAGGTTTTATATTTGTAAAACTTTCCTCAAGCCGAGAAAAGCGATTTAAAAAGTCTATGGGCCAAGCAGGGGAAACACTACTGCACATATTCAGCGGGCAGCACAACACGGAAGCAAACCTGGAAGCTAGAAACTTTTTCTGGTGTATGCGCCAGGCGAGCAATTCCTGTTGGAGTGAATAGGCGCCATTTTTAGTTCAGTATCCAGCTCTTATAATACATCCATGGACTGTGGTTGAATGAGCTGAAAACATCATGAAATGCTGCTCAGTCTTAAGTTTTTCCAAATTGATTAATTTTATCAAAATAATTCAGTAAGACACTGATACAATCACCGAGTTAAAGTCAGTTCTCTTTCATAATATTCGTTTCGATGTCTCACAATGGGATGCATGCCTCACTGCAGACCTCAGAAGCATTAATCTCATTACGCCAATCCTGATTGGCTGGTGAATGTGTTCATCTGCACCAGGTAGTGCCACCTACCTTAAATAGTTGCTGCGGACGACACAGTCTCATTCAAACACCTCTTCTCACTCGGAGCATATCTTACATCAGGAGCTAGCTAGCTTAACTGTCAACAGACGGATCTTACTTAGCGTCTGTAGCCGGACTATGGACTATGGAGAAGATGAAGACGCCGCTGCAGATATCTGCATATCACAGGATGAAGAGGACGACAACATTTTCATCACTCCAGCCTGGGCTGCGCAGCCCGGGACCTCCACCGCCTTTCGGGATGGAGATGAGAGTAGCACACCAGCTTCTCCTCTCCCCAGCTCAGACTTGCTCGACGTGTGCAAATGTGCTGCAGACCGACTGGCCATCCCCTGGCCTGCTGTCATAGCGGAGACCACCAGATCCCGCTACGAGAGGAAGAAGTTGCCCTTGGCTAAGAGTGCGACAAAGCAACTTCTCCCCGTCTTCCCGGAGCTGCTGGATGAGGTTGCGCGTTCATGGAAGGACCGCCCTCACACCAGCAGGAGCCCAATACCCGGTGCCTCGTCCCTCGACTGTGAAGCGATGGAGAGCTGGGGTCTGCTCGGTATGCCTCCGATGGAGCCTCTCATTGCCACCCACCTTCACCCCCGGCTGTCAACGATGTCCTCTAGGAGCCCTGCACTGCCATCTAAGTCTGACCGGTTTCAGTCAGCCCTGACTGAGAAGGCTTACAAAGCGGCAGCACTTTCGGCCAGAGCGCTCAATGTCCTCTCCATGCTCACGGCATACCAGGCAGAGATATGCGAGGATTTTGCACGGACACAGGACCCAGCTACGTGGGAGGAGATACCGGTTCTTACCGACCTGTGTCTCCGTATCCAGCGCTGCGCGGTCCAGGCCACGGGAAGAGCGATGGGAACAATGGTCCTACAGGAACGAGCGCGGTGGCTAAACCTCACCAACCTGTCGGACAGAGAGAAGGACGATATCCTGGACATGCCCATTGTCCCAGAGGGTATCTTCGGCTCTGCGCTAGCTTCTATGCAGCGGCGATGTGAAGCCAAGAAGAAGGAGGTCGAAGCTCTCCAGCTTTGCCTCCCCAGTTCCCTCTCCACCTGTGTAGCGAAAAACCTTCGCTCAGGCTGCTTCCCAGGTTCCGCAGTTTAAAATCCCTAAACAGCCGAAACCTCAGCCAGCCCCGTCTCTGTCACCCAGACAGGAGGCTAGGACCAGCTGGCCCAGAAAAGCTCCAGCTCCGGCTGCAGCTCTGCCGGCACGACCCGCTCAAGCTGCCAGCCTGCAGGCCAGGAAGAAGAAGAGAGCGGCTTGACAGTACCTCTCTCCACCGGTGATGCAGCTGGACGTTCCCCGTTCTCCAACTCCACCTGTTGGGCTTTCATGTGTGCTTTCAGGGGCCCCCCACACCCCCGACTACCAGTTGCCGCGAACAGTGCCAGAGCGGGCAGTGAGGAAAGGAGACTACAGTGCAGAGGGTTCAGCTGTTGCCCCTCTCTCATGTCTCAAAGCACGCACACACACACATATTTTCCTA